>NC_136890.1:29421819-30021819 GCF_949152265.1 Phoxinus phoxinus | reverse complement strand
ATCTTAAGAAATCATTCATGTCCAAGCACAAATGTTTGGGACGAGTTACGCAATGAGGTTCAATGTTTAGATTTGGGCGTTTGTTCTAATAATAGTAATAGAGTTTCTTGCCTTTGCCAGCACTTCTAATTATGCCCATCTGTGTCAGTACAATGCAGCGTAGGCTGCAGCGGTGAGCCGTAATGATCAGATACACAATGACTGTTTAGTAAATCCACTTGTGTCTGAGTTTATGTTGTTGTTTTCCCTCCAGGCTGTTGAGACGTCTGGCCACACTGCTGTCTCAGCAGGCTACACTGATGGCCTCTAATGAAGCCTTTAAAAAGCAGGCGGAGGGAGCAAACGATGCTGCGAAGAAGTACATGGAGGAAAATGAGAAACTGCAGGAGGTGAGAGAGAGAGAGAGAGAGAGAGAGTTGTGTATGGAAGTGCCGGTCCACTAAAGCTTTTTCATGACCCCAAAGGCTTCCCAGGTGTGGTGACTTTTACCTGGTACCTGGGTAATGACCAATGGTGTAACTACAGGAAGTGTGGCCAGGATGAATGTGCTATGTAAAGGAACCGTTCACCCAAAAATACAATTCTGTTTTGCTTGTTTACTCATCCTCATGTGGTTGTCTATGACTAACACAAAAGAAATTGGTAAGCCGCTCTAGTCCCTCAATTAAAAAAAGAAACAATGAAGTGAGTCACTAAATGATGACAGAATTATAATTTTGAGGTTCCTTTAATGACTGCCAAATATGTTTAAAATCCCACATGCACTTCATTAGAAATGATTTGTTGCTCTTATGAGTCATTCTGGTTTGTTAGGTGTTCTCCATCTCTCAGTCCTCAGATAAACTGTCAATATCAATATCATAGAGCTGCAGACTTTGCACTTTACCTCTAGATGGCAGTTTCACATTATATCTAGAATTAGAATTACTTGAGGAACTAAAACTCATTTGCATCTGATGGACTTCCAGGGAAATTCTAGGGAGCTGCGAACATATTTGTATAGTTAACATCTGTAATATAACCAGCAGCACAAACAATGTAGAGGGGAACTTTAGTTCATTGATCACTTCCACATTGGCAGGCCTTTTCGAATTCGGTGGAAGGAGAAAGTGGCGAGTGTTATTCTGTGCCTTTACGGTAGAATATATATATGACGTTCAGACCCCACATAAAACCGGAAACACCGATGACACTCGATTGCTCGGGGCAGCTTTGACATCATCAAACTTTGTCATGGCTGCATTTCAATAACTAATCACTTTTATGCTGCACTGTATTAATATTTCTCGAGCATTATGGTAAGGGTTTGTTCTAACTCTCTTAACCTGAGTATTAGGCTTCTGTTGGTAATTCAGCCTGAATTGGTTGACGGGCTCAGTTCACGCTTTTGTTTGGTAGACAATTACAGTATTGCATATTCTGCAATAAATAGATTTGTAAGTGTTAGACTTTTAAGTAGATTTAAGTTTGAAAATGTACCATTAGCCTTCATGGCACGTTTAACAGTGTTATTATAGTTTTGAATTATTCATTTAATTATTTCTGTTTTATTTCTAGTTTTTTTTTCAGTTTAGTTTTCTCTAGAATTATTAGTTTAGGTTTTCTTTTTTAATTTGTTGATTTAGTTTTTATTTATTTTTATTTTTAAAGTTTTAGGAATGCCGAAGTTAAATACACTAACTAGTATCATTTAAAAACAAAAATTAACAGCGTTACATTTCTCAGCACGTTTAATGCATGCAATTATTTTTACCGGTAGTTGTATTATTTATATACTATTTAGTATTTATTCATATTTTGAATTAACTTTTAGATTTTTTTATATCTATTTCATTTCATTTTGTTTTAGTAAATTTGTTATTTGCTTTTGTCATTTTTAGTATAGGTTTTGATTTTTAAAAAATATTTCTATATAGCTTTAATATTTATTTCAGTTAGTTAAGTCATTTCTAATTATTGTTTAATTTTTTTTTTAAGTTCTAATATTTCATCTGCATTGATCTGGTCTTCCTTGCAAATGTTTAGCCACTTTTACACTTCACTATGTCCATGCCTTTTGATTCTTGTAGCCAAGAGAAACAAATACATGCACTGACTGTCATAACAATGGCAAAACAGCTCGGATGCGGTATGCCATTTGCAAACACTGCTATTTCCTGGATATGCATGTCTACTTAGTTATTAAAGCCCTAGATACAGTGATCACATGCTGTGTTATTGTCTTTAGCACATGCAGTTTGTTAGTATGTAGATGCCCGAGCAGCGTGGAGAATGCTGGGATAGATCAGCACCGCGTGGCTCAATTACAGTGCTGACGTGCAGTAGGTCACCGCTCTGATCTCTGCATGCAGAAGCATGGAGCACGTGGGTTATCATACACATGGACACACGCATACTTCCGTAATTTACATCTGTCAAATGTTATAACACCACAGAGGGCACCGTAAACAAGAGCACAAGCCATGCTGAATGACAGATGGTGGAATATTTCAATTTAGTAAATTAAGTTTGACTGAGGCCTGTAAATCTCATTGTGTTTTCGAAGCGTCTGGGCAGGATGCGTGTCCTTGAAGGGTGAGATGACCTGACCGGCCTCTGCGATCCATTTTGCTGCGGTTATTATTGTTTGACGCGAGTGCATAAGCCATGTGTAAATGCTAATGGAAAGAGGTGAGAACACCAGTTGACCCCCTAAAGGTCCTGTATTGATCTCTGATCTCGGTCCAGGGTCAATCCATCCTCCATTACTGTCCCCAAGCAGGTGTTAAAGCACTCTCACATTTAATCAAGTGAGAATAAGATCATGAATTTTGCATGATTCTGCTTCATAAAATGAAGTTATATTGCAGCTATTAGTTACGTGAAATAGTTTTTAAATAATTCATAATGCAATTATCCAAGACGACTCCTTCAGTAATAAAGCACTGATCATTTTCATGAGGGTTTGGAGGTTGGAATGGATCATATTTTACTCTTCGTGCATTTTACTGTTTAGCAAATCCACTTATAATGTTAATCAAGGTTTTAAGGGCGCTGTATATGCAAACAGCTTGTAGCAAAACTTAATAAATGAGACCTTCCTCAACTTCCTAGGTTGTCTATGAAAGTCTTTAAACTGATTTTTTTTGTGTGTGTGAAGGATGTTTTTGCTTGAAAATCACGTCACTATGGACTGTGTGCACGAGTGCGAACACGAGCAATGAGTTGCTCACTGCAGTGCACTTAATGGCCACCGGTGTCGCTAATTTCCTAGATTAAGGGATCAACACAGCTTGCATCTTACACCATTCTTCTCTACGTCCAATTTAAGCGTTGTCTTTTCAGCTTCGTGTACCTCAGTTGTATTTCAACTTCCTTTTAATATATCTGCAGGACCCAGATTTAGTTGTTCCCAGGGGCCAGAAAACAACTTTATCCTGTGCGACGTGATTTAAAACACTCCCCTGGGTTTGTACCCTTGTCTAGCTCACTTTACAAGGGGTCATTTCAGAAGGTCCACGTGCCTTGGGCTGCAAAACTTGAGTGGTTTTGGTTTAGCATTTAAATATTCACTCAGCCAGGTTTTAATGGTTTGTGGAACATGTACAGAGACTCATTTCACATTTGAGAAACTTTAATTGACAATCTTACAAGAATGCTCCTCATGGCATTATGTGTTAATTTGTAAGCGGAACAAGAGTACAGCATGTTTGTAAGCAGACTTGACTAAGCTTTGACTATTATTGAAGTTTCAGAGTCAGACAGTTCATGTTTATTATTGACCTTGAAATCAAAATTTCAGTTTTGTGGTGTTGAGTCAAAGTAAAATTTTAGCAGATATATACATTTAGCATTTACACGTTCTCTTCCTTGGAAAACAGAAATATTGACGACACGGGACTTGCTATTTTTGTCAAAATGTGCAGTATATGACACGTGGCTGTATCCCACAATGCAGTGCACTCATCTTGACCTTTTCCAACTGATTTCCACTGTAAACCAGAATTCCTTTTTTCTTTACTTTTTGTATGAGATAATAATAGGATGCTACTTGCTAAATTAAACATGCGAATTGGTGACACATTTGCATATTGCATACTCTTTCACTATTTAAATAAAAATAGTATTTAAGTGTGTACTGCATAGTATGCAGTAAGCTGGCCACTATTATCAAAGTCCAAACTTATCTACTGGCTCTATCAATAAAATAACCAATAAAACAAACAAGAAAAATCTCTAAATAATTGAAGCCATGGCCTACCATTTAGCACACATCCTCTACAAAAAAACGATGTTGTGTACTATTGGAAGATAATTAGCATAAATTATAAATGTATAGTAAGTATTTACATTCGATTTTGCTGTTAGAGGGTATTGTATTTAACTGCTTATGTTTGATTTGATCAGACCATTTATTCTGTAGCTTTCTGGTGTTTGAGTCTACAGGCTAGAATATTTTCTGTTTGTAGCAGGAATGACCAGGTCAGATGTGAACGGCTACATATGATGGTTACTCACTAACTGAATCTCCTGAGATGATGACACAGATGGAGATCATTGATAAACCTCATTTTAACTTGATTACAATCCCTGGAAAATAGAGCACTTGTTCTCTCTGTAACTTGTGTTAATGAATGGCCTGTAAAACTGTCATTTGTCCCATTAAAAGTTGAGCCTACAGGACAGATGATTGGGCTTTCTGTGAAATGTTTTGCAAGTCTTGCAGCTAAATTCCTTTCCTTATGTGTATCTGAAAACATCAGAAAATGGGTTGCAACCCATTTTTCCTGAAAATACAGAATGGAACTTGATTTCAGTCATTGGAAATTGAGTCAATAACAAATTGCACAATATACCATGTATTACCAAATTAAACCGGTTTGATTTTTGACCGCATGTGGGCTTTGGCACAGGAGGAATCTTTTCATAGTTCCTAGAACTAATGGTGGAAGTACCTGTTTTTTTTGGTGTCTTCGCACAGCAGGATCTGGGAACTGGTTTAGTTCTAATGACGGCTTTTGGGGGAACTATATTACCTACTACTGCAATATAGCGTCTAACCCAGCACAATAGGAACTACTAGTAACGTGACTACACAGATTGGCCAAATGCACGCGAAACGGGCATGCACCATTAAAAAAAAAAAGCCGTGTACACATACAGATTATAACCCATTTATTTACTCCACGAACTAACGCTACAAACATGGGAAAAAATTATAGATGGACCTCTCAACCTTTATGCTAACGAGAAAATCCAGCGCAACTTTGAGGGGACCAAGCAAAACATCATTATGTATTTCTGCTCAGTTAGCGACATTAGCCATCAACCACACGGAAAACGCTAATACTGTTTCATAAGCCGTTTACTTTCTTTATATAATAGTTCTATCTGTAACGTGTTAAACAGATCATAATCTAATGAATACTGCGAATGGGAGCGCTGTGTGTTCAGGCTCTGGCGTTCTCAGCTCCATCAAAATAAGTCACAACAACAATCGCGGCTTAAGCTGTGTTCACACTACAAACGACTTTGTCGCTGCTTGGCGCCAGTGGCTCGCGGTGAGCGCCATCCCAATACTAGTTGCCTAGTAATGTTTGTGAGTGACATTCACGGATGGTACTCCATGTTGTAGAACAAATCCGTTTTCTTGCCGCTACAAACAAACATTTTGTTAGGAAAAGTCTAAATATAAATGGAATCAGTACATAACATGCATATTATTAAAGGAAACAGCGAGTGCTCTTTGCCATCGCGGCTATTTAACTGCAGCAAACGGCAAATGCTGGTCTATCTGGATTCACGAAACCATTCAGGCTCTGAATCAGCACGGCGAGTACCACTGTATGAGACATAAATTATAGGACAGTTTCTGACTGCTAAAATTAGCTTTTCATTCATCTTGCCTCGGTCGGACTCGGCACTAAAGAGTGACAGATCACGTGCGCTCCACTGACTTCTCCTATTGGGTGTCATTCCCGAAAGTCACTCTTCATTTGGATAAAGTTAAACAGATCTCAACTTAGTCGCGTTGAGACAATCCGGTCGCCAACGGTCTCTGTCGCCCGTGTCGCTGGAAATCGCCCGCTCTCCATTGAAATGAATGGTATCATGTCGCTTTGTCACTTGTGGTGTGAACGCAGCGTTACGTTGCTTCAGAGTCCCTACTGTGGGTGTGAATGCAACCAGGAAAAGGGCCCTAGAGAACATTAAGTTCTCGGGAAACCGCCCTGTTGGTTAATAGTAACCGCCCTAGAACTACCCGGTGTGAAAGCCCCTGTGTTGACATGAACCGTTCCATCACATAATCTACACCCTCGATATTAGCAGGGAACATATTGAGAAATAGCGAATTATTACATGAGATGACTAACAGAAAAACTGACTGTTTTTCATCAGAAACTGCGGCAAGCGGGCGTTGAAGTGCCTGAAGTGGGTGGGAAGGCCAAGGGTGGCGTGGAGGAGGATAAGAAAAATCTGACAGAAGAGGTCAGGAAACTGAAGGATGAACTCGTCGCAACCAAGAAAGGTACTAAACGGTTCTGATTCACTCGTACACTGAACCGCTCTGTTAAGCCCACTGCTGTTTACATATGTAAAAAAGGAATTCTATATTAATGCATCAAGTCGCTTGGTGAGCATAAATGGCCTAAAGTTTCGCAAATTAACAAATTTCTTTATGGAGGTTGTTAGTATTAATATCATTATTTATCCATCAGGTTTTGTTTAGATCATGAAAGGGGGCCTGTGATGATATTGATTTAATATTTTGTTCCATTGTAAATGTCAACAGAAAAGTCATGTGTGTACATATATAAACTCAAACTTTTATGTTAGATGCAATTCATCAATTTCTCAACACTAATTTGAATATATTTTGCAATGTAATTTATTCCTGTGATGACATTTTCAGCATCATTACTCCAGTCTTCAGTGTCACATGATCCTTCAGAAAACATTCTAATATGCTGATTTGCTGCTCAAGAAAAATATTTTCAATGTTGAAAACAGTTAATATTTTTGAGGCCACTGATGATTTTCAGGATTCTTTGATGAATAGAAAGTTCAAACAAAGCATTTATTTTAAATAGAAATCTTTTGTAAGATTAATAATATCTTTACTGTCACTTTTGCTGAATTAAAGTATTAGTTTCTTTTTTTTAAATCTTTCTGACCTCAAACGGTAGCATAGTTGGCTTAAGTTTTGATTTCATGTTGGCCGATGTGGGCAAATAATTCAGTTTAGAAAAATAATTTGGCCCCTCTGGTGACCCTGCAGTGAGCAACACAAGATGGCTGCAGCTGAACAAGACTCCTTACTAAGAATGAGCTTAGTAAGCTGCATTCCCATGCCTCCTTCCACATCTACACTGTATTTAGACTGTGGGGTTTAGGGTTCATGACCCTTTGATGACCTCACAACGAGTTCTCGTGCCAAAGCACATTTTGAGGGTAGTGCACAAAAAGCTGTCAGAGAGCTTGCAATAAAGTAATTTTATTAATTTAGTAATAGATTTCAGATCAACCCACCTTTTTAATGTCATGTAAATAAAATGAATAGTGTTATACACTTCTATTCAAAAGTTTGGGGTCAGTAAGATTGTTTTAAACAAATTAATAATTTTAAGAATGCATTAAATTTATCAAATGTGACAGTAAAGACTTTTATTATGTTATAAAAGATTTCCATTTCAAATGAATGCTGCTCTTTAGAACGTTCTACTCATCAAAGAATCCTGATAAAAATCAATCAAGGTTTCCACAAAAATATTAAGCAGCACACCTGTTTTTCAACATCGATGATAATAAGAAATGTTTCTTGAGCAGCCAATCAGCATTTTAGAATGATTCATGAAGGATCATGTGACAAGTTATATTTTAAAATTTATTCAAATGGAAAAGTTATTTTAAATTGTAATACTATTTCACAATAATACTGTTTTTACTGTATTTGTGATCAAATAAATGAGCCTTGGTGAGCATTTCAAAAAGACTTCTTTCAAAAGCATTAAAAATGCTCACTGACTGACCCCAATCTTTTGAATGCTAGTGTACAGTATGTCTATCACATGGTCTCTTTTGATCTAAGTGGGCTGTGTTCGCACAGAATAAGCTGCAAAGTGGACCAGACTTTCTGCTGAAAGTCAAACTCTGTGATGTTACTGTAACCTGGAGACATTTTCTCTGCTGATTCTCTATACTGTGTGTGTGTGTGTGTGTGTGTAGCTCTTCAGAAGTCTGACAGTGATGTGAAAGCCATGAAGAAGCAGGCCGAGAACCTCACAACAGAGTACGACCGTCTGCTGGAGGAACACGCCAAACTGCAGGTCAGAGCTCACGCATGTCACACCTCTAACATCTTTCCCATCATAACTCTACAAAAACTGCTAACTGAAGTGAAAAATGTCCTGAAGAGAGCTTAATGATTCCAATAGCATCTCAAGTATTTGAGTTTAGACGTGGCGTGTCTCTGGTTAGACATTTATTCTGTTTCTTATTCTGAACCTCATTGGCATAAATACCTATCGAGTTTAAAGTCTGATTTATTGCTGTGAATCCGTTATTTTCAATGAGCCATTTCATTGAAAGATTAATTTTGAAGATTATTTGAAGAATGTTTGTAACCGAACATTTGATGGGCCCCATTGACTTTCATAGTATTTTCTAGTTTCCCCATTCACTTCCATAGTAGGAAAAAAAATACTATGGAAACTTGAGGGTGAGTAAATGACATAATTTTTTTTTGGGTGAACCATCCATAAGTGTTTTAAATTCCATTTTCATTCATTGCCTTAACGTTTAGGGAAAATGTTACCCAAGTTGATGGCTCATCTCAGTTCTCAGCAGTGTCATCTACTAATCTAAATCATCAGAACATATCAAATAACCTGTTCCTGTAGCTCATGTAGCGTTCCTGTCATTCTGAGGTGAGGTCATGGGTCATTTCCAAGGACACGCATACTGATAAAATCTATGCCTTGATGCAGATTAAGCTGATAAAAGCATCTGAGAAATAAGTAAATGTAAATCTACCAAACCACTTTGAATGTCCTGAGTTTCTGTTTCCAGTCTGCCCTGATGCCAGCTGTTTAACTCGGAGTCAATCTGCCAGTATCTGCTGGAGACGTTTGTTTTTTTTTGGCCGAAAACAAATATTATAATGCGGCTAGTGAACACTAAAGCTACTGTGGCATCTGTTTTTACTGGGCTTAAAGGAATAACACTATTTAAAGAATGGCAGACAAATATCACAGACTGAATCCCACTTCACATACTGTATGGTACTATCTGTCCTATATATTGTGCAAGATGCATTCAAAAGTTGACATGAGTTGCAAAGTTACTTCTCGTCAGCATCAAAATAAAGTGTTAGCAGATGTCTCCAGATACTCTAATGAGAGTTAGTTGACATCTAGTTGCAAAGTTACTAATAGTTAGTAGAGGTCTAAAGTTGAGCATGGAAATAGTGTTAACAAAAAAATCTTACTGACCCCAAACTTTTGACCAGTAGAGTATGCAGATTGGGATTCAGCCAGAGTATATATTTCAAAGTTGAGAACAGAATGTCAGAATAACAAAAAATACCCCAAACCCCCAGTGTAATTTACATTTATGCATGTGCATTCAATTTACAATTTATGCATTCAAAGTAGATATTTTATCAGTTCATGCGTTCCCTGGGAATCAGTCCATGACCTGGCAAGAACTCTACCGTTAGAGCTACAGTAATGCGTTAATCTCACACTTACTGTATATTAAAGTGTGAGATCCATAGTCTTGGTAAACGCAATCTCAGAGATGTTTTAGGTATCACACACACACAACTGAGAGGCAGTGTGTATAGTGGCACCACTGGCACGTGTCCAGTTGGTGTCTGTTAGCATGTAGAGTGTGTACGCTACAGTGAAACCCGTTTAAAAGAAACTGATATCAGTATATTTAGTAAAGTTTGACATTTCACACATGCTGTCATCAGTCTGTTACTGAAATGACATGTTGAGAGTCAGTTTTCACACACGAGCACTATAGAGCTGGTAAGTCCCGCCCCTTCCGTAAAACCCCGCTGGACCTCAAAGTTGAAAAACCGTCAATGCAAGTGAATGGGAGAAAATTATTATTTTCTGGTCCCGTTTGAATTGTGCCATGAATGTGAACATATGTTGTCTGTGAATTTTTTATATAATCTTTCATGTTACAAGTTTGACAGTATATGGTATGATTCGTCGGCTAGCAGTTGTGGAAAAGACATAACGAGAAAGACTACATGTCGCCTATGTGACGTCACCCCATAAAGTTGACTTACCCGTGGTTTTCGCCAACCTCAACGATTTTGTCCTCTCCCTGAAAGAAGGCGGTGAAGTGCACCAAAGACACAGCCATGTCTAGCGGGATCCGTGAGCTAGAGCCGTGAGCTAGTGGTGTTGACGTTTCAAACGCGTCGAAAGCAGCGAAGAGTTGTAGTCCACAAAGTGCTCTCACACAAAGTCTACCCGTATCAAACTTCTACCCGCTAAATTGTAGCATTCTTTACACGAAAGATTATATAAAAAATTCACAGACAACATATGTTCACATTCATCATGGCACAATTCAAACGGGACCAGAAAATAATTATTTTCTCCCATTCACTTGCATTGACGGTTTTTCAACTTTGAGGTCCAGCGGGGTTTACGGAGGGGGCGGGACTTACCAGCTCTATAGACCATAGTTGCCTTTAAAGACCCGAGATGCAATGTTTCTCTAAATGCACACAAGGAAGAATGTTTCATCTTTCTCATTTTGACCATTTATATCGACCAATGTATCAATACCTTAATAAACTATAATCTTTAAGCAAATATATTTGCAAGTAAATATTGCAAAAGCAAGTAAATTACACACATGCTCTCCTATCCACCTGAAGTGTGTGTGTGTGTGGGCGTTCTGCTTCACTGTGGCTGATTGTGGTAGAATCACTCTATCATTATATTTCCCTGAAGTCCATCTGATAAAGCTTTACCATAAATTTTTCTCACAATTGAAAATAGCCTCAGAAGCTGGCATGGCGTTAAAAACAAACATGTAAATTTCCCCGAAGTCTGTCCTTGTCAGCCGACTCCTGGAAACATTATTGTGATGACCGTGGTCTCCTCAAGTGTGTGTATGTGACACAGAGAGTGGGAGTCTGATGGACAGGCTTCTCTGGTTTGCATATAAGTCAGCTGCTCATAAGAGACTGTGACACATGGACACATGCTGCAGTTATTGCCCTTACACACTCAGCAAACAGCAACAAGGTGCTTGATTTCACACACAGCACTGTAAAGCCCATCTCGTCATTTTCATTGCATGACATCACTGTTAGATGAAATGTTTTTGGCTATATATATCTATAATATTATATACATTTTTATTTTTCAACGCACAAGTTCCACAATACAATTTTCCCAAGTATAAGAGTTAAAAAATATTAAGATACACGTTATATTGCTAACTTTGACAGCCATAAAAATACAATCTGAAAAATCGTTGCCTTTTTAAAGTTCACAATTCAAGAAATATAATCTGTTTTCTTATTTGGGAAAATGAAATGCATATATTATTTATACAGGTGAAACTCGAAAAATGAGAATATCGTGCAAAAGTTCGTTTATTTCAGTAATTCAACTTAAAAGGTGAAACTAATATATTATATAGACTCATTACATGCTAAGTGAGATATTTCAAGCCTTTATTTGTTATAATTTTGATGATGATGGCTTACAGCTTATAAAAAAAACCCAAATTCAAAATTAGAATATTGTGAAAAGGTTTTCATAGCTGTAAGCCATAATCAAAATTATTACAAATAAAGGCTTCAAGTTCCACCTGTATGTATGTATGTATGCGAATGGTAAACTTTTCACCATTTTAATAACACTCTTGCCTTCATTTTGAAAGTTCCTGTGGTGACCAAAAATAGTCTGTGTAGTTTCTTAATACACACTTGTACAACCTACATGTATAATGATTATACAAAATTATGAAAATATAGTATAATATGCTTAAAGTATAGTCTAAAGTTCTAAAATAAAGTTTATAGCATGACACTACTGAGATTTCTTGTCACGTCAGCCACTCATAACCCGCAGCTCAATCTTCCAGGATTATGCAAATCTGTCAGTTGGAGACGCTCATCTTCTTTCTGCTCTGTCTCTGAACGCAGGCCAAATGTGACGCTCAACAGGACAAGAAGTCCGACTGAACCAAGCCCATCATGCACCTGCTCTCTTTCCTGCATCCTCATTGGCCGACAGCAGCTCAGCTGGGCTGCGCATCGCTCCTCTGGCTGTGTAAGAACAGGCTTCCGTTCTTCATCAATGTGCTTTCCACGTGATTCATTAAAGCCTGCGCAGGGTTTTCAGTTTTTTTTTTTTTTTTTCTCCGGTTTTTGCTGTGAACTTCTGGTGTTTCATTTTTATTTCCAAAGTTTCCAAAGTTGTAAAATGTCAGTTTAGAATTGCATATCTGCTGACATGAGTATTACATTTAATTTCTTGATTTCACAGTTTGTATGTCGGGTACATTGAGCCTCATCCTCATGAATTTCTGTGGTTAAATCTCTCTTACGTAAATTGTCACATTGAATTAAAATCAGCGTTTTACATAAGCATGATTTTACAGTTTACACAAATGCATTCAGCTTGTGATTCATAAATGAGGCCCTTTGTTTCTATAAAAGGACCAAGAAACGCTACTGGATATTCTAGCTGAGATGTTTTCAGTTTGATAAGTGTTGGGTTTAGACTTTAATTGTGTGCGTTTTAATGCACTGTTTTTCTTGCCATATGGGGGAAAGCTTGTATCTTTCCTTTTGAATATGGAGATTTGGTTTCAGTACAGATGCATGTCTCGGTTAATTTTAGATCTTTGATTTATAGGGTACACAACACTTTACACCCAATATGCACTTCAGAAAGAAAATCCCTCCAGTTTACGACCGACGAGCCTCGTGCTTCATGCTAACGGAAGATATTTTTGTTTGTTTTTTCGTTTTTTTTTGTCCTGGGTGTGGGATGGCTCCTTTTTTTTCTGGGCTATTGTAGAACCGAAGGAGTAAACCGCTTCTTTCCAGTCCTGTCTGGTTTGTGGCCACTGAGTCGGTATAATCTGATATGAGCCTGGCAGGGCTGTTACAGTGGGTAAGAATGCCACTTTGGCAGGAACAGTAAAGCATCCCCAGCTGATATTGTGTTTCAAAACACGGCGCGCTCTATCTCTGGTCTTCTAGGTATTGAAACGATATTAATGTCACATTTGAGGGCCACGCAGTAGTTTTGCATTTAACATGCAGGTAACGCTTGGCACCGCTAAAGGTCACCGTGTTCGCTCTGGTTGTTTCACAGTTCAGACGTCCTGGGTTTCTTCGGGTCTCGTCTGGCATGTGCAAGCAAATATCGTTGCAATCTTAGAGCCATCATGACATCATAGCCGTGTTAAAATAGCGATCTGTGGGAACAACATTAGTACTTTTTTGGGCTCCCAGAGGAAAGGGCATCGGGCTCACTGGCAAAGTGTCGGATAATTCATAGTCAAGACCTCCTGGACTGTTACCAGTCATAAGAACACGAGGAATGCCATCTGCCACAGTGACACGAGTTTACTGTTTCATGCGCTCAACGATCGGTTAGATTAGTGAAACGTTCACCAGAGCCCCAGTTCAGTGAAAATGTCAAGCGTAAACCTGAAGATCGTGCATTTCGACACGCGTGATTTAGCTGTCGTGTCATCACGTAAATAAACTGTATGATACCGTTAAATGGACTCTTTCTTTATATGCATTCCTAATTGTAGCTTCTTATCTCATGTTTTTAACTGTGATTTGCAAAAAAAAACATGCACTGTTGTGTTGGCAATGGCAGAATAAACACTTGCCCTTCATGGAACGTAGTTTTGATAGCGTAATGCTGTTATCTGCCTTGAATATCTTCAGGAAAGTTTCATCAGTAATGTCAATCTGCATCACTTCACTATGAAGTTTGTGAATTTGTGTGTTCTGGTGATGTGCTGTAGTTGGGATATTGATCAACGAACCAAATAAATTCTACTTCATTCATCTTGACTTGATTTGAGTCTGCAGTTGTTTTGATTCTTTTTAATGTTTGTTTGAACTGTTTTAATAAAGCCTATCAAACCTGTCATCAATTCATAAAAGTGATGCATATGATTTGTGCACTTTTGCAAACGGAATCAAATGATTCATTAAGAAATTTTGATTAGATTTTTCCCCATTCCAGTCTTCGTATCTACCATACTTCAGAAGACTTGAAATATTCAAAAACCTTTTTTTTTTTTTGAGTTTTTGTTGTTGTTGTTGTGTCAAACCTTCAGTCCTTATTAATTGTAATCGCATTGAAAGAATCGACTATGGTATTCCTAAATCCTCTCACGGAGGAAAAAGTTGACGTGTTTGAAACGGCATTACTCGAGTAAATGACTGCAAACTATTCCTTTAAATCTCAAACAAAACTCAAAATAAACAAGAAATTGGGGAGAGAGGAGCTGTAATGTCAAATATGTGAAAAAGTTTGTGTTTTTTGAACAATCAAGCATGAAAGAATATTCCAGTAAAGCAAGACTTGGTGAAAGGGCATAATAGGAGCCGTTTAAGCTGCTGTCTGCTGTGTCGAGCGTTAACTCAACCTAACCCATGTGTTCAAACACATTATCCCTCTGTATATCTGCATAGAGAGATTATATCATAGAGATATTAGCAATATATGCATGCCAACATCATTTGCAGTTAACATGTTTATCAAGGTGGTTATTCCTTGTTCATTAACATGCACTTAAATTATTGATAAACTGTATTGTAGTCCTACAACAAGGAATTTATTAATTAGCCTTTCCACATTGTATACTCGCTGGAGTTGTTAAATCATTCATTTGGCTTTCGCTAAATGATTCACGGCATTGAAATGAGGTCGGACTGAAGCGCACGCTGCAGGAATGTTCCTCCTTACGGTCCTGCACACTTATCGTCAGGATTCTGTGGGTCATTATTTTAGCTGTTGATATTAAACAGACGAATGCGTGGTCTATTCCTGTCCACATACCACAGCTGAAATCTGGGCCAAAGTCTCAGAGTCGTGAACTATGTGCTTCAGACCCAGTGAGGAGGAACACCGCTTGAGCAATAACTTCCAGAATTGGCTATTTGTGTTATTGCAAACTAGGGCTGTTGGAACGAATTCCGAAATTCGAATATAATTCGAATATTAAAAAAATCAATACTATTCGAATGCTGAAGTTACTATTCGAATATTGCTTTTTTTATTATTATTTTTTTATTTTATTATATGATATCTTGCCTTTCTCGCCAACTTGGCTTACACAGGCATGTGAAAATGAAATGCTTTTGTTTCGTCTGATAAACAATTAAAAAATTGAATCGTAACACAATTGTGCGCGATATCCAAGCTGCATCTTCATTACAATACTGTCAATAATGGCGGCGAGCAATGTCTCCATGGAAACGGAGATCACCACTCTGACAATTTGAGAAGCGATGTGTGGAAGGTATTTGGATTTAAAATCATAAATGGGAAAATTAAATCACAAATAAAGTCTGAATAAAATATCACTCCTCAACTTGCAACCTTACTGTGCGTTCACACCGGACGCGAATAGCGCGTCAAATTCGCGCCTGCCGCGTCTAGTTATATACACTTGACCACTTTTGTGTCCATTCGCGCCTGACGCGCTATTCGCGTCCGGTGTGAACGCACCATTAGGGCACATCTGACAACGCTACACCATGACAAACTATAGGCGATCTGTCCAAGGAACCGCTGCTAAAACAGGCAAGAATGACTTATTTTCTTCTCTTCATCACGGGCCTACCAGCTGTCTGCTGTCCTAGCCGCGCAACAATCACTGACAGAGTTGTGAAACTCTGACACAACATCAGACAACTGATCAGTGGAAAAATGTCCATTCAAGTTGCCAAATTAAAGTCATTCATTTTGTTCCGCTGTTTTATTGTTAATAAAAAAACGCGATCACCCGTTTCTAAATGTTTATTGTAATGTTAGCTGTCCCTCTTGTGGACAGAACGTGTAACAACAACCAAATGCTATAGTGGCATTGACGATCCATAAGCCTGTGTAATGTCGCAAATATTAATAATAGGATGAATTTGAGCATTTAATATTCGAATATTATTCGAATATTAAATAAAATAAGGAATGGAATTCGAATAGTATTATAGAGGAAGATTGACAGCCCTATTGCAAACGTACATATTGCGTATACGCTGTTTGTTTTGAGTCGGATGTGTTATTGAACGATGTACAGTATAGAGCAGGGGTGTCCCGTCCTGCTCCTGGAGGGCTACTGTCCTGCAGAGTTCAGCTCCACACACCTAAACCAGTTTATACCAGCCCAAGTTCTTACTAGGCATACACACCGTCTGGCCAAAAAGTCACGGTTTGGATTTAAATAGGCATGTGCTTAATAAGTCAATGATTGGGGCAGTGATTATTATGTTTCTAGCATGTTATATGTTTGGCAACAGTTCTTCTAACCCTAATTGATGGAGTGTGTCTTTCTTAAACAATCATGCAGAAAGACACACCATGGCTATATTCCAGGATAATAATGCCAAGATTCTTCAGGCTCAAACTGTGAAAGAATGGTTGTGAGGAGCATGAAGAATCATTTTCACACATGAATTGGCATCTCTGAGTCCAGACCTTAAACTCATTGAAAGTCTTTGGGATGTGCTGGAGACTTTACAATGCAAGAATCCAGCACTCAAGGTCAGCACTCAACCTAAATACAAGGTTTGACCAAAGATTCATGCACCTCTTGATGGACATAACATCACAACAGTTATTTTCATCTAGATGCATATTTGGTCAAAACCTTGCACTCTGTGAAGTCTCCTCCAGCACATCCCAAAGACTTTATTTTAAAAAAAAAATTTTTTTACTTGTGGGTATATATTTTCTATTTTCAATTGTTTGCGCACTTGAACTTTTAAGTAAATTTCATTGATTTGCAAGTAAGAAAATATTTTATTACCAAAACTCATAAGTAGCTGCATTTCCATTACCCTTCAAATTGCGCAAATAGAAATTGTGAATGGAAAATACGCCCAATGGAAACACGTCAATTTTGCGAAAACTCCCATATGTTGCAAAAAAGTTTTTCCGCTCGCATGACGTGGTTTTTCAGGCAATTCGAAAAAGGAATAGTTCGCAAACAAGCAATGGAAACAGTTTTTCCGCATTCACAGGTCACCTGGCGTACGTAAAAGTCACATGATCCTTCTTTAAAGATATGTTGGGACAGAAGACGAGACAGAGTTCTTCATTAAACTCATAAAAAGACAAGTATTACGGGAATACATGGATTCTAAATGCCACAATTTATCAAGACCTCGGAGCAGTTAGGAGGGAGACAGAAATATGTATCGCTCCCAAGTTTAAGGGGCTTTCCTTGCCATTTATCATTGGATAACACACCTACAGTACGTCTCCTTCGATTAAATGGAATGACTTATCGCGAGAAGAAAAAAAAATCTTTCAGTCTCATAACATCAGTGAATGGAAACGTTGTCATTTTGTGACATTTAGAAAATATCGCAAAAGTTTTGCGCAAATCTGTAATGGAAACCTGGCTAATAATGTCGGTTTAATCTTCCTTTGTCTAGTGCTGGCTACTTAATTTAATAATTTACAATGATGTCAGATTAAGGTGACATTTATTATACACACACACACGTATTTTGAGCAGTAGCATGGTTTATATAAAATTGCTAAATAAAGCATTAATCATTCAGTAACACCCCCCCCCCCCCCCACCACCACCACCACCCCCCCCATTCCTGGCCACATGTCAATGTCTAATGGACGACTGGTTCTATGGTAAGTTGTAAAAAAAACCTCTCAAGTCTAACTACCTTTAATTTAATAGTTGTTTATTTTTCTCCTGTTTTCCAGTTTCCTGTATTAAATCCAGTCATGCTGAAGGATGTTTTGCCCCTCAGTTCTGCTGTAGGGGTGTGTTCCTTCGGGAAAGTGACGTCAAAGCACACCCTCCATGGGGGACAAATGAAATCAGTGTGGATCTTGTCATCAATCGTCTTTCAAAGCATTTTGTGCAATTACAGACCGAACCATTTTATGCCTATCAGATAGTACTCAAACGTTCAGATCAGATTTGTTGCATTCTGTTATGTAATTAATTGTGCTTAATTACTGCGTGTGCTTAATTGCATTACAAACTGACGGCACAACCCACTTAAACACCTTGTGACGTACGTACCGTAGAGCTAATATTAAAGTTAATATTCAATGCGAACTGCTTCAAGCTGTGTAATCCATTGTTGTTTTTGAGTGTGAACAGCGTGTCATTTTGGTCATCATGGTTAAGTGAGTGGGAGCTGATTTGAGTTTGTGCTCCAGGACTGAGCGGCCAACTGTTTGAGGCTCTGGGCAGAAATAGAGCAAAGGAGCTCAGCTAAACATAGTCAACAAACTTCTGCCAGCCGCAGCCCGGCTTAATATGGCAGCTGCGCTCTCCTGACAAACAGGCATTTGTCTTTAAAACCAGTCTGAACCGCATGAGAATCATGACTGGCCCTCCTGCCCGCTCCGGTGAACAGGCCTGACAGACAACAACTGCGGCGCCAGGAAAAACCATGTGCACTGACAAACATCTTCACTCATTTATAGAAAAACTGCACTAAAGCCGCTGTAAATGAGTATGGATCTGTAACATGAAATAATAGTCGAATTTTATGAAAGGAATTTTTTTTGTTGGGGTTTTATGTCAGTGGCCCAAACTGAGCAAAAATATGCAGTTTGTTGCGGTTTCTAAAATGTTTAGCCAAAGTAAAATGAGATCTCAGTATAACAGAGTACTTGCATAAAATACATAAAAACCAGTTGTCACTCTATATCTCAAACAAAATCATATTTAAATGCTTGGTTTTATGATCAAAGCTCTGTAGCCTGGGCCAAAACATATAATGCAATGCAACACAATGATGATTGACAGATGAACAAATAAATGTTCATTAAAACCCTGGTCATATTTGATCCATTTTAAGATGAGAATGATGTCTGGATATTGAAGTAAACTTCAGTTGCTTCAGTCCAGTATGTGTTCATGTTGAAATATTACTAACAATATAAATGTTATTATGTGGTTTTGACGCTCTTTAATGTGGTGTAACATCGGAGGGAAAGATACTGAAATATACCATCTTATGTAATCGCCCAATCAGTGTTTCAATTGACCCTTCGCAGGGAGCTTGATTGACAGGTGATCTGACCAATCATACTTCGCCATCCGCCATTTTGTCCGACAAAGCCGTCAGGAGAGTTAGTAGATTAACATGGGAGGATTTGAACTTGAAAAACGGAGTGTGCTGACGTCTTTCCTGTTAAAACAACATTCCTTCTGATGTTCATTCATGTTTATTTGATGCTATAAATGAACTAGAAGGAAGAGATGATCGGTTCACGAGCAGCTTTAACTGAGGCTCTACTTCGATCTGTCAGACACATTAAAGAGCCACAAAACTTTATTTATTGTTTAAATTTCTTTTTTTAAATGACCAAATTTGAAAGGTGAGACTTTGTTTAATATCAAAAGTAACCGAAAAGTAACCTGGTCTGTCCTGTCTGTCAGTGTGTTGTCAGTGTGCTCTCTGCTCCACGATGTATTTTTCACTGCGTGAGAACATGGTGTGTGTCAGAGCGGCGTAGTTTGTCGGGCATAGCGACAGTAACTAAGGGGGGCGGGTCTTTGCGAACGGTCAATTGCGGAAACACTTTGAAAGGCTTGTAAACAACACCACCTGACGTCACCTTTACCTCAGAAAAAAATAAAAATAATATATACATATATATATATATATATATATATATATGTATACACACACAGAACAACCATCTATAAATGAGACAACAACAAGAAAGCATTTTTTTCATGGAGTTAGTTTATTGCCTTTTGTTGCTTTGATTTGGGTAGGTGGATCGGCACAAGATCACAGTGTGGAGCACGAAGCCCTTCTTACATGAGAGGGATCCTGTTTGAAAGATGGTACACTAACATACACAGTACAGTTACCTTAGCTTTACTATTGTTAGATTTCAAAACGGACTACCATGGTTACATCACAGTGTGTCACAAAGCACAAGAATGAAAGACGTCAATGAGCGTATTACCAGATCAACTGAAGTTTCAGGACAGTATCGTCACCCAAAGCTTTGGACTCTCAGTAGATCGTTCTCTCGAAGGACTGCTTCATCGTTCGTATTGCATCTGTGACCGTCTTTGGAATCAGAGGCTAATTGAGTTAATAAATGATTGTGTTCATTCATCGTGATTCTCCTGTGCTATTCACCATTCCCTTTAAGGACTTCATGTGCGATTTTCTCGACAAACGGCACCATTCAGCAAACCTTCAGTGCAAAGATACTGTCGAGAACATTTGGCAGAGCACACAAAATGACAAAAAATTTCTTGTTTTGTTAACATGTATTTTTCTAGATAAACATTTATACTTAATCACTATTTAATAACTGATCTACTGACCAACCCAAGCTCTTATTTGGATGGAAAGAAAGATTTTTCTGATGCCAAAAATTGGTGCTTGACTTGACTTTGATTCCTAGTTTTTGGACTAAAATTGGACTAAACGGTTACAGAGTAAGGCCTTTGGTAAACCAGAGGAGGTCTAACTCAGTCCTCAGATATCCGAGGGGCACTTAGATCATTTCATTCTCACTACACACAGTCATAAAGGCATTTTCAACTCTATGGGAATCGATGGATGTGCCGCTAAAATGGGCAGCGCTCAATATTTTATTACCCATTTAAAGGGCTCAAATGTTCCACAAAATCATAGAACGCAGGTGTTTAAAGTGGGAGAGGAAATAAGCAGAACAGCAAACTTTGATTTGAAACGGTTTGCTCAACGAAAACCAAATGGAGCTGGGTGGTCGGCAGAAAATACTGGAGTTTTACACACACAATCTAAAACATTGAACAACTGCAGCACTTGATATTTCAAATAAAATCAGATTCATGTGCTATCCGTCTCATATGCCTCCCTGCAACTGCATTTCTGTAAGAATTCCCACTCCCCGTTATCATCTTTATCAAAAGTACATACAGCATCAAACGTTAAAATATAACACACAGATATCATTTATATTTATATGCATATAAGCAAAATAATAGCCTTCACAAAATAAATCTCTGATTTATTTTACAGTATGTAAATCACAAGAAAAAAAAAAACCGCTTTCTAACACGATTAAAAAGTGCTAGCAGATTATTTTACAACAATGTGCAAATGTATTCTGAAGCCTTACATTATGTAGTCTAATTTGTACATTCTGATTACATCTATAACGCCACAATGATTTAGTGTTTGAGTCGATTCTCCCGCAGAATTCCCACAGGTCGGAATGAGGCCGGTTTGTCTCGGTATAATCTTGGCTATTTGTCCATGGGTTCTCAACTTAAGACAAATAAAGGCAAAGTTTGGCAACTATGTGTCTATAGTTCACCAGGCATCACAGCAGAACGACAGAGATCAAGCGTTCTGCACCTGACATTGGCAAAAAAAAAAAAAAAAAAAAAAACCTTGGTGGTTCTAGGTGGAAAACTTTTGACTATGTTATTTTAAATTGTCGTTTTCATTTATCTGAAAACCAGCATTCAAACTAGGGCTGTGCAATTCATCCAATTTATGATAAAATCGCGATGTGAGCATGTGCAATTTCTAGGGCGGCCCCCTAATAGACGACTAAATGTTAGTCGACTAGAAGAGGCTTAGATGACCAAAATTGTATCAGTCGGTAAGTCGCAGAAGAAAAACTCCACAGGAAGTGTTGAAGTCGTGTAGTCTGTGCGGGACAGATGGTTAGCAAAGGGTCCAGCAAATGCAGAATGTCGGGCAGGAAATCGAAACGTTCTCCTATCATCCGTCAACCTCAAATATTGCTTATTATCATTTGAAACATGTAAGTGGTAGCAACTTAACTAAAATGAGCCGGGTCATTTGCAAGACAAACTATCATTGCGAGTAGGGGCCTTTCAAACAGAACAGTTTTTTACAAATTGAACTTCTTTTAACTTGAGCGCTGCGTAGAACGCAGTGTCATACCGCGAGACAAGAGTGCGATGGTTAAAGACGTCCATCAATCCGCGCGTTTACATAGAAAAACAACAGCTTATTCCAAAATTCGAACCGCACAACATATTTTTAAGTTAAAAAAGGCATAAAAAATAAGCAACGCTGTCACATACCATTTATGCAAATGTATGGTGCTCGCAAAGTATGTGAAACTATCGTCTCAAAATCTTTTTTTTTTTTTTTGGTTTTGTCCATATTGCACAGCCCTAGTTCAAACTGTGGAATATTTCATTGTTAGTTAAAGCTACAGGAATCTTTACGATAATGTGAAACTTTACATTGACTTTTTAATTTTTTAAAATCTCCATTAAGATTTTAAAATCATAAAATGAAAATATCATAGAACATATTAATACTGGCACTCAAAATGTAGAACTGAAACTAAAATCAAAAGACAAAAAAAGTCGTCATGAAACATTGTTTGCAACCAATTTGAAATCAGTAATGTGATGTTATTGGTTATATTGGTATAAAAATGGGTGTTTCATGTTGAATAACAGTTCAATCCTAAACAAAATGCAACGTTTGGTTCACAAGCACCTTAGGGAAGTGCCACTTCTTCATTTGAAAGCCTGCCTGTGTCTAATAAAAACTCTCTAGATGTTTCCAAACATGAAGCACATCAAGCTCGCAGGAACATTTCAACTCAACTATGAAGATGTTGTTTTTTTATGGCAACCGAAAGCATCTCCTGACAAACTTGAAGAGAGATGGAAAGTCACGCTCCGTTTGGCACATACAGTAAACGCTGTAATCATGCACCAGGTATTGAGGTCACCTGTCTCAGATAAAGACACATTGAGAAAGCGACAGAAATTATTTTGCATCGTTTGGCAACCACCAACGTATTGACATGAAATCTGCAAAGACACATTTAATTTGATGGTTAGATCCGTACCGATTTTTGCTGATTCGTTACTCAACATCGTTTATTGAAGCGTATATTTTAGTTCAAATCTGCATTTATATTTGATGAATTTGAAAAAGTGAATTACTATTTATCACAATTGTTCTGGATGTCATTATGGGCCAATTTAAGTCAAGGTTGCATTTGTAAAAAAAAAAAAAATCCATTTGAACTATGTGATTCTCGCTCAGATTTGATACTCGTGTGTCAATGCAAAGAAACCCTTGTCATGTTCAGGAAAGTTGCCTGTGGGAATTCTGCCACTCTGTCAAATGAAGTCTAGGCTACACTATACTGTCCCCTCCCTCCAAAGACACGCTGATTTTGTGATATCTGCACTGAACATTGCACAGTTTTTTTTCTTTTTTATCATGTGTAGACTGCAGTTTGAACTGGTGGAAGAGGAAGAACGTCTGGTAATGTGCATGCTAGAGGATCTGTTGTTTGAAACAAATGTAACCATCAATATCCATCAGCGGTTTTAAGACTGTAAGATGATGCAGAATTCCATAAAATGTCAAATAAATACTGAGGATTTCTTCAACCAGCTTGCCTTAGGAGGGTTGTCGTAGGATTTTCCCTTTTGATCTACATAACACTCTCGAAAATGATCACCTTGTTCTCCTCCGTTCCAGGAGACAGAGAGGTCAGGCTTTTAATGTCAGTGTCAGGGGCCATGTATTCGAGGTGATGGGCTCCCCACACTGGTTTGGTCAGACTTTCCCAACGCTGCATGAAAAACAGAGGAGACAACCACAAATAAGCTTAGCTGTGACAATTACAATGAATGACCATCAAACTAAGCTTTATGTCACTTCTGATTTTTATATTTAGAGTGTCAGCTCAGTTTCCTCAATATCCTACTTTTTTTTCTAAGGGGTTTCACAGCGAACATGGTAATGCATGCAAATTATGGGTTATTTATTTATAAATCAGGCCCAGACAGACGTTTAACAAAAGCAAAGTCATTTGCATTCTTGGTACGGTCATTGTTTTTTACAACCTTTTTTCGTAATTGAAATAAAGCATAGAAATTTTAGATAAATCCTAAAAAACATATTGCTTTTAACAATTGAGATATAAACTGGCAATTGCGAGTTTACGTCACATAATTGTAAGAAAAAAAGTCAAGCTTCCATAGTTGTTTTCTGTAACGCTGCTTTGAAACGATGTGTATTGTGAAAAGCGCTATACAAATAAATGTAAATTGAATTGTTCTATTGAATTACTGCAAATTTAAATTCACTTCCATATTTGCAATTCCTGTGTGTTGTGATGCAGTTTGAAAAATAGGAATATGATTGTTTTTAGTCCAAACGAGTTGAGCAGAGAGAACTGTTGCATAAATATACCTCTGGCCAGTGTATAAATATATATGTTCATATTTTCCTTGTGTCATTCATACAATTTGCTAACCCCCAAAATAATCTTTCTTGACTAAACACAAGATTAATCACAACTACTTGACATCGCTATTGTTTTCCATTTTCTCTCCAGCATCCTGTGCTAGTTTTCCCACAACATACATGTCACAACCCTCAGTTGCCTTCTGTGTGACTTGGAAGCAAACACTGAGGGGGTGAAGCATTGTGGTCTATCCGCAGAGGAATGACAACCATTAGCCTAGTTACTATAAATACACATGTCGTTTTCTCATGAGTAATTCTGATGCTTTTCAGTGAGGTAACTGACCCATAGTCAAACTCCAATGGCACCCAACGGCTATATTACACTGCAGATTTTGGACTGTTTGCACTGACTGCTGTTGCTTTATGTGTTTATGGGGTTGATGTTGTTAGTTTGGATCACTTAAGTAATCTTTCGATGCCCTCCGCAGCTCTTATTATATTATAGCTAGTGCATGGGAATCAGAGCAGCGGTTTGAATAGTGTAATGTTTGCGACAGTGCACACCTCTCTGAATGTTCCCTTGGATCCAGCGAGTTTGTACACGAGGCTAACGGGGATACAGAGCATGGAGGAGAGAGCCATACACCATCCGATCACCTCTCCCCACCACGGGTACACGTACACATTGTTGTAGGTCAGAGGTTTGTAGTTCAGCAGGTGAAATAGGAAGATAGCCTGAAGACATACAGAACAATGGCATCCATCTGATTAAATTATACATGCATTTTCTATCATTTTAATGGCTGACAGACTTAACCTTTTTTTAAAGGCATGAACAGGTGGGAGTATTTTCCAGCACTCACCATGCAAACACATGGAGTTATAAAGGACCAGCACCACTTTATCCACGGGAATGGCCGGTAACCGATCATACGGGCAATATCGTCCATGAACCTGTCAGCACCTGCACACACACAGTGGCATGAAGTCAGCACTCGTTTGGGCGTATGTAGGATTAGAATAGTGTTTGTGTCAGCACAGGGTCCTACATGCTATTTGTATCTCTTAATACCTACAGTATTAATGATAAACTGATGAGACATGAGAACGTTGCATGAAGCGATTCTTACCATAAACCCACGCGACAACCACGCATTCCCAGAATGCTTGCCACAGTAGGGTCATTCCACTGGCTGAGTAGTAGTCAAAAAGCTGGAAGACATACATCCCTCCCTGCAAACATATGGAGAAATCATAAATTGATATTAAAATGGACCCTATATGACGAAATGTCTAAATCGAAACTTTTTTTCAGGATTCTTTGATAAATAAAAATAACAGCATCATTGAAATATAAATATTTTGCAACAATAAATGTCCTTGAATTAATGTATAATCTCTGTATAAAAGTTTATAAAAAAAAATAAAATATAATATATATATTTATTTGAGCTGTTTAATATTATATATGTTTTTGCAATTTTTGCAAACCTGTCATCAAAATTTGGGACATAAACAAAACCTGACTTCCATTTGTTATTTTCTAGAAATAAACATTAAATAAACATCAAAACAGAAAACTTTTATAAAATTCTATTTTATGCAACAAATAATATTCCATAATGGTTGTGGGTAAATGGGGTGCAAGTGATAAATGTTGATTTGTAATTTCTGATTATATTATAGTTTTTATTATATAACTATGATCATGGTTATATTTCCTGTAAAAAAATGTTTATACTCAAAAAGTAATATTAACCAATAATATCACAGTTCACTTTTCACAATCCAATCAAACCCCTAGTTCCACTCTAATTTATTCCCCATTCAATATTTAGTTTTAGCCTGAAATGGCAACATTATCAATACCTAAATGAATCTGCAGCAGTCAGGTGGTACAGCGGTCACGTGGTACAATTAAGAGCTCTTTAAGAGCAAATCCCAGCTTACAAGTTGTAATCACAAGTTCTACGAGAATGTGAACGCTTTTTACAATTTGGAATCTCATAATTACGATTTGGCATGAGTGAACGCATCTTAAGTCACAAAATGTAAGTGTAACAACACTCAATGTGGTTTCATGCTGTCTTTACACAATATTTAGTCAAAATCAGTCTCACAAATGCTTCTTGCAGCTCATTATTTTCAATGAGATTCTTTGAAGTTTTCTTGCGTAAACTTTTGAGTGATTGTGAGCTTTATGAGTCACATCACTCCCACATACAGTAACAATTTCTCATGGAAGATCAGCCTCTGAATGAGAGCGTGACGATCTAATATCCAGTGAAAGGGCTTGGGATAAACCATTATATTCTTATCTGACTAATGGAGTATAACACTACTGACTGTGAGAGAATAAGATGTTGATATTCTCACACCTGACACTAACGCTTATGAAGGGGTGTTTCATTAAGGGGACTAACCTGTGTAACCATGGAGAGATCTATAATGAAGCATAATAAACAGCAGATCGCCACAGCGATTTCGCGCTGAAAGCGCATGTAATACTTTCCAGGGAAAAGATCAAGAATGCCAGTTACGAAACCCTCCACACCAACAAACTGTGAAAAACAAAATATCAGGCAGATGTGTTATTAATGGATTTGCTTTCAAATATTTTCAGTTGTGTAGTGATATACAGTATGAATAAAAAACACACAAGAGTGATTCTATGCTAACTGGAAAAAATGACATCCAACAACTAGAAAAATAAAACCACATTTGGCACTCTAGACTCATGTCAGTTTTATTTGATATATATACACAACACACATTATCTGTGAACTGACCTGACTGTCCAGTCCCAGCAGTAGCAGCATGATGAAGAACAGTGCAGCCCACACCGGAGCCACGGGCATCATTGAAATGGCTTTAGGGTACGCTATGAACGCCAAACCGGGGCCTGCGGGGAGAAGAGAAACATGAGAGACGCGTCACCACGGGCTACAGGTCGCCCGCAACTCAGACACACATACACACGTACAGCACCAACGGAACAGAGAGACAGAACTGAATAAAAGAGAAAGAGAGAGTATGAGAGATAGAAGCACCTGGATGAGGTGAAACAAAGTGATAGCTTGTGGAAAAAAGGGGACGGAGGGATTTAGTTTGTTCCTATTTTTTTTTTTTTTTTTTTTACTGCTCCTCTATATTGAAGGCAGGTTTCAATAAGCCATTTAGTTGTTATTAATATCTAGCATTTGTGCATTTCAGCCTAACGCTTTTCATTGGAGATGAACCGTAATGTAGTGTAGGCAGTGTCTCATTAGAGGCCTGTAAGTGCATGTTAACATTGAGGGCGTCTAAATCTATCAGCGTCAATAGTCATCTGCTACAATACTGGTAAGTATCACAGCACACTGTTAGTTCACGGTCAGACAAATATAAAAAGCTGGTTAAATACAAATTTGAGTCTTGAGTTTGTCATCTGAAACATCTGTGTGTCCTAAAATATAAAGGGACACAAAAATGAATAAATATTAACGTAAACTAAACTGAGCTGGCAATCACATAACATGGATTCCTGCATTTCGGTCTGAAATTAGATGTTTAACTATTAACTATTTTAATCATAACAGAAGTAAAACTAAATACTTAAAGGGGTCATATAGTATACTTTCATTTAATTCCACTGATTCTGCTTGTAAACTTTTTTTTTACAGCAAAATATTCATTGTTTAGTTCACAATCATGATATAAGGGTTGTTTTTTTGCTGGTTTTGCCTGTAAGACTTCTATGTATGTGCCCTCTTTGCATGTAAAAAGAGATGCAACGTTTCTGGACTTATTTCCAATATGGATTTAAGCTGCTCCATCCATCAAAAAAAGCCTCTTTGCAAAGCCAGAATTACATAGTGACAGATTTATTAAAAAATTTGACTGTTCAGAAACGAACAGTGATCAGTCGCTGTGGAGATTGAGATTTTCCTGCTATACAAAACAAGAACAGCACATGGTTTAACATATTTTCTGTATATTTTAGTCTAGTTAGCTCTTCAGGTGTTTAGGAATGATAGTATATATCACACTTTGTCATTATTGCGTTATTATGACTGAATGTGCCATGTTATAAGCGTCATTGATGTGTCAGTTGTGTTGAGTTCAGAAAGAGTTATTTTTACAGCCTAGTTTTAATATGTTCTGGATTGGATTCTGTCAGTTTTCATAGATAATCAAACTGATTTGTGAAAAGATCATGTAAAATTGAATTTCTCATTATATGACCCCTTTAAGAAACTGTAGAGGTGGGAAATCCATGCATTGCCAGCGATATATTGCCAACGACACACTGTTTTTACATGACTTTACAACAAATATGCCTGTCATGATCATGAATTCTGTGCGGACAATTAAAGGAGCTATATGTAAGAATTGTCATGTATTAATCGCTTTTTGTATTGTCATTTGCTAAAGCTTGTAACGAAACTTAAAAACGAGACCTTCCCCGACCTCCTAGGTTGTCTATGAAAGCCTGTAGACTGATTTTTATGTAAAGGACTTGGGGCAGTTTTGCAGGGAAAATCCAAAGGATGTGAGGTTTATAGCCGCGTTTCCACCGCAGGAACTTTCCCCAGGAACTAGGAACTTTGGGGTGGTTCTTGATGTGTTTACACCACAGGAACCAGGGTCTTAATGAAGTTCCGGGTAAATATTTCCCCCTCCGAAAGTCCCTGCTGGCGAGGTAGTACTTTTTCAAAGTTCAGGAACTTTCGGGGGTGGAACTTGTGCGCTGAACATGCTGAACGGTTGTGTTCACGCCGCATTTTGATTGGATGACTCCACGCAGCATTTTAAAAAATCTATTGCGGTTCGTGGCTTCATGCAGTAAGAGTTATCTGTCTGCAAATATGGAATTTAATAAAAATAAATAAAAAATAAAAAAAACAGCTGGGCCGACGACGAGGTTCAGGCTTTATTAAGCGTATTTGTGAAAGAGAAAATTTTCTGCGCGTTCGTCCCAGCCATCTCACGGTCAATGTCCGCATAGTCTAAATTTATATCTAGCATTATGAGCTTTCTGAACACGCTTTAGTATCAGTGCTCGTCTCTTTTCTGCCGTTTTGATAATTACCTCGCTAGTAAACCAATACATCACAAACAACTGCAGCACAGTTTGAATCTCCTCCATACTTATTATAAATGTGGCGCTCAAAACTGATTACTGTCCGTCGCAGACTGGGAGGAGTAGTTGCGCGCAGTTTACATAATCTTCCCGGTACTTTAGACCGCGGTGTAAACGCAGAGAGCAACCGGTCTGGGGCAAAAAAAGTTCCTGGGACAAATTGTTCCGGGTAATTTCGGTGGAAACGTGGCTTATGTGAGCTCCCGAGAGCCTCTCTTCCGTTCATGAATGCTTATACAATGTTCAGGATAATACCTAAAGAACCATTCTGTACTGTAATTTCAATGTGTCACACAAAGAAAGGGGATTCATGCAAACTAGAGTCTCACATGGCCAGATCTACAGGGCTTGACAATAAGGACTGCCCGGTGTCAGCGTGAAAGACGCACAGGACAGTTGATGGAATCGTAACTTGCCCGATCGCCAGTGTTGCGTTGTCACGAAAGTTTATCATTTGATCATGTTAAGTCAGGTCAATTTAAACATTCACGCGGTTTTTAACCATTCAGATTCAAGTGAAAGAAGCTGTGAAAGAGAACTTTCACACACTGTTTTCTGTGTGTACAGCACTGAATTGAGCTCTCTTTTTCGTCTACTTGCACTTGAACGGAAAAATACACACAACACAGTGTCAAAAGGCCCATCTTGAGGAGTATGCACGTAAACACTATCGGTTATGTCTTACTTGAACGTAAACAGATGTAAGACAAAATGGATGTGTAACAGTATATTGGATCTTTTTAAATCAAATCAAACAAAAGACAAAGAGAAAATCACTCACTGCTCTTGACTGAATAACTTGTAGCTTTAACAAGGATTACGGTAATCTATTAATCCTTGTTAAATTAAGCGATTTTTAATCTATATTTAATTTATAATTTCTATATTTAATTAATTATATTTTATTCATACAATCTATAGTAAAGTGAAGACTATGCAGTGTTATTTTATGTTTGATTATTCAGTTTCTATACCTGAATACTGTTAGACTTTCCTGAAAACATTAAAGTCCTGTTTTTTTTGTATAAATAATTTTTTTTTTAGCTATTGCTTGTAATTTGTTTATTTGTTCTTATTTTATTACTGAAGACACACTGGTCTTCAGAATTTTTTTTACTTTATATTAGTTAGGCTAGTAGTTTTTGCTGGGGTATTGAAATATGAAGCAATCGGGAATTGTGAAATTTCAACGGTATCTACAATTTTGGTGGCTTATTTATTAGAATAAAATGTTACATGGGTCAAAACTTTTTATTTTTTTATTTTTGTGAGGCCAGTTAAAATTTTGGCCCAACCAGGCCAGTAGAAAAAAAATCGTTAGTGTCTATATAGTCTGAAGTTTCAAATATACTTTATAATCAAACTATTATAACAGTGTCATTTTAATTACCTCATTTGTCGACATGATGCCGATGAATTGCAGAGCTTGTGCAAACATACCCACATCGCTGTCATCAGTTGGTTTCTTAACTGCTGCTTTCTCACCGCTGTCATTTTGTTGAGTGTTTATTTTGTCATTGAGGAAAGCGCACAGCACATTTAAACGTCTGGAAGGAGTTGGGATGTTCATTAACAGTATATCGCTGTAAACGTATTTCCAAATTTTACTACTAATCGATAAGCGAAAATTGCAGTGAGTATATAGGGGCCTTGAATCACATTCAGTCTCTTGTCACTACGTTACGTGTGTACGAGTGCGAGCACAAGCAATAGTTGTTGGCTGCAGTTCAATTAACGGCCACCGGTGTCGCTGATAACAAGGGTTTCTGAACTCTACATATAGCCCGTTTAATTGTCATTTTCTGTTGTGTTCATGTCACTTACAGTGTAAGCCTAATATGTTATTGTTTTACTTGGAATTATATGTAATACAATAATAATATTATAAGAAAATAGGCCTATTTAATGTAATAATAATATAATATAGTCTGATTAAACCAACAAACCCTCATTTCGTAGGAGGGATGACCTTTGACTATCTTTGTTTACTTAACAGTGTTTTTATTTATTTATTCTTTGACAAAATGTTGATTGAAATTTAAACTGCGCTATGATTGCGGTTACCTCAATTAACTTTGATTAGAACGAATAACCATGATTAAGCAATAATTGCGGCAAGCCTAACAACAAATATTCCTTTTTTAATTTGATGGCTGATAAATGAAACCACGATACAGGGAAATTTAATGGAAATACAAGGTGAAGAGCCAGAAGAAGAGTGTGTCTTATATTATCGTCAAGTGACTGGTCTATGAGATTCAACACTGAACTGCACTGAAGTTTTTGTGCTGACAAAAGTTTGGAGAATGTTAGTGCTAGACATTAGCATGTTTCTATTGTGTTGGGGTTAAAACAGACTGAGTTTACAGCTTTTCCACACTTTGGCTTTGTCTCTCAAGATGGATGACCCTAATTGTGAAATGGCGCTAGGCTACGCTGTGCATGTCGGGCCTGCCTGTGCCGGCAGACGCTCGTAGGTGCTGACTTTAGGGCTGGGCTGTAGTAGTGGTGTAAATGCTAACATTAGATATCAGAGGTTTACCTGCGTTGGCAGACTGCTCCAGGACCCCTCTTGAAATCGAGATGTGCACATCTCAAGAGGCAAAGTTCCTGGTTAAATAATCCTTAAATTAATACTTAAATAAAGCCAAAATATAGATATAGAGATATAAATGAATATATATGAATCACAAGATATATATATATATATATACGGGACTGAAGACAATCAAGGAAAACTAGTCAAAGCATCAAATTTATGACGGGGAATCTGGTTCGCTTTCTAACTGTAACTGTCATCCGATTGTGTGCTGCAGGAAAATGAAAAATAAGAAAAAGCCACAAACAATGTGTCAATGGTTTCCTTCTCAAAGTTGTCTGGAAGTACAGCACATCACAACCCACTCGGACATCACGACACAAACCCACTGACACAAAAAGGCTCATTTAGACCTTAGGATCTGTTTCTAAACATCATACTGACACAGACAACACACTAGAAGACAAGGACCAACACACACGCAGATGAGATTTCACACACTCACACTCATTCTGACAGACACACATTCAAAACATGTCTGTGTGTGTGCACATGTGCGTTTTGGATGTATTCTTAAAGGGGTCATATCATATATTTTTTTTCCTTGTATATTATGTTTTTGTTCTGAAAACATCATATTTCATAATTAATTTCATTTTTTTAATCACTAGCAATAGTTTGGGTTTCTGATTCCTGAAATTCAAGGATCCTAAAATGAAAATCATTGAACTTAAACTGAGCTAAATAATGACATTATGATCTTTTTAGAGCTGCTTTACAGCTGAAATTGTATTTGTTGCAAAAATTAATAACTTTGTAACATTAAGGGCCAGATTTACCATGGCAACTTAGCGTGAGAGCGCAAATCCATAAAAGTGCAGATGGGAGTGGAGAGTTATGCGCGTGATCTACTGACGATGCGCAAATTAAATAACACAGACGAAGCCGGATAATTTCCATAATGACCAACGCAATCTACGAAGAGCAGCGCAAATTAGCATCTGGTTTAAAACATGCTTTTTTTGGGTGGTAAATAATGGCGGAAAGCTAGCACAAACCTTAAACCTTAAGTAAATCACCTTGCATGATTCATTTAAATACTCTCTCCTTTAGCGCCTTTTCAGCGCAAATTTTTCACTGCGTTTCTTTAGTAAATCCTGACAGTAGTTTTTTAACAGCAAAAGAGGATTTGCGTTGCAGACGTAACACAAGGAACGCTCTCATGTTATCTCGCATTTTGATGCCTGGTGTTCGTAAAGGCAAAAGTGTGAGACACTTCCGGGAGGGAATTAAAACAAATAATTTTGAGATGGTGTACAATGAAACTGATCCGCTGGTTAGTCCAGTTATCCAATCACAGTCGTGTATGTTTTTTGTTGCGCATTGAGAGATTTATAAACACGTTTCCATACTAGTTTATGCAGATGTCTTCTTATTGGATGAAAAATGTTCCACCTCAATTGATCATTTTTAGAATTTATGTGCATCATAGCGTTTCCATCCAATGTTTTTTTCCCGCTAACCCAAAATTTGCATAAAAATAGGTGGATGGAAACATTGTGAAGCTGCTAAATAAATGTGACTTGACTTGATTTAAATGCCATCTCTTCCATGTGTTTAAACCAGTCATGACTAGCTACAGTACATTCAATTGAATTGGTTAATATTTACATTAATATTAAAGTTAACTTGGCATTACGAAAAGCCTAGTGAAAAGAGCAAGGACATGTGATGCCTCATGATTTGACCCCTTTAAAATATGCAGTACACCAGTAGGATATCAACAACACATTAAAGCTGCGATATGAAAATTCATTAAATGCAAGGACGTGAGGGTCAACTTTGTATGAAGTCAGTGGCATCTCGCCAGGTTATTCAAAAATATTATCACTTCATAGTCATTTAGTCTTTCGGTCTCTCCTTCAGGCCAAGAACATGCTGTCCTTTACTGAGCCTCAACAAACCAGCGCACTGCTTCTGTGCCGCCGCAAGCTGAAACTGATTTGAAAATGACAGTACTAATTTACTATGCAGGAGAAAGAGGACTACCATTAACACAAAATGGAGCTCAGCAACAACTGTACCATTTTAAACCAGGTCTACTGAGGTTTATTTAGGTGGGGGAAATAGTCTTAGATTTCTTCATACCCAATTCATATGCTTAGGAGGTTAAACTATTGAATTTTTATAACTTTTGTACACATCAATGTTATTATTTAAATTTCATGCCCAAAGATTCATTATGATCTAGTTCATTTTGCTGATTAAAAATCCTGTTAAATGCAAAAGCATGCAGATGATGGGCCGACGAGTCAGTAAATCTGAAAGTTTCTATCAAATATCATCTTTAGTTCTACAGAAAACACTGTTCAGAGCATGATGTGATGTTCACACATTTCTAACAGCCCGATTGTAAAATGTTGCTTATTAAAATTACCAGGTTGTGGGGGGTTTTTTTTAAAAGAGAAAAAATGGTATTAGCAAGCCTTTATTAAAAGTAGTTTCTTAATAAAGCTTTAAAGGATTTAAATGTCACAAAATTATATCTTAATTATGCTAATGTCCATGTGTCTATAGAAAAGTTATGCACAGTAGTTAGCTTTGAAACTATTTTCACTCAGAAATGAGTAGTAATAGTACATTTCACAAATTATTAACAAGAAACATCGAATTAAATGTGAAATTTTGAAGTTAAGACTGAAACAGAATTTTCTAATAAAACATATAAGAAAAAAATAACATTTGTTTTCTTAAAAAAAAAAAAAAAAAAAAAAATCAATGTGAAGAAGATGGCTAAAAAACATAAGACCTTCAACTAACCGTCACTTTTTGGATATTTAGTGGTTTCCGAAATCTTCAAAGGGAAAACCGTGTGATTTTTTTCTTTATGCAACAGATTTGATAAAAGATATTTATGCATATATTTATTTTTTGTAAAAAAAATACATGAATCTAGTGCCAATTCTGGAGGATGGTCATGTTATGTCAGATCATTAGTGATGATAACTTTATAAAAATCTATGTGACAGATGGCCTGGTATTCACACTTTAAATGTGAAACATGTAGGCCAATGTGTTATGAGCAACAGTAACACCTCTGCATGCGTGAGCGTCACAGATGAGCGTTAAATTCATGCCGCACACTATTAGTCTAGTCTGTGATGTCTGTTCATTTCTATTAGAATGATCAGTATTTCACTATAGGTAACATAAACATAAGATTAGACTTGAAATGGCAATAAATGTCTGCTTGTATGTGTGCAAATCGAGGGATTGCATTCTGGGAATCATGTAGTCCTCATAAAGTGTTTGTGTTCATGGAGGACATAGCAAAGAAGACTGCACTAATTGTGATAGCAAGAACTCACAAACACACACATACACACACACACACACGCACACGCACACACACGTGCGTGCACACATACACACACACACACACACGTGCGTGCACACATACACACACCTTCATCCAGAACAGACACATTAACATACACACACACACGCGCACACACACACCTTCATTCAGAACAGACACATAAACATTCACACACATACACACACACACACACACACACACACGTGCGTGCACACATACACACACCTTCATCCAGAACAGACACATTAACATACATACACACACACACACCTTCATTCAGAACAGACACATAAACATTCACACACACACACACACACACACACACACACACACACACACACACACACACACACACACACACACACACACACACACACACACACACACACACACACACTCTCTATTCCACCCAATACAAAAATGAGTGACATACAGCTGTGTTAATTCATGAACCATTATCTGTTATTTACCATTATAAACTTATAACACACACAAAAAAGTATGCATACACACATATAAAACGAACTGCTAATTGTCTGCTCCCTTTCACAGTAATATGACTAAGAGCAAATAGCATTGTGTATAAACATAAACACGCTCTTCATTTATATTCTGTTTTCAGTATTATTGTCAAACCAACGATAAACATGTATAGTAATACACAATACAAGTCACATATCACACTGCATTGAAATTCATTTACAATAGAACATCCTCATCATAGCACACATGTTCATGACTCACACAATGCATGTTTCATTCAATTTCAGCAGATCTTTCTTGCATTAAATATTCATCTCATAAATGATTTACAAGAACCAGCCCCAGGTCAGAAATGCTTATGTGCACTAAAAACAAGTGGAAGTGAATTATTGAACACCTGCATTACGAGGCACGTTGTTTCAAGCCTGGTACTAAGATCAGGGCTGGGTGGCACACACACGAATAAGCTTTAAAAATATACATACGTTTGTCTCACTTTACAATATAGTACATACATAATCTGTCACCTTTATTGAAGTAAATGACTGTAGACTCTTACCCGATTCAGCAACTTTAGAGATGTCCACACCTTGCTCAGAAGCCATGAAACCCAAGATGGAGAAGACCACGAAACCAGAAAAGAAACTGGTGCCACTATTAATAAAAGCCAGAACAAAAGCGTCCCTGAAAAAAGAAGAAAAAAAAACATTAATTGCAGCTCGGTGTGTTAATGCAGTCAGGTGGTTGTGTAACACAATTGATGAAGCACTCTGTACCTTTAAGCAATGCACTGTAAATGTTATAATCTTTATGCCTTTAAATGCATTCATAATGTATAATAGTAATAATAATGCCACCTTACTACTATCAATTATATCTTTTCATAGTTATACATTAAAGAGTATACTGCATTAAATAACATGATTTCAGAAATATCATGTACTTTAATGCACAGAATCTTGAATTAGTACATAAACAAATATCATAACTGTGGTTTAATGCACTCATTTAGTTAAAATTATTAATAAACTATTTCATAATTAACAAAAACAATTATTTAATCATTAGTAAAATTAATTATTTCATACTTAAAAATAATTATACATTTAAATTAATACAAATAAATATTAATTAATTAATGGAAATATTTATATTAAGGCATGTTTTATATATGTAGCTTACTAATAACCTTCACTTCTAATTGAACAATTTTTTATCAAGAGCAAAAAGCGGAACACTTTAGTTTATAAAATTTGATTAGTCTAGTTTTTCTTATTTGAATAATAACTTAAAAATAGTGCAGAATCTTCATCAAAATAAACTCCACTTCTTACCAAACTTTGTTTGTTCAAGATTTTTTATTGATTTTTCAGGATTAAAAAAAGAAATCGACGATTTTGAATGCATATATAAATATCCTGCCAAAGTGCCTTGTACATTAAAGTCAAAGCAAAGAACTGCTGATTCAGTGCATCTGGAAATGTGAGATCTATTAAAGTGAGAGGCTGTTTGCTCTTTGCCAGCCACACAATCCAGCTTCTTATAGCACAAGGTCAGGGCTCTCTGATTGGGTGAACGTGCTAGACACAACGTCTTTCGAAAAGAAAACACACTGGTTCAGAAAGATCGCAGGGCGGCATAACAAAATGTGTCCTTGTCTCATCAAGGCTGTGATGGAGGCTTACTTATAGCAGTCATTGTTGAATCTGTTATAGCTGCCCAATGCGGTGAGGGCTCCCAGCCCGATAGCGTAGGAGAAAAAGATTTGAGTACCGGCATCGATCCAGACCTGAGAGAGACAGAAAGAGTAACGTCAGTCAGACAAACAGATCCACCTCTGAATATGAGCTCAAAGTGACTCCAGGTACTCTGGAGAGAGACATAAAAGTGCTTCGAAACAGAATTAAAGTATTGTGTATCAGAGCTATAGTAGAGGGAGAAAAGTAAGAAATTACTGTACATTTATTCCTTTGGGTAAAAGCAGATGATTTCATCCCAAAGAGAGGTATGAAGCTAAAGGAGAAAACCTAAAATCTCACCTGTGCCTCTCCTAGCTTAGACCAATCAGGTTTGACATAGTACATGATCCCATCATAAGCTCCAGGAAGAGTAACGCCCCTCACCAGGAGAATAATCAGGACCACATATGGGAACGTGGCAGTGACATACACAATCTGTGAAAGACAAAAAATAAAAGACATACAGTCATTTGAACTGTCTTCGCTGCATATAACTCGCTGCTTAGCTTATTAACTTATACTATTGCTAATATTTTAGTGGGGTATTTGAAGCATAAGCATTAAACTTTGCAACAAACTCTGCATCGCATGTGGAACAGCCGTGACCCTCAAGTCGTGTTTGTTGAGCAGAGATATGCTACTATTTCTTGAAAATATCAGAATTATCATAACACCCTAGCAATGACCTTGCAACGTCCTGTACAGCACTCACAACATGCTAGAATTGTGTTGCATGAGAAAACACCACTCAAATTATATATTCATTCACTCACACAATATTTTCTTCATTAAATGTAAAAATCGATGTTATTTCAATAAACGTCCTTGTTTGCTAGTGATTTTGGCAGTCATTTACGTGCATTTAAGAGCATTTGCTGGCTAGACTGATCGTAGAAAGTCAAATCTAGATAACATAATCTAGTTTAAGCCAATATTATCTGTAGAATTATATCAGGGAATTTGCTGATTTGCATCCCTAAAATACTCTTTATCTCTCTCAGGTCTCCGCGAGGACAGTGTTAGTCACATGCTGAGCGTTCTGTCATGTGATTAAAGCTGAGAAGCATGTACCGCACGTCTCACTGCCTTCTGTTATCAGATCATTGCTGGGTTTTTTTTTTTTTTTTTTTTTAAGCAAGGAAAGGTTTATTGATTCAGTGGCTGGGTCCAAACGGTGTGAACTTTGAACTGTGACAATATGAGACGGATTGTTATCAGGGAGCATTTAAATGAGACCTGCTCATTCCAGGTGTTGCTGGTTTATGGACTTGGCTCACAGTATGGTCTTATTAGGCTGGCAGTCTTCAGCGATTGCTCCACATAGACACATAAAAGTAGGACAGCCATTCTAGATCAAGCCCATCACATTAAAGCACTCCGCGCAGCCCCAGCTCTTCACAGACTTCAATTGTTCTTTCAAAACTCTCTCCTGAATTCCCTCAGGAAGGCGAGCTCAACTCAAAAAGTACAACGCTGCCCAGTTACGGCAAAAACACGGCCACTGTTTATGATGCGCTGTGGATAGTAAGTGATTTTTGAATTCTCCACGTCATTCTGACATCTATGTCTGTCCACAGTCCAGAGCACCATGTCATCTCTAGTAGTAGTCCTGACAAGAACAATAATGAATCCTGACATATAAATTAAAAAAATGCCCCAATTACCTCTCAAACGCATTGATCAATAATGATTGAATCAGCCTATTACCATTATTTATAAAGGATCATGTAACACTGATGTCTGGAGTAATAATTGGTGAAAATTCAGCTTTGCCATCATAGGAATACATTCCATTGAAAAATATATTCAAATGAATTATTAAAGTTATTTTAAATTGCTATTTATTTTTGCTTTTTGTTGTTGTTGCATATTTACTGTATTTTTGATCAAAGTAATGCAGTCGTGGTGGTGAGCATTAAAGACTTCTTTCAAAAACCTAAAGAAATTTACAAACACTAAACTTTTGAATTCAAAAGTTTAGGGTTGGTAAATACTGCAGGACTATACATTTGTATTTTAATAATAGATAGCTGTCTGATGCACGGCCGTTTAAATCAAACGCTTCTACCAAAACTCTGTTACCAGCTCAGATTTAAGATTTAGTCCATGGCACTTTCAAGTGTCAATAAAGATGCAGAAATAGACCTGAACTAAAAATAACAAACTCTGGTTTAATTCCCATGAGGCCTGTGAATCTGGGGTAATCTGCCGCTTAGTATTTGTGCCCCCGTAATAAATAATCAGATTCTGAAATAGCCAATTAGCTCACTGTAACACTGGCTTATTGTGTGTGTGTGTGTGTGTGTATGTGTATGTGTATGTGTGTGTGTGTGTGTGTGTGTGTGTGTGTGTGTGTGTGTGTGTGTGTGTGTGTGTGTGTGTGTGTGAGTGTGTGTGTGTGCATCAGTCGTCTGAATGAGTTTGACTCTTACTCACAGTGTCCTTTGCATCAATGAAAAACTATGAATTTGGCAACTAAATATTTAACTAAATAAACAAGTTTAGATAACCTAAATTCCAATATTTACCGACCTTAACTGTTTTACTAGAAACATTAAACCCTGCTTTGAGCGCACACAAGAGTAACACAGCGGAGGTATGTTGTAATACGAGAATGACCTTCTACACAGCAATACGCAGCAGGAATAAAACTAAGTTATTATATTACTAAGGGCTCATATGATCCCGCCTCCCAGAGAGAGATGGCTGTTGGCCATTTGTACGAGCACCTTATCACGTCCCACTGCAGACACCGGCTCGTGACCGACCAATCTCAGAGTGCCTGCCTGACAAGGCACTTTGTAATATTTCCTGCCACACCCCCATAGCAAATAATGTTGCTATGGCAACCTTTCTGCCTCACTTCAGCGCTACTGTGACAAAGCAGCAGTGGGTGGAGCTATGCCAATCAAGGTTACACAAGAAAGTCACATTGCACTTGAGCTAAACAAGGGAAATGAAATAAGATGCAAAGATGCAGTCTTTGATATCATATTTTTATGAATTTATGTGAGGCATAACAACACGGTAAGATTACATAAGAACATATTAAATGACCTGAAGAGTGAATTAAAGTTAATTAAAGATTTAGATAAGATTAAAATGTTGGTTTCAACTGGCTGTTTGAATTACACTGAAATTACTAGGAATATATAAGAAACAATTACTGTAGCGTTTGAAAGTCCAATTCATACTAGTGAACTGGATTGTTTGGATTTTTTTTTTTTTTTTATCACAAATTTTAATCCCTAAGCATTTGATGTCTTTTCTTCAATCAGTGATCAAAATACAGTAATATTGTGAAATACTTTTACAATTTAAAATAACTATTTTCTATTTTAATATATTTTAAAATGTAATTCATTCGTGTAATGCAAAGCTGAATTTTCAGCATCATTACTCAGTGTCACGTGATCCTTCAGAAATCATTATAACATGCTGATTTGCTGCTCAAGAAAATGTTCTTATATTAATATTTTCGTGGAAACTGATACTTTGTTTTCAGGATTCTTTGATGAATAGAACAATAGAAAGTACAAAAGAACAGAATTTGTATGAAACAGAAATATTTTGTAACATTATTAATGTCTTTATTGATCGATTTAATCGACAGCCTTCTGAACTTAATGAACAAAAGCATTAATTTCTTTCAAAAACAAAACAAAACAGTTGGCTAGTTATTGTAAGTAAAGTAGCTTGACTGTAGTTTAACTAGTGGCTAGTAGCTTCCCTAATACGAGTAAACAATGACCTCTGACTGTTATGTAACCAAGCTTAAGATGCAGTGCTGGTATTGGATTCTCGGCTGTCCATGTGACTGCTTTTTCCTGTCCTCAAGGTTCACACGTGTAATGAGAAGCACTAAAGAAAGAAAGATAGACAGAAAGAGTGTCCTCACCTTTCCTGTCGACTTCACCCCCTTCCACACACAGAAGTAAACCATCACCCACACGGCCATAAGACACAGCACCATTTCCCAGTTTATGTCGCCTGGCTGGTCCAGCCCATCCGAGATGTTCAGAACCTTGTTCCTGAAATGGAGATAAACATTGATGAATGAAAGGACTGTATAGCACTCACAAAGTTTTGCTTCATTGCAGGTTTTATATTAATTTATAACTACCTAACTCATATGAAGCTTGAAAGTGATGACTTTCCAGAGGTATAGTCTACTGTCCCTGACGACATGAAAACTAATCATGAGCCGTTTTGAACGGTCAATCCATGTGCTCTGTGAACAGATGTCCTTCCAAATCTGAGATTTCACCTTGCATAGCCATTATGAAATGCCTGTAGATTCATAAACCTCATAAACAGATCCAGATTGTACAGGCAGCACCACGTGACCAAATGTAATGCCGCAGGTTCATTATAGGCAGTGAGCGAATTATGTGTTTAACCGGCTCTGACATGTGGGATTAATTAACAGTAAATCAACATGTCCAAGATAGAAAAGCAAGTTCAATTTTAACAACACAAACACATAAATCTTGTAAAGAGTGGTTCTTATATCAAAGGCATTTCAAATATTGCAAAGAGAAATGAATGGCTTAAAAAACAATCACTCACTCCCAAAATTCAATAATAGGGGAACGCCCATTAGCAAGCTCTTCGCACGTCATGTTGCCAAATGTGGCGTTGCCAATGGTGCCGTTGTGGCAGTCGGAGTGGCGGAAGATCTCGATGCAGTTCTCCGAGTTCCATGGGTTGTCGCAGGTGGACCAGGGCAGCGTGGAATTGAAGGACTTTATTAAGTAGTAGAAACCCCAGGCAAGTACCATGATGTAGTACGTGTTACAGAAGAACACAATGACCATGGAGGCAAAGCCAAGTCCTAAAACAAACCAATAAAAGACAGCATGAAACAGCACTCGCAATGCATTTAACTTGAATCAGTTCAAAATAAACCCCTTTAGGTGAACAGTATCCCTTATATAACATGTACTGATGAATCATGAATTCAGAGTAAAATTTGATTTCAACTACAGAATGGTATTTTGTACACATTTTGTATAAAATATGTACATAATTTTGAAATATATCAGAATACAAAATCTAGATATTATGTGATTTATATATATATATATATATATATATATATATATAAAATGTACAGATAATATTAGGCGATAAGGTATAATATTTTAGATAAATATTTATATATTATTAAATACAAAATACAACACATAGAATATCAACTTTTAATGTGTTCCATTTCAATTTATAATATAATCGATTATATAATATAATAATAGGATTCAAATTATAATAAATTTTTAAATTAAATTAAATAAAGAATGCATGTGCAATGTTTAAAGAATAACCTAAAAAAGCATCATAACTAAAAAAGTAAGGTAATGCATAAAGGTGTAGAGCAAACCTTTAAAAAGAGGGGCAATGTTCCACACATTGATGCTTCCAGCTTTCATAAACTGACCCAGCGCAATCTCCAGGAAGAATATCGGAATGCCTCCCAGAAATATGAACAACACATAGGGAATGAGGAACACTCCTGTGAACACACAGCAATAGAGAATGACAGAGAGTGATGTTAAAGACAACATGGAATGACAATGTAAAGTTATTGCATTTTTGATGCAAGGATAGGAATAATTGTTAGAATAACATGCACTTACAAATCATTCACAATAAGACAAGAAATGTGCACTGAAGGCTCGAGTTGAAGGTCAAGCACTTGATATGAAATACAAAGAATTGCATTTTCCATTCATTCGAGTCATAAGATGTCATAATGTACCAATAAAATAATACCTAGAGACACAAACGGAGGTCTTTGATGCATATAATGCCAATTAACCCCATAAAACCAAAGCAAGATTGCATTTTACACATCTTTTAAGTATTACAACACTTTGACCATTTTAACTCAGGGAATTATCTGCTATTTGTGTACAACACCTTCACATGTTGGCACGTAAGTTTGGATTTGACTGCCGCTGGCAGCATTAGCACTCATCATGCGGTCTGTGCGGCAGCACGCTGACGCGTCGGCAGCAATAAACCTTCGCTCGACTGATCTGTGATTGACAGCCACAGTAGCGGCTTACTGAGGGGGTTGGTCGCCGGTGTGATGCAGATTATCCATTGAAAACAGAGCTGGCGTGCTCAATGAAAGTCTTGATGACGTCACCCGCCAATCGCGGGCGAGGTGACTGCAGGGGAGGATGTGTGCGTGTGACAGACAGAGAGAAAAAAAGGAACGATGGAAAAAAAAGGCAGAGTGGGACGCCGCTATACAAAGTGACATGCTTACATAATGCTAGCTTTGCAGGCTAGCTGCTACATGGCCAATTTAAGCCAGATAATCTAGAACAATAAAATAACAACAACCCCTGTTGCTAATTTAAAAACACTGATATGAATGAAGTGGCTTCTTTGGGAGCACTGCCCAGCTTCCATTCAGAAAACAACAGCTTCGCTGGACTCGTGACTCAGAAAGAAGCCTTTTGATGAACTGCCTACAGAAGGAAGCACCGAACACAATGTGCTGCACAGATCTCCAGACCGCAGCTGCTGTGTGAGTCTATTCCTCTGTGAAAAAAAGGAAAATATGCATATGTGGGCTAGTGTCGGGTTGATTTGCAAACAAAAGAGAACGCCATGGCAATGCCCCGTGAGCGGATGATGCATGAGAATGTGACTGCGGGTCAATGCGTGGACACGTACACAGCGGAATAAAACAAGCGTGACTCACACACACACACACACACAGTCTTACGCGTACTGCAGTGGCTGACGTCGTGCGCATAGAGCACCTGACTCTGTATCAGCGTGTAATGCTCAATATAATGCTCTCAGAAAAGTGAGGAATCTTTTCAGCTCTTTCTCTTCCAATGCATAAGACCATTCCATTCCTAATGGTGACAACTGATATAATTCAAGAGGAAGTGACATCTTCCCAAATTGTGTAATACTAACTGATAATCACACATCGCTATTTTGATGTAGCATTTCCTGCTTGAGATCTCCTGTTTAGAATGTTAGATGATAGAATTGTTTTTGTTATTATTTAGAACTGATGTGGGTGTTACCTGGTGCGTCGCTAATCGGAAAAACAATCCTGAATACCCCCCCCCACCCCCATATTATTTATATGTCCCCCCACCCCCGAACAATGTTAACTGTAAAACTTTTTGTGATCATTAGCACACACAGACTCAATTTATTTATTTGAATCTTGCATTTTTTTCTTCTTTCATTTGTAACATCATAAATGTCTTTTCTGTCACTTTTGTTAAATTTAATATATATTTAATACTTTGTTAAAAGTATTAATTTCTTTTAAAAAAAAAGTAATCTTATTGACTCCAAACTTTTGAGATTGTGATCAGAGTTTCCAAGTCCGCTTATGATACGTGACTTTGGGATTCTTTTTTTTTGCTAAATCTTTTTAAAAAATCACAGGTCATACTTTTTTGTACTTATTTGTTTCTTCGTAACGAATTTACCATAAATGTACTAGAACTTCGTTTCTTTACATTTATTGTTGCTGTTTTCTCCAATACATTGATTGGCACTGTCCGCTTAGCTATAGCTAATCAGCGCGATAATAAAAGTGCTGTAGCGTAATTCGTCCTACATAAAAACATGCTGTCATAACTTACAGATGATATAATTTTTTTTACAGTCCAACAAATGAAGTTTTATGTAACAAAGTTCGGGAGGAGCACGTTCAGGTAATCAACCAATCAGCACAAGAGGAAGCCGGTATAAATATAGCCTTCCCTCACCTCTGTCCCATGACAGTTTCACAGCATCCCTCCACCACCCCATCACCCCACTCTCGGCTGGTTTCTATCCCAGTAAAGGGGGGAGGACTCTGGCTTCGGGCCAAATTTCAAGCTCGGAGCCCTTTCCCTAACAGCACGCCAAATACGCATAAATTACTACATCTGATTTCATATACGTGTGAACTCGTGAATTCTGGATAATATTCAGTCAGCCGCTCGTTATCACAAAATAAAAAGTATTTTGCGACAATGACTAAACACTGACAGTACATTACTTAACTTCCACTAGCTCATGACTAGACAGTCACCTCAGGTGTGGAGAAAATATGTTAAGCTTTCTATTCTGGATGGGCTAAAAATGCATTGAGAGTTAGCAATCGCAGCGGTGCTGAAACCTGTTAGCCAGTTAGCGAAATTGCCATGTGAAGCCCCGCTGAGAAGTTCGCATCATCCTGTAAAGCACACCCGGGAAGCGCTTTCACTCCTTTCTAACGAGCCGCCCTTAAAACACAGGCAGAACTGATTGGATTCTTAGGTAATGATGGGAGACTATAAATATAGATTCCCACACCTCCCCCTTACAGAGCAGATGGATATGGACACTGTCAACACATATGGCTCACTCCACTCAGAAGCCAATGATATCGTTTGCATGTATTACCAGGTGAAAATCAACTTCTGCTTCTAGCTAGCCGACAATACATACTGATGCTGGAGACATGCATTCAAATAAGAAAAACACTATTCTAGAAATGTAGTATGTTGGATTAATACGTACATTATTCCTTTTAGTCCCTTTTTGGCTTTTTGGTAAAGACTCTCACTTGCACCTACATACTGACAAGGAAAACTTGAGAATAAAGTGAGCTCTCTGATAAGATCAATCGTCATGTTACTTATACATTTTCTAGGCTGCCCACTGATCAATATATAGAGATATTGTATAGCTGCCATTTCTGTTGCATGTGAAAAACATCAAACGGCAAACAAAATGAAAGCGAGGCGCAGATAGTTTATCAGATCGGACAAATATTAGAGAGAGCGGTGCGATCTCGATCACGCAACAGTGTTAATTAACAGTGCTGAGAGATCCAGTGAGAAAGCGTTTGACATTACTGCGAGATCTAGTGAGAAGCATTCAAATCCAGCACAGACTGACTCATATCAGATCAAACAGCGCTGATATGGAAACCAGGAGAAGCATTGTGCCATGAACAAACAAGTTATAGAAGTTAAACAAGCTTTATGAGTCCGCTTGAGAACTTAATTCATAATTTAAAGGCTCATTATTATGATTTAGTATTTCTTTGTAATGTAGAACAATGTTAGCAATGTTATAATATAATATTCTTTCTCAGCCCTGAAACTCAAACCATTGTTGATGGTATTTCTCACCTTGTTTAAGAAACTACTACAACAACAATGATTTCACAAACTTACTGACATGATCATACTTGTTCTAGAATAATAAGAACATGCAAGGTTTGGCTGATGCTTGGGAAAAATAAGATGAAAACGTACGTAGTGTTGCATGATTTGAGGTATTAAGCATGTCCTTATGCAAATTTGTGTGAAAAAAGAGGAAAAGTTAAGCTTCATACTTAAAAGTTTATTCAAATCCCTAACTGTAAGTATTAGCAGTTGTGATGATGCTCAGCAAGAATCTCTAATAAATGCTCTAAAACAAAATTATTGCAACTAGACTATTAAAACTACTAAGCGCAGCAACATATTTTTTTACATATTGAAATGACATGAAGATGAATTTACGGAGAATATAATACACAATGGCTGAACCCTAAAGCACCCACGGTTAGGTCCCAGTCAGAAAAAGGAGATTAAAAGATTAACAGACGCTCTTCTTAATCGCCCGTCTATGTGGAGCGAGGAACTGATGTCAGTCAGGCAAGTAGCCAACATGTCCTGCTGTGCTGGCATCACTGGCCTTCTCATGCCTAACCATTGAGAAACAATGTACAATTTTAAATGTCATTTGCAATATAGGAATTTGAAACTAATCCATTTTGTAGGCTTGGAAGTGTTGGAAATTACATTTTGCCAAAGTTTTACTGGTATTTATGATCATCGTGATATTTAAAAAAAAAAATTAATTAGGGGTATGGCGATAATCATGATATTTAAAAATGAGTTGTACACACGATTATGACACATAATAAAACTTATGACTTTCCAGAAAAAAAAAACTTATATGGACAAAGGCATCCAGATATTATATTAGAATCTATTTCTCAAACATTTATTTTATGTGGACGATTCTGCATCAATACAGTCATAGACCATAATCGATTATAGCCTACTGATGTTTCTCTGATGTCATTCATCATATATGCGCTACTACTCGCGCTAGCATAAAATGGCGGAGGGAGGCGAAACACAAAAGCGAGTAATAAAAAAGTAATAAAAACTATTTTAAAATTTTTGAGTGTGTGCGTGCGTGTGCAAGGCTGTGAGCGAGTGCGTATGTACGAGGCTGTATGTGTGTGCGAGCAAGTGTGCGCAGGTTGAGTGCGATTGTGTGAGAGTGTGTGTGAAGCGTTATAGTAACTTAAAGGAACACGCCGACTTTTTGGGACTTTAGCTTATTCACCGTATCCCCCAGAGTTAGATAGGTCCATACAGACCCTTTTCATCTCCGTGCGTGCCGTAACTCTGTCTGACGCACACACCGCTAGCCTAGCTTAGCACAAAGACTGGAGGTAAATGGCTTCAGCTAGCATACTGCTCCCAATAAGTGACAAAATAACACCAACATTTTTCTATTTACTGTTATGTTGTGATTTGTATAGTCACACGGTGTACAAGTAACAAGGTCACATGAGACACAGCCATCTTCTAACCGTATACATACAGGGAACTATATTCTCAGAAGGCGAAGCACTGCTACTTGGGCGGAGTGATTAGCGCAACACTCTGAGCGAACTCTCTGCTCCTCACCACGGAAAATCACTCCGCAGAAGTAACAGTGCTTCGCCTTCTGAGAATATAGTTCCCAGTATGTAAGAAAGATAAAACAATCTGCTTTGTTTGTGTGCTGCTGAAGCACAATCACAATGCCAGATTGTTATTAAAGACTGTCAGATCGGGGAGCTTTTAGAATGGCTGTGATACCGTATTACAGACCCAGCAGCCAAGGACAGGTAGAGGGCTTTACTGCAGAGATCATAAATCTACTACGTGGACACCATTCTGTTCAGCTTGGCCACTCTTAACTCTGATACAACACTACATAATGCTGTAACCTGGCAACAGAAAGACTCGACTGTGTCTGCATCTCACATGCACATTCTGTATATGAGTTAGCGACACCAGTGTCAATCTGAACAGCTCAATGAAAGATTTGTGACCTTAGATAACAGCACAGACAGAAGAGTGAGCAGCTCGCTAAACTGACTGCAGAGCTGTATAAAGAAACAGATAAGGCAGCTAATGTGACCTATGACCTCTACCATAAAATCTTGCAGAACAGTATAAGGCTGTTTGCTATCAAATAACATAATCTTACGGTAACAAAGTGCAAACATTCACAAGTATAAGAGATTTGACCTACAGATTTAACACAACAGGGGGTCTCTTAACTTTAAGTGGTTCACATCAAGAACTTTAGAGTGTTTTAATATAATCTGAGTTCTCTACAGGGAATTAGGAAAATTAGCAGACCTTCACTTCACAGGTGCGGAGAAATCTCTTGTGAGGTCTATGGGAAATAAATTAGCTCACGCGTGATTTGGCTAGAAACGGATTAGCAACACTGTATCAAAACTGCAAAGTCTCTAGATACAAACAACTGAAGTTATGGAGGGACGCAGAGAAACACTGTCCTTGAGGCTTTAGCAATTAACACGATATATTAAATGAAGTGTTCACCCAACGGTGAAAATTGACTATTTACACATCCTTAAGTCGTTCACAATCTGTATGACTTTGTTTCTTGCATCAGTGTTCTTACTCTAAGCTAAAACAAAAAATAAAGCATTTTCCTTAATGGAAATAAAGCTGAAATAAAATAGAATATAAATATTAGATTAAAAAAGTATAATGTCACCTTGGCAACTTATTTAAATATAATAAGTTGAAGTACTAAAATTACTAAAACTGAAATCAAATAAATTACAGATAAATAAAAAATATTAAAAAAGCAATAAAAATGTAAAAAATCACAGTTAAATTACTTAAACTAAAAAATACACTATCTTGCATGGAGCATAAAAAGGGGTGTAAAGTAGAATATATGAAGTTGATTTATTCCAATTAAAGTAGATCTCTAAGATAAAGTGCATACAAATTCATAAAAGCATCATAAAAGTAGAAAAAAACCTCATGCACTCTGTTTCAAGTCTTCCAAAGTCATATATTTTTTGGTAACACTTTCCAATAAGGTCTCATTTGCTAACATGAGTAAATTTATTAACTAACATTACCTAACAATGAGCAACACATTTGTTACAATATTTATTCATCTTTGTTAACATTAGTTAATAAAAATCCAGCAGTTCATTGTTTGTTCCCAGTGCATTAACTAATGCTAACAAATGCAACATTTGATTTTAATAAGGTATTAGAAAATGTTGAAATTAACTAAGATTAATAAATGCTGTAGAAGTATTGTTCATTCTTAGTTCATGTTAACTAAAGTAGTTAACTAATGTTAACTAACGGAACCGTATTGTAAAGTGTTACCATTTTTTTTGTGTGTGTGTGTGTGTGTGAGGAACAGAATGAAATGCAAGTCATTATTTATTAAATCTGGCCTTAAAAGTATTGCCGGGTCGTGGTCACCATTCACTTTCATTGTATGAAAAAGAGAAACTTGGACATCTCCTGCCAGTGATACAGGTTAATAACAGTATAAATAATCATTTTTATTTTTGGGTGAGCTATTTATTTATTTATTTTTACGAAAGAACAAACTTTTTAGAGATTCCATGGGTTTGAATTTGACCTGTGGCTAAATTTGTCTTTTGAGAGTGAGGAAAGTAAATATCACAAGTATCTCACAGACTCAACCTGTGAACACTGAGTCAAAGAATGTGTGACATGATCCGTATTTACTCTCCGTTTGCCAGCAGGACCTTTTTGGTCTTTGAGAGGTCTGATTTGATTTGGCATAACAATTCAAGATCCTGTCAGTTTTACAGACAAAGACGACACATTGTGTTTGGAAACCTGTACCAGGACACTGTGATTCTGTTACCTTAGAGATCCTTGTTGGGGGTAAAGAAAGTATTTGAGCATGAAGTGCTCTAAGAGTCAGCCAATTCTCACTAGACACTCATGCATCTCATATTTCTCAAGCTGGCACGTCTTATTTGAATCACTTATTGTTTTCGGAAGAATTGATGGTCTTCGTGAAATGTTCCCAGCAGTCGGTTTCCATCACCTTTCCCCTCTACCACAGGTGGTGGAGATTTCAGATCCAAAACACACTGACATCTTCTCTATCTAAATAACCAGAAGACAATGAAATCAAGTTATCCGTCAAGACCAAATAGAATTGCAACCCAAGTGCTAACACAACATTGACCTAGTCTTGACATTTCGCTCACAACAGGGATTCAGGGCAGTGCCAAAGACAAACACTGCTTTTAGACATGAGCACTGTTAAGTTCATATTCAGCGTAACGTTATACATCTCGACAAGATGTTTTAAGTCTATAAGTGAATAGGACAATATTGGAATTTTCCCAAGGATAGTGGGAGACTATCCAGCATTATATTCATTCTGTTTGTCATTTCTCATCATTCTCTCTAGTTAAGATCTAGCGAGGATGCTGCTATTAAGCAAGTTATTCTGTAAAGTGATTTGCAACTGTCCTATATGTGTACTGTAATGTAATCAGGATTCGACAATGAGGCTAATGATGTGCAAATGATCCATGACTTCATCTTTAATAAAAGTATTTTTTCATTAAAGAGGAAATATTACGCTCTTTTACAAAGTCTTGCTTTTGTTTTTAGGGTCTACTTTGCATGGTTGAATGTTCAAAAAACAATATTTTTCACGTATTTTTAATTTTTGCAGCACTCTCTTCCCAGTCTGTCAGTATCGCTCGGTTTAGTTCCTGTCTCTATGAAGCCCCTCCTTCTGAAAAGCGCAATGTGCTCTGATTGGTCGGCTGGACCAGTGTGTTGTGATTGGTCAACCGCTTTGAGCATGCTTCGGAAAAGTCACACCCGTACCACAACCTTGAGTTTCAACACACTACTAACACAACTCAACTAGGGCTGTCACAATATCATATTTTTCACACCGTGGTTATATCACGATATTTATAGAAACCTTGGAAAAAAAAGTATCAGTCAAATTCATCTTTACAGTATTTATTTTGTGTTTTGCTTTCTTTTTTAGCCAATGAGTCACACCATTGCATACAACAATTGAGACTCTGGCTTCTTTGACATTGCCACAAGAGAGAAAATACTGTCAAGTTCAACAGTATTATAAATAAGCTTTAACAACATAACTAATACCTTAAATTAAATATAGTTTATGATGCATTTGGACTTTAAACATTGTAGACTCGTTGTGTGTGCGCCCTCATCCGAAGCGTGTTTTTAATGTTAATCAAACAACAAAAGACAAGGAAATCACTCACTGCTCTTCACTTTTGTAACTTTTATAATGATTAATCTTTATTTATTTTCTACAGTGAAGATTATATGTTGTTTTATTACATTATACATGTTCTGTACCTGAAAACTGCTGTTAGATACCTGAAAAGCTGTGCTGTTGCTTGTATTTGAATAATTTGTTCTTATTTTTCCCATAACACATACCGAACCGTACCGAAACCGTGACCCTAAAACCGTGATAAAAACTGAACCGTGAGTAATTTGAACCGCTACACTCCTAATCCCCATACATCAAGACAAAAAAGTATGGCCATTCATTCAGCAAATGCTGGACGGCATCCAGAGCGCTGGGGACACGGGGAGACAGCTTCGTCATTCAGGAAAACACAATGGATGTCTTTCTAATGGGGTCTAAAAGTGTTACGCAGACTTGGCCTTCACATTCTATAGCCATCAGAAGATGACTCATAGAGCAAAAAAGAGAATCAATGGCGAAACAGTGACGATAATGAAGAGAGGCCCACCATGACTACTAATGCTACTCGAATCCGTCATTAGCCAGCAGCTATCACCCTGTAGCCAAAGACTGGTTGCCCACTGAAGCTAGGGTTGAGCCTGGATGGGATTCCTCATGGGAAAACCAGGTTGCTGCTGGAAAAAGTGTTAGTGAGGCCAGTAGGGGGCGCTCACCCTGTGGTCTGTGTGAGTCCTAACACCCCAGTAAAGTGATGGGGACACTATACTGTCAAAGAGCACCGTCCTTCAGATGAGACGTTAAACCAAAGTCCTGACTCTGTGGTCATTAAAAATCCCAGGATGTACTTCGTAATAAAGTAGGGGTTTAACCGCGGCATGCTGGCCAAATTTGCCCATTGGCATCTGTCCATCATCACAGCCCTCAAATCATCCTCATAAACAGTGTCTTCATCACTCGGTCTCCTGTCCAAGTCCAACTATAAGCTGGTGTGTGTAGTGTGTGTGGTGGTCTGGCGCAATACCGTCGCATCATCCAGGTGGATCATGATGCACATTGGTGGTGGTTGAGGAGATTCCCTCCTTCTAAAGCGTTTTGAGTGCAGAGAAAAGCGCTATATAAATGTAACTAATAATTATTATTATTAGACAATGGCTGTGTCCCAAAGCCTAATAAAAGCTGACTACCTAGACAGCATTCTGAGCATAATAGGCACCTTTGTGTTTAATAATGACATGTTGTTAGCCATGCACTAAAGCTAGATTAAACTATTTATATAATTGTTTATACACACACACACACAAACATGAAAAAATATATACTTTTTTAAATTATATATACTTACATTTAAGAGCCAGCCAAGATTTGTAAGATAAAACCCTGAATTTGATCTTAAAGCTATTTGTGTCAGGTCATGTGTGACCTCTAATGGTTGCATAGAAATGTGTGACCTCTACTTGTGCTTTCATGCATTGCATTCATTGAGCATTTTCACCTTCAATATCCATTTATAGCTGCATTTGCCACTCTGAAATACAAGAGTGTGCAGCAATAGCCTAAATGAGTGCTGATTTAAAACATTAGCCTAAAGTAAAAAGAAAAAAAAAGAAGCCAAACTGGATCATCTTACAAACATTCGATCCAGCACGTACTATGCGCACTTCTACTGTCTATGGCTGAGTCATGGGGAACTGGTGTACAGACACATTTGACAAACACACCAGCTTTATAATTATCATTAACAAACTTATCCAGTTTAACAAGATAGTTTAAAATGTCATTAAACTTGAATTCAATTTAAACTGAATAAAACAAATAATGCTAAAGCTTTTCTCAGAACTAAGCCATTTTTAAAAGACATATTGTATTTGTTTATAATAGTATATTGCTTTATTATTAAAAACCAACTTATTAACTTTAAAAGCAAAACTTTGCTGGTAAAGTGTGTTTGTGCTAGTAAGGCTACATTTTCTTTTAAATAAATGCCATTTGGTTTGATTATTTTTATTTTTTATCTAATACAATGATATTCAGATTATTAACAGAGACAGACCGATATTGCCTGCCAATATTCATGTCTTCATTTAATCACTTATTTAATATCATGACTAGGGAACAATGGCAACATGGATGACACCAAAATAACCCTCAATATTAAATCACTGGACGTTAAACAGGAAACAAGTGTTCACAGCTTACTATTTTAAGGCATTGTTTTGCATTTGCAATTTTTGTACAGCCATTGAGTGCATGAATGAATGGATGGATGAATGAATGAGTCACACACACACAGGCGGTGTCTTCCACCGTGCAAATGACGTCACAGAAGAGTGACGTCTCATCTAAATGGGATCTGATGAATGTGCTGCAGAGAGTCTTACCTCCACCATTTTTGTAGCACAGGTACGGGAAGCGCCAGACGTTCCCCAGACCCACGGCGAACCCCACACAGGACATGATGAAGTCCATCTGTCGGGTCCAGGTCTCTCGCTCGGGGTAGCCCTGCCTCTTCTCCACCGCGGATATGGCTCCAGTGGCCGCTGATACGGGTCCCCCGTTGAGGGTCCCATTGACGCCTTGATGCGCGTTTCCATTGGGAATGAGATGGCCCTTCTTCTCCTCCACCAGGACCATGTTCAGGGCGCAGTCTGCGTCAAGAGAGGATTTCTCCATCTCTCGTGTAAACAAAGCAAATCAACCTCCTCACGAGACTCGAGAAGGGCTTAAATCAGCAGTCAAAAATAAATATTTGATCTCTTATTGTTTTTGAACTAAGTCAGTTTCAGTTTTCTTTTTACACCAAAATGTCCCTTTTGTTCCTCTTTAGGTGCACAGGATATGGTCCGTTATCCTTTTATTTAATAAAATCAGCTTTGTTATTCTTAACGAATTTTTATTTTTTTTCTCCCGTTGGCAGTTTGATTTTCTCGGCGAAATTGGCAACGGTTCTGTTGGTTCGTTTTTTTTTTATCAAAAAGCGCGTTTGTAAAATAAATAGTAGACTTTAAAAGAAAAAAGACACCGATTTAAAACAGCACCTTCAAAAACAATCCACGAAACACTTAAAGGTGAGTCTGAAGAATCGCATGGGAACGTGAATCTCTCAGAGAGAAGGCGACTGCGGAGACGATAAAACCAAAGCGGCCTTTTGCGCGCGCGGATCAGATGAATGTAATGGAATTACATTCACGAATTGATCGCCTAAATCTCTTCAGACCATTGTTCTCATCGGTATTAAACACCCAGACTGTATAAATGAAACGCTATTCGGTGTCTACAGGAGGTGCGGCTGCTGCTGTCCCTCTGCGTGCTGACTGACTGTCTGATGCGTCCGCGCGAAGCCGCTCGGTGTTTTAACAGGCTCGGTAACGTCATTTGAAGCTCATCCCTCCCCCTCTGTCCCGCTTAAGGAAAACAGGGAATGGAGAGCTCACGTACGCCGCACACTACACACTGTATACTGCATACTACACAGCAAGTGCGATTCTAGCTCACTGGTGCGCCGCGCGAGATCAGACATGAAAGATTTTCAGTGCAGTCTGATCGCCACACAGACACAACGCATTTAAGTTTTTTTTTTTTAAGCAGTAGATAAATCAAAGGCAGTACAATATTATGTATAAATACTTATGTATAGATAGATATATAAAATCGTTTTTCTTTTAAAAAAATGTAAATGAGAACCACACAAAATAAAAATAAATCTGTTATATGAAGAAATATTTGGGGGGCTGGAATGGGGAATGGGGTAAAAAAGACCATTACCCGTCATCAAAAATCTGTAAAAAAAATTTTTTTATAAATTAATTTCTAATTATTTTACCATTACATTTCACATGAACTATGCTTACCCATAAACCTTAAATAAAAGAAAATGCTTATATAAATAATATAAATATAATTTTAACTGTAAAATAAATAAATATATATTTTCATTTTAATATTTTTTTTTTTATTGTCTTTTGGGACTAGAAAGACAGCTCAGCAGAAAGACGCACATCCACAGCAAAGCAATATGTTGCTCAAACTGGGTGCTCAACAAGGAAATTAATAAAAAATATATTTTTTTATTAATTTCCTTGTTGAGCACCCAATTTGAGCAACATATTGCTTTGCTGTGGATGTGCGTGCTTTGGATCTGATTTTACTAAGGGACTTTTTACCACATGCGGGCAGGTGTATGTCAGTAGGTGTATGGCAAGGCATTCCAAACATACCCACAGCAGGCCACGTAGTGCCGTGAGGACTATTATTCATCAAGTACAACCATCAGGGTTTTTTTGCATTTCAAAGTACATAAGCCTCCGTCTGACCACAGGAGATCCTGTTGTTCCATCTGGAAAATTACAAACTTCCATGAATTACTGCAGATTTTTCATTGATTTTACATGCTCTGCCAAGAGGGATAATATATATATATATATATATATATAGACATGTAGACATCATTCGGTTATGACGCGGCTTGAACAAGCTCTTTGTTTAGTTTCAGGAGGAACTGTGAACCGCGGCTGCTGTTTGTTTGTGGCGCTTTGTGACTGTCTGTCCACATCTCTGCACAGCCTTACCTAACTTCCTGCACTGATGACGTGTGATGTCCACACGAGCAGGGTTCATGGAGGTATGGAAATACATATGTTGACAGACAGGTATACATGTACAGACAGTATGACATCATTGCATTCAGACTGCATTGATTGGAAGAATATTTTTTGGTCCTGAGACATTCATAGAAGATACAGTATAAGAGTATATATATGTTTTAATATTTAGACCACTTGTATTATTGATTGCTGCCAGGATGTGAAGAGTTTTAACCAGTAGGCTATAACAAAAAGTGTTTGTAGAAAAATTGCCTATAGCCTATACCTTTAACAGTAGTAACAATAAGTGAATTACTATGGTATTTTGGTGGAAACTGGATACCATTTTTGTAAAGGCTATTTCTACCAAAGACAGTAGCTTGAGTGCAGTAGTGCACTCTGTTAAAGGCTGTTAAAGGTGGAAATAGTTTGTCCTTGTGGGATTATAAAATTAAATTAATAATTCATTAATAAGGTCAGATTTGTCTAATGGACATGCCTACAATTTTCACAAATTTGTTTTTGGACAGATTATACGATTCTTGAAACTCAAATTCGAAGAAAACCACACCTGAACTGTTGGAGTGAGTCATACTGTAAACACCTCTCACATTGCCCCTAAAAAGTGGCAAATTACAGCGGCACGTTCTGCGAAAGGTATGTGGCTGCTCCCCTGAGATGGTTCGAAGAAAACTCTTCATCTTATCTCTATGATGAGTGAATTGTAAACAATTTTTCCTAATAAATGAGCCAACATTGTTGCAGTCACAGATTGATTCCAGGGCATATGATAGGGAAATGTTTCACGATTTATAAAGTAAACAGTAACACTTTACAATAAGATTAATTAGTTAACATTAGTTAACATGAATAAGAATGAAAAACGAATTAATATTAATTTCAACATTTACTAATACATTATTAAAATCAAAGGTTGTATTTGTTAACATTAGTTAATGCACTGAACTAACATGAACACACAATGAACAGCTGTATTTTTATTATAACATTAACAAATATAAAAAAAATACTATAATAAATGTTTTGCTCATTGTTAGTTCATGTTAGTTAACTAATGTTAACTAATAAACCTTATTAAAGTGTTACCAAGTAAATCACATACATTATTGAACTGCAATCATGACATCCCAAGGCTAAAAACTCAACCTCATACAAATTCAGGAAATTAATACGCAACCCATATTGTATAGATTTATATTAGTGCTGCCTTGAAGTTTCACACTACAACAGCATTGCAGCAACATGCTAAATGGTAAAGCAAACCGAATCGAAGCGGCTATGCTGTATCCTTCCACTTGACTTGATCAAATCTGTCAACATCATGGTCATTTTCACAACTCTGAATAAACACTATATTGTAACTAAGTTTGAGATTTAAAAATAATGGAGAAGTAAAATAAAGAAGCCCTAGTAGGCTATATAATTTACAGTTTTCATGTTGACTCACGCGTCAGGTGAAACACAAACCCCACATATGTTAAAATTAGACAGCTTTGCTCTCTGTAAACTTTAAAATAGCTTCTTCCTGCCATCTTTCTTCTTCCATACCATACTAGGCTGTTCATTTACTTGGCCAAAATATTAAAAGAGGACCTATTATGCTTTTTTACATTTTCAACTTCATTTATTGTGTAAAGTTGCTTTGGAGTCACTCCAAAGGCAGTTATTCTCTATATCATTGCGCACTGTTTCTGAACTCCCTGAGGAGCTTCGATTGAAGTCTTGAGTTTTCTTCCGGGAATGTACACAATGTACACACCCAAGGTATAAATAGGGGCAAGAACTGGTTGAGTTGTGTCAGTATTAGTAGTGTTTTGACTCACAGTTATGCTAAGAGATGTGACATTTCCGAAACACGCTCCAAGCGCTTGACCAATCACAACACACTGGTCCAACCGGAACCGGGAGTTACAGACAGACTGGGAAGAGAAGAGCTGCAACTATATGTCAAAAATAGTTTTTTCAAACATTCAAGCATGAAAACCTATCCTAGTAGGGCCCAAAAAACAAAATCAACACTATAAAAGGGCATACTGTAGGCTATACTGTAACAAAACAAAATAGCAGAATCCTCTTCACTTTCAGATAAAGTGTACAAAAGTTTTTCCTTTACATGTGCAACAGTTTGTCACTGTGGCAGTGCTGTTAAAGTGACAAATTTGTTCTATTTATACGTAATATTAAAAACAGTTAGCCTAGAAATCTAGACGCACCCTAGCGGCAGCAAAATGTATTTTGCAGCCAGGGCAGTCTAGCAACTCTCCATAGACCTTCTAGCTGCAAAAACCTAAATTGGTTCAGGCCAATCACGTCGTGTATAGAGTAGGCGGGGAGGGCTTAACATATGACGACAGAGTTGCGAAGGCTGAAACTTCTTAAACAAAGAATGGCGGCTGCGGATGGAGAACAGCGGTCTTTCGAATCGGCTTTGGCCGCGACTCTGGAGGACTTGGAGTTAAGTTTTTCTTTAAGAAAAGAGCAAAGAACGGCACTTAAGTCATTCTTAAAAAAGGAAGAAGTGTTCGGAGTTTTGCTGGACCGGATCTTTGCCGCTCTGACTACGTCAGCTTCTTCGTTGCTCTGGTTGGTTGTAGCGCTATCCTATTGCGTGCAGAGGGATTTTGAGAGACAACCGTTTATCCCGCCCCTCGGATTAAGCCGCGTCTATGGAGAGTTGCCAGACTAAACATCTTGATGTAAGTCTGGCTTGCCAGGCTAAAATACTGTCTGAAAGCCTCCTTATTTTCCTCTAAAAAGTGCATATATGTACTTTAGAGTAACTATTTAACTAAAGAACTTAAAAGGCCCACACTGAAAAAATAACTGTCAGTCATGATATACTATAAATCCCCCCACCCCCCCCATATTTATCTGTTTATTAAATATTTTGCTTAATTTGATTACAATTTCAGCTACAAACAAGAATCATTCACCATGGTTAAATGCATCCTGCAACAAAGGTTTGCAGCATTTCCCTGCCGTATATTGTATTGAAATACTGAAACTGTGACCAACAAAAAAATAGCCTGTATCCACTTTATTTATCAGTGCACTGCAGAAGTAGGCTATTTTCTGTGAACGTGCAATACTTCTGATTCATTAGCTGCTATGTTGTAGGTAAATGACCAGAAGAATAACAAGAAGTTTTTCATTGTCATTGTGAGATGGGGAAATCACTGAGGCTTTCCCTACAGCAGATCTAAAAATTCGAGTGTGGAAAACAGCGCCATCTGCTGGCTAGCAAAAAATAACGCAGCCAAAAGCCTGTGAAAGAAGCTCCGTCGGATGAAGCCACCATACACGTGTGTGATGACTATCTCTCTCTCTCTCTCTCTCTCTGATAAATCCATTAACCTATTCAAATGTGCCAATAAATACCAGTATGAATATCAATATGATGTAGGCCTAATAGAAAAATTGCATAGGCTACACATACGAACAGAGTTGCATATGGCTATATTTTATTTCCTGGAATAATTTTTAAATGTAATTGAATAGGTTTTACTCGTAAAATAAGATCTGGGTTTCGAACATTACGACACGCAAAGCGAATAGCGCACGTGATTGGAGTTGGACAGAAAGTGATGGTTCGTTTGTACACGTTCACGTGACTCATTCACTGGAGATTTTGCTGCGTGCTCGATTCATGCTACGCAGGTAACAACAACAATATCAGTCACACTCACAGCATGACTGAGAAAACGCCTTTTGTGTCGTTCCACGGCAAACAAATGTAAATATTAGCTATATGATAAATAATGGTTAAACGATTACAAAAATTCTAAGGGATTCACCCTCAAATGAAAATTCATGTTGTTCATGATGTTGTTCCAAACCTGTATTATAGTGCCCCTATTATGATATTTTAAAGTTTCTTAATGTTTTTTTGCTCCTACAACAGGTTTACATGCATCAAAGGTAAAAAAAAAATGAATACTACACATATTAACTATTCAACATGTGCATTGGTCATTCTCAGGCAACTTTATTTAATTTTACAAGACTTCTAAGCAGAAGATGGACGCATGTTTTCTCAGTCCTGTTACCGAAACGCATGTTCGATTAAAAGCATGTTTAAAAGCATGTCCATTCATTCCTTTGTTTTCCCCACAAGAACGTGTTTATTTTAAAGAAATTGTTGGTTATATGTTCAAATAATTGATATTTGTGACAAAAAAAAATCACTATTTATCAAGGGAAGGTGTATTTTAATAAAAAACACAAAGACATTTTTTTCATTTTAAAGAAGACGGAAGCCTCAAGTTTATAATTTCTTTATTTTAATTTATTAAACAATTTAATTTAATTTTTTAGGGGAAAAAAACTTAGTAACATGAATGAGCACTTGGTAACAGGAATGAACATTGGGTAACAGGAATGAGTGTCCATATGTGTGTGCGTGTGTGTGAGAGAGAGAGAGAGAGAGAGAGAGAGAGAGTGTACATGACTGTGTGTGCATGAGATTTCTGTGTTAAAGTGATGTACTATGTGCAAGTAGTACTTCACAGCGAAGGAGAAAGAGAAAGAAGGAGAGAGAGAGAGAAAGAAAGAGGGAAGTTAAGACGAAAAAGGGTGAAAAGAGGGGTTGCGGGTGTGTTTCTATATTTCCCGTGCAGTATGCCATATGGGTGTTTCTGGCACATGCTGATGGGTTTTCTCCATCTTCGAAAAAATATAAGAAAGACAAAGACAAAACGTTTAAGTCACTTCGTGTTGGACTGGCTTCCTGGAAGTATGGTGTTCACATTGTAAAAAGTCTACAATATAATTGCAACCATAATTCAGGTGAATAGTATCAACTAATATTTACAGTATTAAATCAACAAAACAGAGGACTCTACTCACTCCAGTTACTTTAACGCACTCCTGTTATTTTTCATATAAGTAACAGGACTGAAAGTAACAGGATTGAGTTTTTAAGCAAAAAGTTATCATGGCATGGCATATGGCCACATAGCATACATGCTAATAGCATGAGGACACTGAGCAAATTCTAGTGACTTACCAAAAGTGAATATTTTTAAAATAAACAAATACAATCTAAGAAATAAAATAACCTAGGAACGCCAAGGCACTCGAAATAAGTTGAAAAAAGTTAAAAAGCCTTTATTTCATTGATGGCTTAAACATTAAATTGGTGACAGATCCACCTACGCGTTGCGGCTTTACATGCCTTCGTCAGGGTGTGTGTCACACACTAGATGAACATCTAAGAAATAATTTAGGTAACAGGGCAGTATGTTGAGATTGACCTTCTCAGTCATAGTTACAATTTCATCAAATATACAGAAATTAAAATGAGAGGACTTATGGTCTTCCCATTGCCTTCAGAAGATCCAGATGACGCAACTTCCTGTTGAAAATGTGTCTTGTGGAATATTCCAAGTTTTTCAGAGGGTGTAAGGGTAACAGGACTGAGTGAAAACCCGGGGACACGACTATAATGTGTATTTTATCTAAAATATTAGATCAAATATTTTTTACTCATGAAAAAAAAAGTAAAGCATATATTGGATAAAATCATTGGTTTTAATGATTTTAATCATATTTCATGGTAAAGTTTAGAGATAGAGAGTGGGGACATGCAGAAAATGCAATTTTTTTGTGTTCTATGTAGTTTTTATTAATGTTTTTAATTATACATTTTAAATTTGTAGCTTAATAATAATAATAAAATGCATTTTAGAGTTAATTTTCATGAAATTTTATACATGTCCTGGTGACAGAAATGTCACCCATTCTGAACAAAAACGCCCTTGCCATAACAACGTCAGCTGTCCTGAGGCTAGACTAAACACAGTAACGAACAATGACGTCAATGATGAAACACTGGAAGAACTAGTTATTCAACCTGAACCTCCAGGAGCAGGACGTTTCTCAGTGATGCGCTACTCAGTTTGAGGAACATTATGAGATAATTCCTCACCATCAGCATTAACAAGTGCATGTAAAACTGAAAACTAAGTATTTTGAACACCATCTTTCAAGAGCAAGCGGTTTGCGAATCCTGCGAACTCCGAGATTTGAGAAGCAGTCGTCAGTAAAATAAAGGGAACACAGCAAAAGTTTAGGATTATACTGCTGTGGTATCGTGGTAAAGATGAATTTTAACCACTGATGCTTCACATCCTTGGGCAGTAAAAAAAAACAAAAAACTGGTTTTACCGTTACATTGTAGAGCACAGCGTCTCCTCGACATGATGCTGTCCGGTGTCCACAGGAATCAGCTGCCGGTTTGAGGTTCAAGTTTTCCCTGGTGTCTGCGCGCGCAATAAGTGGGCGGGTGATATGCTAATGTTTCGTCTTGACGTCACGGCTTATGACTCGTTTGAAAAACGATTCATTTCTTTGACTCAGAGTCGACTCTTACTTTTGAAAGACAATAACTTTATATGGTGCACTTTCAGATTTAAAACTTTGTATGATGTTTTCATTCACTTAGAGCTTTGTTACATGAAAGGTCATTTTCAAAAATCCATAATAGGGGCACTTTAAAGCGGCACTCGGTAACTCTAGCCACCGCTTTGCTGATTTTCTCAACGAGCTCCCCCTACAGCTGCGGTGCGTATATTTTTCACATCACTGTTGTAAAGTCACTTGCGGCGCGCCGGCGCCCTCCTCCCCCTTTCTACCGCTGCTCATGTGCTTTTGTTATGCTCGGAGCCGGTGTGGTGAACAAATGAGTAGCCTACCAGACGCACCAACTTTACCGTGTGTAGCTATGTCTACCGAGGTGGGTAATACATCATACACAGTATCATAAAGCAGTTCGTGTTTCTCGCTCGTTCTCGCTTCTCACGAGACTTCCTATTTTTAACTTACCAGGACGTTAGTCCCAATGTTGCAAGGCTGGTTTTTCCGCCTGGGAACGCTGGGGGGAGCGGGAAAAGTAACCATTCTCACCAGAACAGATTATTTAACCATCCAAATGATTTCTAAACGGATTTATTAAGCTGAAAAAGTTACCAAGTGCACCTTTAATAACAAAAAAGACGATATTTTGAATGTCGGTAACCAAACAGTTGATGGGCCCCATTAACTTCCATACAATTTCCATAGAGGGTCTATCAACTGTTTGGTTGCCCATATTCTTCAATATCTTCTTTTGTATTCATCAAAACAAAGAAACTCATGCAGGTTTGAAAAAACTTGAGGGTGAGTAAATGACAGCATTTTAATTTTTGGGTGAACTATCCCGTCTTGTTAAACATTATACTGTATAATCCTTCAGAATGAGTTGGCAGCAGAAGTCACAGAACAGAACGTAACATTACAATTTCGTATTAAGTAAATGAGTAAACTGCATTTAATAAGTGCAGTAGAAAACATTATGCCATTGCTATTTCAGTCAGGACCACTTCGCCAAGTATATAAATGTATTAAAATTATAGCATACAGTTAGTGTTGGCGGTATGGCTCTGTTCTGGGCAAAACTCCCACGCCTGTCCATGCATCTATGCCCCTGGACAGAGCGGGGAGAGCAGCAAGTCAACCCCACCGGGGTACAGACCAGAACCAGTATAATGCATATATAATTACAATCCTCAATTACATGAGTTGTGAATACAAATACATGATAGAAAAGCTTGCAACTGTACTGGAAACATAGTCAGAATGATTAAAAGTTCAGTTGGGTGGAGTTGGGGTTGAAGGAGGGAGTTTAAAAGCGAGCAGCGATGCTTGGAGGAAATGCTGAAGGAGTGAGAGTTTATATGTGCCGCTGGGATAGATCGACACTGGATTGGTACACGTCAGGGACAGCTGGCTATCAGCTGATGCGAGCTCGGCTGACGTGGCCTGCCTGAACTAACACGATGCTTGATATATACTAACAGCTGAATACAATATGATCAAAATGTTAATGCCACGATTTCAATATTCATAAGAATTCATTTGTACATCTGTAAAGTTGTTCATACGTTTTAGATGATGTGTCAATAAGTGTCTTGTTTAACATTAAGTTAAAGTCAATAAGTTGTACGTTTGGATGCAGTCAAAACGATAATATTGTACTTTTCAGTTAACTTTTCAGCTTTGTAAACGCAAGTAAATGTAGGGTAACATGGGGTAAGATGAACACCGACCCCCACTTAAATTTTTCTCCAAACCATAGACGGCACAGAATTTAATCTCAGCACTTTTGATGAATGGCTACATTATTTTAAATTTTGTCATTTCATCTGAATATCAACATTTGTGAGATTTAGTCATCCGGAACAGATTTAAGGTTAATTGATCTAATTTTGTGTCTCTGAAAAATAGTGATCTATGACATTGTATTATGTTAATTTTTTTGTCTTTTGGTTAATTAGAGATTTGTGGACACATTAATGTTTTAAGATTTGTGGAATAAAAGTTAGGTTTTAAAGAAAAAATTAAAAAATTATACTCTGGGTTGTCTGTCATCGGTTATTCAATTATTCAACTAAATTGTCAAAATCAAATTTTAAATAGAATAGTTGATTTAGTATTTTATATTAATTACACTTTAAAAATATAATAAAAATTATTAATAAGAATAATTATATCAAAAGTAATTTGTACATTCTGTAAAAGTATATCCAGGGAGGGCCTCTTACCCCAGGTAGGGGACCAACTTACGCCTCTGTTGATATTTAAAGTTTTGGGTACTATGAGAAAATTTAGTGCATGAAAAAAAAAAAGTGGCCTGCACATTGGAGCCCTCTTCAGAAAAAGAAAATGTGTGCAGAAGTCTTTGTTAAAGCCAAACGAAGCTAAGCTGGTTCAGGGCCTCCAGGCACGGGTGAGCACTATACGATTGCACTTTCATGTTTCTATCCATCTAAGTTTAGTTTAGAATAGACCCCGTGACTTCAGGAGCAGCTGCCTTGCAAAGGTTATGGCCCTTTTTTATAGCGCCTTAGAAATAGCAGCTGCGTGGAGTCATAACCCAAGCATGACCATCACCCCACAGCCTTCTACAGCTCAGACTTTCACATACACGCTAATTAAACAGTAATGATACAACATTTTAACTATGAAAAATGTTTATACACAACCATTCAAAAGTTTGGGGTCAGTAATTATTTTTTTTCTTTAAAAAAAAAGAAAGAAATTAATACATTTATTCAGCAAGGATATATTCAATTGATCAATAGTGACAGTAAAGACATTTATATGGTTACAAAAGATTTCCATTTCTAATAAATACTGTTCTTTTAAACTTTCCAGTCATCAAAGACTACTGAAAAATGGCATGGTTTCCACAAAAATATTAAAAGGATAGTTCACCCAAAAATTAAAATTGAGTCGCCCTCAGGTGGTTCCAAAACTGTATGAATTTCTTTGTTCTGCTGAACACAAAAGAAGATTATTTTAAAGAATGTCGGTAACCAAACAGTTGATGGGGCCCATTGACTTCCATAGTATGGAGAGGGAGAAAAATACTATGGAAGTCAATGGGGCCCATAAACTGTTTGGTTACCGACATTCTTTAAAATATATTCTTTTGTGTTCAGCAGAACAAAGAAATTCCTAAATTCCTGAGTTTTGGGAGAAGTAGCCATTTAAGCAGCACAAATGTCTATTCTCCAGCATTGATGATAATAAGAAATGTTTCTTAAACACCAAACCAGCAGCACATTATAATGTTTTCTGAAGGACCATGCACTGAAGACTGGAGTAATGATGCTGAAAATTCAGATTTGCATCATAGGAAGACATTTTAAATGCAGACTTGTTAAACATAAGATACTTCTTTCAAACACATAAAAATCTTACCGACTCAAAACTTTTGCACTTATATGGAGTAATGATCTTGGAGGATTTCTCTGTATGACTAACTCCTACAACACGTCTGGGAAATCACATGTCACAACATGTCAGATGCTGAACAAACAAAAATAGTGCCAGTGTAGAAAGATGACTATTCACATATTCATACAGACATCGAGTCAATGTGAGTCAAAGTTAGTTAATGAGGTTATCAAAACACATATCACATCAGAAATATTTACAACTAGTCAAGACTCATTTGCATAAAGGGGTCAAATCATTTTGCAATTGCAGCGAATGTGTCCACTTTATTGGCTGTAGTTCACGGTGTTACTTTATAAAAGTAAACAGCTGCGGGTACAAATTGTTCCTATTTAGGTCAGAAGTTTAGTATGCCACAGATAAGGACCGGCACAAAAATCAATACGGCCATTCACAGCCGTACCGGCACACGGACGCTCTTATCTTACAGTGCAAGATTGTATCCTAGCAGACTTTCACAAGAACAACTTTTTACTTCTCTTATAAGTTTCAATCTGACCTTTCCAGACATTTCTATAATTACATTTCCTGTAAAACAGCATCTCCTGTCTTGAAATGAAAATAATAGTTTCAGTTTTGGCACTGAACATTTTCTGTATCATGATGAATGAATGAATGAATGAATGAATGAATGAATGAATGAATGAATGAATGATTTTTTCCATCAACTGACAAACATCAGCACTACTAATTGGATTCGCTAACATTTTTATCAGAAGTATTGATTTCCTGAACCAACAGCAAAACACTCCCCCTGTCTTCCATTGGTCAGCAAACAGATAGTCCCGCCCTGAACTCATGCCATTGGCTGAGTCAGTGTTTACACAAATGCTTTTCTTATAGCCGTCTCTGCTTATTAATTTGAGTAAGTATTTTAATATCCAAAGTTAGCCAGTGTTATATAATGTATGTTGACATTCTGCATGGTAGCAATATTAGAGTTATATTTGGTCATATAGCAATATTACAGGGTGGTTGGTAATTCATTTTTTTTTTTATCACAAAAAACACGAAAGGCGAGATCTGTCATATTCGGAGACCATAATATAATAGATACTTCTTTTGAACTTTCTATTCATCAAATAATCAAATCAAATTCATCAGAGGGGAAAAAAAAGGTTTCCACAAGAATATTTAGCAGCACAACTGTTTTCAACATTGATAATAATAAGAAATGTCTCTTGAGCAGTAAATACGCATATTATAATGATTTCTGAAGGATCATGTGACACTGAAGGCTGGAGTTATGATGCTGAAAATTCAGTTTTGCATCACAGGAATAAATTGCATTTCAAAATATATATATCTTTTTTTAATTTGCTTACTCAATTTCTGAAACTATGGCTCCATTTCTCAAAACTCTACCCACAAAACGCACAGAAGATGCAAAACATTATGAAATGTTATTCAATTCAATTCAATTCAATTCAAGTTTATTTGTATAGCGCTTTTCACAATACACATTGTTTCAAAGCAGCTTTACAGAAAATGCATTTCAAAAATATACATACAAAAATACAGTTAGTTAATCATGAAATTTAGGGCATAACATATCGCCGGCGTTGGGTCGTCTCTTCACAGGCGTCGAGTCGTCTCATCACAGGCGTTGGGGCATCTGAAGTCTCCATGAGAGGCTGGATACATAACTGGAGCTGACGAACTCTATTTGAGTTATCTCGGGACAGGCGTCCCGAGATAACAACAAAAAAGGCAGATGGGAAATAATTAGCGTAGCTGCTGTTCATAATATGAATGCATTTGATCTGATTTAACTGTAGTATAAAAGGTATGAGATGCATCATGTGAATGCTTGGCTAAAGAGATGCGTCTTTAATCTAGTTTTAAACTGGTAGAGCGAGTCTGAGCCTCGGACAATATCAGGAAGGCTATTCCAGAGTTTAGGAGCTAGATGTGAAAACGCCCTCCCTCCTTTAGTGGACTTAGATATCCTAGGTACGACCAGAAGCCTCGAATTTAGTGATCTTAAAGAGCGCGATGGATTATATGGCGATAGAAGATCTCTTAAATACACAGGAGCTAAACCATTTAGGGCTTTATAGGTCAGTAACAATACTTTGTAATTGATACGGAACTTAATAGGTAACCAGTGTAGAGATGATAAAATTGGTGTTATATGATCATATTTTCTTGACCTAGTAAGAACTCTAGCGGCTGCATTTTGGACTAACTGTAGCTTGTTTATTGAGGATGCAGGACAACCAGCTAATAGAGCATTACAGTAATCTAGTCTCGAGGTCATGAATGCATGAACTAACTTTTCTGCATCAGAAACTGATAGCATGTTACGTAGCTTAGCAATGTTTCTAAGGTGGAAAAAGGCTGTTCTTGTGACATTTGAAATATGATTTTCAAAAGACAAGTTGCGGTCTAGTATAACACCCAGGTCTTTTACTGTAGAGGATAAAGTAACAGGACGTCCATCTAGATTAAGGTTGTATTGTAAGAGGTTTTGTGGGCAGTTTTTTGGACCAATCAGTAATACCTCCGTTTTATCTGAATTTAATAGAAGAAAATTACACGTCATCCAATATTTTATATCTTTAACACACTCTGTCATTTTAGATAATTTAGTGTTATCATCTGGTCTAGATGAAATATATAATTGAGTGTCATCAGCATAACAGTGGAAACTTATTCCATGTTTTCTTATAATATTACCAAGTGGCAGCATATAAATTGAGAATAGCAGGGGGCCTAATACAGATCCTTGCGGCACTCCATAATTTACTGACGTTATCTTTGATTTTTCCCCATTTAAATGGACAAAATGGTAACGGTCTGATAGGTACGATCTAAACCAGCTTAATGCCTGTCCCTGAACACCAGTGTAATTTTGAAGTCGATCTAAGAGTATTTTATGATCTATAGTGTCAAACGCAGCGCTAAGATCGAGTAAAACTAGTATTGAGATACAGCCTTGGTCAGAAGCTAAAAGTAAATCATTTGTAATTTTAACCAGCGCAGTTTCTGTGCTATGATGTGGCCTGAATCCAGACTGAAACTTTTCATAGATATCGTTTTCTTGCAAGAAAGAGCACAATTGAGCGGACACAACTTTTTCAAGTATTTTAGACATAAATGGAAGATTTGAAATGGGTCTGTAATTTGCTAGGTTATTTGGATCTAATTGTGGTTTCTTAATAAGAGGTTTTATAACTGCTAGCTTGAATGTTTTTGGAACATGTCCTAAAGATAAAGACGAGTTAATAATATTGAGAAGAGGCTCTTCCACTACAGGTAACACTTCTTTCAGTAGTTTAGTGGGTATTGGATCTAATAAACATGTTGTTGGTTTAGATGCAGTGATAAGTTTATTTAGCTCTTCCTGTCCTATAGTTGTAAAGCGCTGTAGTTGTTCTTGAGGGGCGATAATTGAGGCTGAATCATAAGACGCTGTCAAAGATTGTACATTTACAATTGTGTTTCTGATGCTTTCTATTTTCTCAGTGAAGAAATTCATGAAATCATTACTATTAAAATGTAACGGAATATTTTGTTCAGGTGATGTCTGTTTATTTGTTAATCTAGCCACAGTGTTAAATAAAAACCTTGGATTGTTTTGGTTATTTTCTATTAGTTTGCGGAGATGCTCAGCCCTGGCTGCTTTTAGAGCCTTTTTATAACGTGACATACTGTCTTTCCACGCGATTCTAAAGACCTCTAAATTAGTTTGTTTCCATTTGCGCTCTAAGTTACGAGTTTCTCTCTTGATAACATGCGTAGCACTGTTGTACCATGGTGCTTTAGTTTTCTCTCTAACCTTTTTTAGTCTAATTGGTGCAACAGTTTCTAATGTACTAGAGAAAATGGTGCTCATACTGCTAGTCATTTCCTCTAGCTCATCTGTTTGTTTGGGTTCACTGAGGAGCGGAGATAGATCAGGTAAGCTATTCAAGAATCTATCTATAGTGGTTGGAAGGATTGTTCTGCCTGGTCGATAACGTGGCGCAACATGACACATTTCAGCCGTACGTAGTATGCAAGTTACCATGTAATGATCAGTGACATCATCACTTTGCGGTATAATATCTATATTGGTTGGATCGGTTCCATATGATATAATTAAATCTAGAGTATGATTAAGACGATGAGTGGGACCACTAACGTTTTGCTTGACCCCAAAGGAGTTTAATAAATCTGTAAACGCAGCTCCTAACGCATCATTTGTGTTATCAACGTGTATGTTGAAATCTCCAACAATTATTGCCTTATCGACATTGACCAATAGATCTGAGAGAAAATCTGCAAACTCTTTTAGGAAATCAGCGTAAGGCCCTGGCGGTCTATATACGGTAGCCAAGGCTAGAGATAATAGGGATTTCTTTCTTACATCTAGGAGCGTAACATTTAGAACAAGTACTTCAAACGAATTAAACCTGTGACCTGTTTTCTGAGTAACATTAAGAATATCTCTATAGATTGTTGCAACACCGCCGCCACGACCAATCAGACGGGGCTCATGCTTATAACCGTATCCTGGTGGAGTGGACTCATTAAGACCGAAATAATCATTTGGTTTAAGCCAGGTTTCAGTAAGGCAGAGTACATCGAAGCTATTATCAGTGACCATTTCATTTACAATAACCGCCTTAGGTGTAAGCGATCTAATGTTTAGAAGACCTAGCTTTAGAAATTGTTTTTGTTCACTAATATTGAGATTTTCTGGTTTAATCACAATTAGATTTTTCTTAGATCCTACAGTAGATTTATTGTTTGGCCTCACTAAACGAGGAATAGACACTGTTTCTATATAGTGTTCTACACTGGTACTTATATCAATTAATTTGGGACAGCAAAGAATGTGATTTGGACTTTGACTTACTAGTCATATGGTGTGTAACGTCTTGGAGATGTTGTCCGACAGAACAGCCGCTCCGATTCTGCTGGGGTGCAGGCCATCAGCACGGTAGAGCCTAGGTCGCTCCCAAAACAGATTCCAATTATTTACAAAGAGCAGTCTCTGTTCATTACACCATGACATCAACCATTCATTTAGTGCAAACAATCTACTGAACCTTTCTTGTCCTTGTCGGTACGTGGGAAGCGGTCCAGACACGACGATCTTTGCTTCAGGCGATGTTCTGCGTACCGTCTCGATCAGGCTCCTGTAGTCCCTCTTCAGAACCTCCGTCTGCCGCAGCCTGATGTCGTTCACCCCCACGTGCAGCACGACAGCTCCGACGCGCTCGTCACCGTTCAGGATCTCGGGGACCTGCGCAGCGACATCGAGAACACGAGCACCAGGAAAGCAGTGAGTGCGCACCATACCTTTACCTGAGGTAGCGCGGACATGCCGGACCATGGAACTGCCGATGATCACAGCGTCGTCGCGTTCCGTCTCGCGAAGAGGGGAGAAGCGGTTCCGGGTGGAGATCTCGAAGACCGGGAGGGGCGGAGAGGTCCTTGCTCTGGTCCTGGCTCGTGTCTTCCGCTGTGGCATCACCCAGGGTCCATGGTGCTGTGTCGGTGTCGGGGTAAACGAAACCAGGGGTGCTCGGGTCCTGTGCAGAGAAATACACGGAGTAGAGGAGACCGGAGTCGAAAAGTTACTAACCACTGACTTGTGAGCATCGGCGCGTGATGCTTCAAGCGCTGATCGTCGGTCTCGCAGCTCGGCCTGCCTCCCCAGCAGATCACGGATCTGCTTCTCCACGGACTCCAGCTCCAACCGCACCGAATGCAGCTCAAACGTGTCCTCACCTGCACTCAGAGGTAGACACACATACGATGTATTCGCCATTATGACAGATGAACAATAAATTAGCAGTGATGCTACCAATATCACTACTAATTTAGGACTGAAATCATGGATAGAACCCGTATCCTTCCAGTGATTCGAGTGTAAATAAGACGGTCGATAGGAGAGACCACGCGTGCAAATGCTAGCGGGCTAACTTAACGTTAGAGATAGTAACGGAAGATCGGAAAGTTGGATATAACTAGCGATATCAAAGCAATCCGATTGTTTTTATTTTTTATTTATTTTTTATAGAGAGTAGTATCGGAGATATGTTCACACGCTCGCAAACTAACGTTAACAGTTAAGCGATTCGAAACACAAACACAAAAACAAGCGATTTGAAACACGAACTCCAAACACAACCAAAGCGGTTCGACCACAGACACAAACTTCAAACACAAACAAGCGAATTCGAAGCACAAACACAAACTTCAAACACAGACAAGCGATTTGAAACACAAACTCCAAACACAACCAAAGCGGTTCGACCACAGACCCAAACTTCAAACACAAACAAGCGAATTCGAAGCACAAACACAAATTTCAAACACAGACAAGCGATTTAAACACAAACTCCAAACACAACCAAAGCAGTTCGACCACAGACACAAACTTCAAACACAAACAAGCGAATTCGAAGCACAAACACAACTTCAAACACAGACAAGCGATTTAAACACAAACTCCAAACACAACCAAAGCAGTTCGACCACAGACCCAAACTTCAAACACAAACAAGCGAATTCGAAGCACAAACACAAATTTCAAACACAGACAAGCGATTTAAACACAAACTCCAAACACAACCAAAGCAGTTCGACCACAGACACAAACTTCAAACACAAACAAGCGAATTCGAAGCACAAACACAACTTCAAACACAGACAAGCGATTTAAACACAAACTCCAAACACAACCAAAGCAGTTCGACCACAGACACAAACTTCAAACACAAACAAGCGAATTCGAAGCACAAACACAACTTCAAACACAGACAAGCGATTTAAACACAAACTCCAAACACAACCAAAGCAGTTCGACCACAGACACAAACTTCAAACACAAACAAGCGAATTCGAAGCACAAACACAACTTCAAACACAGACAAGCGATTTAAACACAAACTCCAAACACAACCAAAGCGGTTCGACCACAGACACAAACTTCAAACACAAACAAGCGATTTCGAAGCACAAACACAAACTCCAACACAAACAAGCGATTTCAGTGATTCGAGTGTAAATAAGACGGTCGATAGGCGAGGCCACGCGTGCAATGCTAGCGGGCTATCGTTAGAGATAGTAACGGAAGTTCGGAAAGTTGGATATAACTAGCGATATCAAAGCAATCCGATTGTTTTTTATAGAGAGTAGTATCGGAGATATGTTTACACGCTGGAAAAATAGAAAATGCTCGTTTATAAATGAGTGTAAAGAACAAAATCAACGATTTATGAATCAAGTCGACGGAGCTTCAAATACAAACACAGCGCTCACTCGCGACGCATGCGCAAATCCCGACCGTTATGAAAATGATATATATATATATATATATATATATGTATAAAGTCAGTGTGAAACTGAAAAATGTTATTTAGATAAATCTGTTTCTTTTTTTGAAGCACAATCTGAGAAAATTAAGCAGGTTGTTGAGAACATCACTGTCATAATATTCATAAAACATATTTGTAATTTGTACAGTGACTGCTGGGGGATCATGAACATCTTGTTCAGCATCACACAAGATTAGACGATCCAGAGCCGCAGCTTCCTGACTCAGAACATAATGTTCAGTTCTAAGGTTAAATAGTTTCAACACTGTGAGATTTAAGAATCATGACTCAACCAACATCACCAATAAAAGATTTGAGTGTGTCATATTAAAGGGGATAGACCTATAATGAAAAACAGTATTTTTTACACCGCCTGGAGAACAACACATTGTGTACTGTTATGCAATACGCTAATCATAACAGAGATCAATTGCATGTAGAAATCCTAAAGGGGCAGCAGCACGATAGACTGTTTAACACTAATGATCAGAAAAAGGGTAGAAAATGTTCATGCAAATGGAAATTTCAGCAATTATCAAAACACATGCGAAGAAGATGCAGAAACAGGCGATCTCATGTAACCGTATGCATATGCAAATAACACGATCAACAACATTAAACAGCATATAAATCAAAACTTCCTAATGTTACTGCATGACGACAGGATAAAACTGAAGCTTCTGAGGTGTTGATGGACTCTATCTACTCCATCTGTGTTTTGATTATCGTTCTGAATATGATCCAGATGTAGATGACAACAACATGATTTTCTCAGCTTTTTGGTCAAAATCTTGCTTTTTTTTTCTTTTTCTTTTACGAAACTTACCCACATTCAAGTGTTGATAAAAAAGTTAGAATAAAACGTTTTTTTGTTGTTGTTTAAAAGCAGAGGGTTGGTTCTTTCTTTTGACATATTGCATAGATATTCATTCAACAAAATATTCTGGAGGCCAAGAACATTTTGTGAAAATTATAAATTTTCAAATTGATAATTGGCAAATTTGGCAACTTTAAAAAAAACGCTGGCGGGGAAAGAGTTAAAGGGTTAGATCGCCCAAAATTGAAAATTAGCCCATGATTTACTCACCATGAAGCCATCCTAGGTGTATATGAGATTCTTCTTCCAGACGAACACAATCAGAGTTATATAAAAAAATGTCCTGGCTTTTCCAAGCTTTATAATGTGATTGGCCGCTCCTGTTTTGAAGTCCATAAAAGTGCATCTATCCATTATAAAATTGCTCCACACAGCTCCAGTGGTGTTAATAAAGGCCTTTTGAAGGGAAGCCATGAGTTTGTGTAAGAAAAATATTAATATTTAAAGTCTAGCTTCCGGCCAAACGAACATACGCAGTCTACTTACGCCCAAAGCACAACTTACACAACTTGTGCCGTCGGAAGTAGCGTATAGTATCATGCCGTAGCGTAAATATCAGCAGTACATCACATTACTTGCATAAGTTGCGCTTAAGTAAGTGGAATCTGTAAGTGGAAGCTAGTTATTTTATTTTATAAAGTTTTAAACATTGATATTTTTCTTACACAAACACATGGCTTCAGAGGGCCTTTACTAACCCCCGGAGCCGCGTGGAGCAATTTTATGATGGAGAGATGCACTTTTATGGACTTCAGAACACAAACGGCCATCCACTGCCATTATAAAGCTTGGAAGAGCCAGGACATTTTTGAATATAACTCCGATTGTATTCGTCTATAGGAAGAAAATCATTTACACATAGGATGACTTGAGGGTTAGTAAATCATGGGCTAATTAAAAGTTTTGGGTGAACTATCCCTTTAAGATCTAATATGACCCACTACGAGTTCGGCGAGGGGCCAGTCAGTCTTACTTTTCAGTATCAAATAGTAAGGCCAATCTATGTTTTTATGATTAAAAAAAGTTATGAACAGTATTAAAGAAAAAAGAAAAAGATGTCTAACTTGTAAGACTAGTCTTAGCGGTTTATGCAACCGGCCACTGCTGGACTAACATGTAAGAGGATTTAGGGCAATTTTTTCTGGTTTCTTGCACCAAATGCAGTCATATTTTTTTTCTGCATAATCAAAATTTTCACATAGAAAAATAAACTGATCATTAACCCTGACATTTTGTTTGTGTGTGTGTATATATATATATATATATACACACGTTAAAATGATAGAGTAAGCATGCATATGCTTCGATATGAGTCATGACCTTTCCTTCGTGTTCCACTCCCTTCACCTTCACTCTCTATGTAAAAAAAAGAATAAGTTTAAATAACTATAAGACATTTATTATGATCTCTAGACAACAATCATGTTCTCTAATAGTGTAGGGGCCCTTTATTATGGAATTAAAGTTAATCAAGGCTTCCCTCTAGTGGTCAATCTCTATAGTGGACTATGAGAAACACAATTACGTTGTTGCAACGTTCATCAACATTTTACAATGGTTTGTAGTTTTAAAAAATCTTAAAAGGTAAAATTCTACAGTTCATCACTGTAATTATTTATCAAATCAAATCAGATTTGATTAATATTCTGCCTAATAATGCATGCCATACTCTTTTTGCACATCATTTGTTGTTTGGTAAAAGCCTGGCATGCTGTCCTAGTGTAGTGTATGACTAATGTCAAGTCACATTTCACCTATTTACCTTTGATACCTTGTTAGAAAGCGTATATTAAGGCCAAAGCACACAGCAGGTGAGAAAGGAACCGTCATTCGGGGTTTATGAGTGAGTGTGTGTACAGTGTTCACAGATGGGTGGAATGATAACACTCGAGTGGAAAACCCCCTGTGCCCATACAAGGAGAGCAGCGAGAGCTCTGGATCTGTGGGAGCATTACTGAAAACAGCCTCAATAATGTAAACAGAGACAGTGGCTTCTGGCGATCTCAGGGCATTTAAAACAAACTAGCACTTTCAGTTCAGCAAAGCCAGACTGTAATGATGAAGAATGCTTATTTAATGTGCAGCCTATCAGATATCTCCTGGAGACAATGCTCATCTGTCCTTATCGTGCATTCAAGCATTACATTTGAGGGAGTCTGAATCAGTCTTAAGGGGGCTGTTGTAGTTTGACCAACCCCCCCCTCTATCTCCATGACTTTTTTTTTTTTTTTTTTACTTTTTTCTCTTGATCTTTTTTCTTTTTTCCCCCCACCACTTTCTCTCTCTGCTTTCTGTGCCTACTCTCCTTTTGTCAATCTCTTTCCAACGTCAACTCTTCTATAAAGCATGTGGGCGTTCAAGGTCATCGGTGTAAAAAGAATGTCATTTTTCGATTAAAGAGCAGAGAGGCTGTTGGGAGTTTGGTGACGTGAATACAAACTGTTGCCTTCCAGATTTTCACAGCAGCAATCAGCAGGTAATTGAGCTTTTGCTTAGATCTCTTTTCTAAAGGGTATTTTTGGGGAGAATACCACTGATTATTGATATACTTTCAATGAAAAATATTCCTTTATTTGTAGATATGTCTGGAGCAACTGAACTGAATTGCACTGGTTATCTGCATGTCAAAAGTGTTTTTGGTAGAAAATGAGAAGTTGTGTTAATAGTGTCTTTTTATTCCAAGGAAATCAAACATCAAGGAGTGCGTTCAAAACTGTTTTCCCAGCAGAGCTTGTGTGACGGAAAAGAAAATCTGTCAAATCTCATTGCTAGTCATTGAAAAATCTGCAAAAGGAATCAGAATTGGGCTTTTGGATGTAATGAAAAGCATATTCTTTAGTGCTTGTTGCTGTAGAGTGCATGCACAATGTGTTGCTTCAGGCTTAAAAATAAACGTGCTGATGATTTTTAGTTAAAATTTGCATGTACATATTAGTGTTGTGTGTGTTTGTGTATATAATATGCAGCTCACACACCTACCCTGCATTACCATGCCTCTATTGAGAGATCTTCGGAAAAAAGATGACATCAATGCGGTTTATGAGCTGAAAGAGAAGCTGGGAGAGTGAGTTTTCCTTCCTTACGGACTAATATATTCAATATTTAAGAGTATTCTGAGCATGTAATGACTTGAGAGTAGATTTTCAGTTTAGTTTACCAAACACATTTAAAGACTTGTCGACCAGAAGCAGAAAATATTAAGACTCAGGAGACTTCACAATGTGCTCATGGCACTCTCAAACCCATCATTAACCATTAATTGAGAACAAAAGTCATTATAACGGTTGTATATGTCTCAGGGGCTCGTTCTCCGAGGTTCGAGTGGCTCAGCACAGATGCACCCAGAAGCTTGTGGCTGTCAAGTGCATCCGCAAGAGAGCGCTAAAGGGGAAAGAATCCATGCTGGAGAATGAGATTGCAGTATTACGCAGGTCAGTGATTTTACAAAACGCTCTGGATTGATATCATTGTTTGACTTTATGAAGGGTTGTTTGCATTATCGTGGATATTATTAAAACACAGCTGCACTTTACAAGTCTTTTCTGATCTGGTTGTCCCTGTGATTTCTTTGCAGAATAAATCATGAAAATATTGTGTCTTTGGAGGAAACCTTCGAGACTCCTACTAAACTGTATTTGGTAATGACACTGTGAGTGGACCAACGTGTGAAAAATGAAAATATTGTAGTTAAGAATTCATTTAGTTCAAAGTTTTGTGTTTTATAGGATTAGACCGAAAGATAGAATGATAGAAAAAATTAATGAACGAACAAACGATGATAGATAGATAGATAGATAGATAGATAGATAGATAGATAAAATAAACCGAATGACAGACAGAGATAAATAGATAGATAGATAGATAGATAGATAGATAGATAGATAGATCAAATAAACCGAATGACAGACAGAGAGATAGACACAGAGAGAGAGAGAGAGAGAGAGAGAGAGAGAGAGAGAGAGAGAGAGAGAGAGAGAGAGAGAGAGAGATTGATAGATCGATAGATAGACAGACAGATATATAGACAGATATATAGACAGATATAGATAGACAGATAAATAGACAGATATAGATAGACAGATATAGATAGACAGATAAATAGACAGATATAGATAGACAGATATAGATTTGACAGTATCTTATGCAGGTTGACAGGAGGAGAACTACTGGACAGGATTCTGGAGAGGGGCAGTTACACAGAGAAAGATGCCAGTCGGGTCATATCTCAGGTTCTGCAGGCGGTCAAGTATCTACACCAGCTGGGTGTTGTTCATCGAGACCTAAAGGTACCTGAGAACAAACTATAACACTCTCTGTTTTTAACTGTTTTAGTTTCAGAGCACTCATGGTGAGGGTCTTTTTAGGTAATGCTGTGAGAGCATTAGTATGTTGGATATAGTTTTACTTCCAGCCTTTCACTGTGGGTGCTTTGCATGCAGCTGAGTGGATATTACGATCATAATAAGTTCTCTCTCCATTAGCCAGAGAATTTATTGTATGAGACTCCATTAGAAGACTCCAAAATTGTCATCAGTGACTTCGGTCTGTCTAAAATGGAAGAGCAGGGGACTCTTTCCACGGCCTGTGGGACACCTGCCTATGTTGGTAAGAGAGACAGTTTATGATCATGATTATGATTATGAACTAATATATTGTACAGTAACATACAGAATCAAGTCTGGACTGACAGCAAATAATATGCACAAAAAACCGAAATGCTCTAATGTGACACCAGGAACTTTCTTTAATTTCCAAAGAATGAACTAAAGAACCCCATATAGCCAAAGATGGAAACTAAAGTGCTGAGAAAAAACACTGAAGTTTTGAAGTGTATCTTCGCCACTGACTGTAAAGTATGACTACTGATGTTCCCTGTATGTATAGCTCCTGAACTTCTCCAGCAGAAGACGTACGGTAAAGAGGTGGATCTCTGGGCCATCGGGGTGATTACGTTCATTCTGTGAGTGATGGATTCATATTGTTCACTCTACATGTGTGTATGATAAACAGCACGGTACAGAACTGAGAGTCTGTATCAGCAGTTCTTCGTTTTTTGGCAGACTCTGTGGCTATCCTCCGTTCTACGATGACAACGACACACAACTCTACAAGCTGATCATAAAGGCTGAATATGAATTTGATTCACCATACTGGGATGACATCTCTTACTCCGGTATGACCATGACAATTCCTAATCTCTCATACACTCTTAAAAAAAATAAAGATTCAAAAAGGGGGTTTTCACAGAGATGCCAAAGAAGAACCATTGTTGGTTCTCATTTTGGTGAACATTTAATAATACGAAGAACCTTTTTCCACTTTAAAGAAACGTGTGTGTAATGTAATGATTCCGTGGATGTTAAAGATTATTTATGGAATCATCAATGCCAATAAATAACCTTTATGAATGTGCTGTACAGAATAAATGACCAAATCACATTCGTAGCCTCCTCAGTCCAACTGCCCGTATACTGGACAAATCTGTGCCAAAAGTATTTTAAGGTGAAAATATATCAGACCAATGTATTGTGTTTTTTTTAAATAACGCTTAATGCCATATTTATATCTGAGATTTCTTAATTAGATTTCATTCATTATTTCCGTACAAAAATGTAGTGAAATTTGGACTAAAGAGAAAGGGTTATGATTGTCTAAAATGTGCCCCTAAAATATATATTTTTTTTAAATAAATTTTTTTGCTTTATGATTTAAAACCTATATAACAAAATTCTTTTTGTGAAATTATGTACTTGAAAAGCAAATTTTTTTAATTTAAAGTAAATGCCTCTTGGTTTGATATTTTGTTTACTTAATGCATTTGCATTATGCATATATTATACAGTTACATAATACATATACATTTTTAAACGCCTTAAAGGAATAAAAATCAAAACTTTTCTCAACATGTCGTTCAATATAAATTATAAGGATAATTTATGGGATGAAACAGAATTGGAGCATTAAAGCTTTCACAAACGGTTTTGAAAACTTCTCCCGTTGTATTAATGCAGAATGGTTTATAATGCACGTCAAATGCTGGCCACATTAACTGGTATTGATCTTCTTGTGTTCTCTACCTCTTCCTGCCTACTAATGCTTCAGCGAAAGACTTCATAGTTCACTTACTGCAGAAGAATCCAGTGAAGAGGTTCAATTGTGACCAGGCCTTGCAGCATCCTTGGTGAGTCCATAAATAGCAGGAAAGAGGCGGACGGGTTGATCAGCAGTGAAAAGAGAGACTGTCCTTGAAGAACAGATGAAGAGTTGGGTCACATCTGTGGGAGGGAGTGCGCAAACAGGAAGAGGATTATAAAATGTAGAATAAACAGATGTCTCTTAACCTGCAGATCATGCTGAGATTGTATAAGATCTTTAAGAAGCACAAAACAATTATGATTTTCGTTGCGGAAATGAAATGGAACAGAGAGGAATGCATTCAGAGAAATTGCACTGGATTATTGTGGTACTTGTATAACATACATTATAGTTACCCAGAAGAAAACTTTAGTTGCTCAGATCTTGGCTAAAAGGAGTCATTTGAGTTTCTGATTATGCTTAATTTTCTGGGCATCATCTTTGTCTGAGATGTTTCTAATGTTCTTTAGGAGGCCTAAAAATAGACAAAAACGAGACAACTGTTGCCATACAGTAAAACTAGAGCTATTAAATAAACCAATATGGTCTCAGAAATATTCAGTGAGACATTTTTGAATTTCTATTGAGATCTCGGACTTCGTTTTCATATTTTAAAAACTGAGCACAGTGGGAGATCAGTGTTGAGATCTCTTCTGAGCTCTTGAGGAGACACATACTTTTTCCTCAAAAGAAAAATCTAAGAAACTACAGACTTAAAGTGTCAGTTCACCCAAAAATGTTCTCATCATTTACTCACCCTCAAGTTGTTCCAAACCTGTATGAGTTTCTTTCTTCTGTTAAACACAAAATATATTTTGAAGAGTGTTGGTAACCAGACTGTTGATGGTAGCCATTGACTTCCATAGTACAAAAAATAAATAAAATAAAAAATAAAATACTATGGAAGTCATTGGGTTCCATCAACTGTTTGATTACCAACACTCTTCAAAATATCTTCTTTTGTGTTTAACAGGAGAAAGAAACTCATACAGGTTTGGAACAACTTGAGGGTGAGTAAATGATGAGAACATTTTAATTTGTGGGTGAACTATCCCTTTTACAGTCCCCATTTGCTCTGCTTTTAATTTGAATTTTAATTCTGTAGTCTAGGAGAAACAATTGAGATAAAAGAGATCTCATTTCAGATTTCTTCTCCAATTGAAACTTAGATGCTATGCTATATGTTGCATGATATAAGTTGTATGTGTTCACTACCATTCAAAAGTTTGGGGTCAGTTATATATATATATATATATATATATATATATATATATATATAAGTAGTATCTTACGCCCATGATGGCTGGATTTATATATTTATATTTTAAAATCTAATTTTTCCACTGATGCAAAGCTGGATTTTCAGCATATTTACTCCAGTCTTCAGTGTTACATGATCATTCAGAAATCATTCTAATATGCTGATTTGCTGCTCAATCAGTATTTCCTATTATTAGCAACATTAAAAACAGTTGTGCTACTAAATATTATGTAAACTTTTTTCAGAATTCTTGGATGAACAGAAAGTTCAAAAGAACATAATTGTTTTTAAATTTCAATCCTTTGTAACATTATAAATGTCTTTACTGTCACATTTGATCAATTTAATGCATGCGTGTTGAATACAAAATATGAATGAATATTAATAAAACCAAAAACTACTGAGCCCAAACCTTTGAACGGTAGTGTACATTTTTCATATTGAATGAATATAGTTTTGTTGTGGCAGGATATCAGGAGGTGCAGCTCTGGACAAGAACATCCATGGCTCAGTGTCAGCACAGATTCAGAAAAACTTTGCCAAGAGTCACTGGAAGGTAAGAGTGATGAAACAAACCTGCCAGCTATAGAATCATCATAAAATCAAAGTTGACAATTCTTGTTTTTTATGGAATATTGCAGTATTTATAATACATTATTTATCCGTGCACATTTTTTAAAATTCACGTTCCCTCATAATCTTCATTTAAAATAACTTCCCCCTCTCTCGTGCAATGACGGCTGCATCCGAAATCAATTCCCGATGGACACAATAAAGTCCCACACTACATTTGTTCGATAAGCCATTTGACTCTGATATACGTCACAACAGGGAAGAAAACATGATCGCAACACAGACCGTCTGGTGCATATTGTACACAAAAATAATTGAAATCACCAGTTCTCATCTGATTGATTGACTGGGTTGAGTTCTTCAGTAACACGTTACAATACGGGTGCACTAATATGCATTAACTCATGCTTAAATAATGCACGGATAATCACGTGTTAATGTATGACTCATGAAGACCATAAATGAATAATTACTGCATCAGCAACTAATAAAGAGTCTATATGATTAATAGATTAAGTAATATGAATTGTTATGAACTAAATGTGTCATAATGTATTAATTCCTTAATAACATCAATTAATACTGTCAATTAATGTGTTAATTACCACAATGGGTCTAAGCTATGTACATCAACTTCCAGTTGCCTTCTATAATTAATCATTATGTTATGACTTTACTTGTTGAGGCACATGACTATTAACTAATTGTAAAGTAATATGTCATTTTGCTTTTGACATCCACACTAAGCCATGGATTTCAATTTCCACTTCCACTATGCCAGATGAACAGCCGCATCCAGAGTCTTCTTGTTCATTGCACAGAAATATGTCAGGACAAGCTTGAGGTCTAGGTTACAAAGGCGGAACACCGAGAACATGCGGTCTGGCACTGCTTTCTCTAACACTGTGTCTAGACCGGACAAAGACAATATAGCCCATTATAATCTGTGAAACTACACTGGATGCGGAGCGACGCTACACAACACAACACAACACAACACAACACAACACAACACAACACAACACAACACAACAAAACCCCAACAGTAAACTGATGCCATATTCTGTTTCTGATGTACTCCAAGCTCTTGCGCTACTTGTGTTATGAAGTGTAGACAGCTGTTGCGGCATTGACACGATAATAGTCACGTCCAGTTTAAACACGGTGTACCAGCGGTCAGTGGGGCTTTTGCACCGGAGGAATCTTAGTTCCTAGAACTGGCGGAAGAACACAGTTTTTGGTGTGTTCACACCTCAGGAACTGGGAACGATTTTAGTTCAAGGAAGGCCGTTTGAGGGAACTAAATTATCTCCTGCTTCAGAATAGGGTCTAACGTAACCCAGCACAATAGGAACTACTAGTGTAATCTGATTGGCCGAACGCACACAAAACACCAGCACCGGCCATTTTTAACAGTGATAGATGGACCTTTACACTAAGCCAAGGAGAAAATACAATGCAACTTTGAGGGACCAAGTGAAACATGATTATGCATTTCTGCTCAGTTATCGACCACACAGCAAACCCAAATACTTTTTTAATAAACCGTTTACTTTCTTAACAGTTCTATCTAATATTAGACAGGACTGTTAAACAGATTGTAATCTAATGAAGACTGAGAATGGGAGCACTGTGTGTTCAGGCTCTGACGTTCTCAGCGCCGTCAAAATAAAAGTCACAACCAGGAAAATGGCCCTAGGGGAACTTTTAGTTCTTGGGAAACTCCCCTGGTTACTAGTTCCTAGAGAAGTACCGTGTGAAGGGCTAATCTGGTGTGCTGATATTTGTGTGCAACCAAACTTACTCAAACACATCCTCTGACATCGCATTCACTGTGCAACTGTCCCACAGACCTTGGGGATTCCAAACTCCCAAACCATAATGACATATTACTTAACAGTTAGTTAATAGTAATGTGCCTCAACAAGTTAAGTCATAACATAATGATACATTTGCAAATCATTAGCTAATGATTCATTAAAGCAGACAACTGGAATTTGAAGGAGATAGCTTTGACCAATTGACCCTTCGCAGGGAGCTTGATTGACAGGTGATCTGACCAATCATACTTCGCCATCCGCCATTTTGTCCGACAAAGCAGTCAGGAGAGTTAGTAGATTAACATGGGAGGATTTGAACTTGAGAAACGGAGTATACTGACGTCTTTCCACGGTTAAAACAACATTCCTTCTGATGTTCATTCATGTTTATTTGATGCTATAAATGAACTAGAAGGAAGAGATGATCGGTTCACGAGCAGCTTTAACTGATGCTCTACATTGATCTGACAGACACATTAAAGAGCCACAAAACGGTATTTATTGTTTAAATTTCTTTTAAAAAAAAATCACCAAATTTGAAAGGTGAGACTTTATTTAATAGGTTTAATTACAAAAGTAACCGAAAAGTAACCTGGTCTGTCCTGTCTGTCAGTGTCCTCTCTGCTCCGCGATGTATTTTTCACTGCGTGAGAACATGGTGTGGCGTGAGAGCGGTGTAGCTTGTCGGACATAGCGACAGTAACTAAGGGGGGCGGGTCTTTGCAAACAGTCAATTGTGGTAATTAACATTAATTTACACTATACTATATGTTATTAAGGAATTAATAAATTATGACATTTCATTAATAGCGATTTATATGTTACTTAATCTATTAATAATTTAATGCAGTAATCATTAATTAATGGTTTAGTTCTTCATGAGTCTTACATTAACACGTGATTATCTGTGCATTGGTTAAGCATGAATTCATGCATATTAGTGCACTAGATGCAAATCTGGGTCCATTTGAGAACCACTGCATTAGTTATAAGCGGACGATTCTTGAGTAAGTATCAAAACTGTAGCAGACTACTGAAGTACAGTGCATGTGTGATGTGTGAAACAGCTCTGCATGACCTGTGTCAGGTGAACTCTGTCGCTGAAACAACACTTTGCATTTGTAAATGTATGGCTAGAGTTACTTTAGCGGCATATGGAGGCTTTGTTATTATTTGACGCCAGTCGTTGTTGCTCGACTTCTGAAAGTCTGCCCTGCCATGCAATTATGGCTTGTACCTTTAAAAGGGCAGATGCTGTAATTGCTGTAACTATCAGGCTTTTAGTTTTAGTGCAATAAATGCATCTTAACATTAAACGGACTCTTCTGCTCTTATGTGTAGTGTTGGTTCACCGTTTGCCATTTAAAGATATTTCATATCACTGGATTCTGCAGCATTATCACTGGTGTCTTGTGTTCCAGAGAGCCTTTAATGCCACTAACATCGTGCGTCATTTAACGAAGAAAACCCACCCCGGGGAAGACGATGAAGGGAATCACTCCACAAGTATAGGTGAGGAGACGTCACATGTGATTACCTGCACATGATATAACAGCACCGATATGAGATTGCTTTTATACAACGATTCACAAGACAATAACATAGCAAACAACATTTCTGACTACATTTGAACAGTTTGAATATATTTGTCCTCCACTGCTTGGTCGATCAGATTGAATACAGGAATAAACTTGCATAATTATTAGACTAAAAGTACAAACAAAACAGTCAGTGGTTTACATTCCACTTTGATGAAAGAAATTGCTACAATTTTACACAATGTTGACATTAATGTCAATAGACTGAAATGTTTAATCTAATAATTTCTGCTAAACTCAATTTGAATTAGATTCTAAAATATGCTTTATTTTTATTTTCCCTGAGTCATTGAATTATTTCATTTAACTTTTTCTGTTTAGGGACCATCTGATGATCCACTGGCAGTAAACCGAGGCTCTGTTTAAAAAAAAAAAAAAAAAAAAAAAAAAAAAATAAGAAAAAGAAAACTGTCATTTACTCAACCTCATATTGTTCCAAACCCTTATGACTTGTTTTTTTTTCCAAGACAAAAGGAGAGGGTATAACAAAGAGCAATGTGTGAACAATGAAAGAAGAAGTGAACAGGTTCTGTGAACATTGAAAACTGAAGAAAAAAAACATAAAAGAAATACAAATTCAAATAATGGCACGTGTCGTTTGGTTATGGGACATGTGAGAATCAATAGTGTTCAGACTATTGACAATAAACTTGTGTCTGCATGTGCATATTCAATTATATGCAGATGAGAATGAATGTTTGAGAGTTGAGAGGGCCGAACTTTAAGCTGCCCAGACTTTTTTTCATGGGAGATTGACAAGAAAATAAAAATAAATGTTATCTTAAATGAAAGAAAATGTAAAAAAAAATTGTTTTACTTATTTTATTTCAGCCAGCCAGTTAGTTGCTTTTTTCTGTTTATACTAAAACTGAATAAGCTAAAATAAATAAATAAATAAAAATTAATAAAAACTACACGTTTTAAAAAGAAAAAGAAAATTATTAAAAATGTCAAAGCACAACAGAATAACTAAAACTTGTGAAAAAAAATCTAATTCAAAATATTATAATTGTATAATTGCATATCAATGATACAAAAAAACACTGATTAACAATCCCTATCATTGTTTGCTTGCTAAACCTCTTGTTTTGTGAGAGAAAAATCAAAGGTTTGGAACAACACAAACATGACATCATTTTGACTTTTGTGTCTGACCGCATTGGTCACTGTGTTTGTCAGGATTGACATAGACTGAATCCGAAATCGCCCCCTATACCCTTAAATACCCATTTGTAGTGGTGTCAAAACCATAGTGGACGTTATTAAGTCCACTCTTTCTTTCCCACATTGCACCGCAATAACGAGAGTGTACATCCGGTGTTCGCTCACTCGTTTTCATTCCCTCCTTCAAGTGAACTGTATTTGTGGACTAACAAAGGGGATTGGGATTTGGTGATTTCGGATTCAGGCGTAGACTCTGAAACACACCTGCGCTTTAAACGTGCCGCTGTCAGTGAGCCTTCTGTCAGAGCTGCTACACTTCAGTGCGCTGCTACTGTAAAAATACCCACAGCTCCTTCACAACTCGTGTTTTCATAAGTGTTCTGCTCCCCGTCTACTTGCATTTGACGCATAACAGCATGCATGCATTTGACAGAACGCAACGTTTAGCCATGTAGTGTCTGTCAGCTGTAAGACCGTCACTTGAAGCTGTATCAGTGCATTACAAGAACAAACATGGCATTGATATTGCAGTGGATAAATGAAGTAAATAGTAATTGTATCTCTTATATCTCTGCTCTCATTACACCACGGAATAAACAAACCGATCTGCGTGTTATGTTGTGAATCTGTCACAGGGATGATATACAGAGAAAAGCACAGAGCCAAAAGAAAAGATTTAAATTTTGAACGCTCGCCATCAATTGCCATTCCCTTTGTAAGCAATCTTACAAACTCACACAGCCCCATAAATTAAGACCAACAACAGAGATCTCCACCACTGACTGTAATGATACACTGATCAGACAGAAACGCTGACCCCTCTAATTCATGGAAAGAGCTTATGCACAGACCAGCTGTCAACAATGAAATCTGTCCCAGACTGATAATTCACTCAATTCTGTGTAAGAAAAAAAAGAAGAAAAACTCAAATGGGGCAAGCTACATGAGCTCATGATCTGAATATCAGTGGGATGATTGTGATTTTGGACACAACAAATAAATAAATGGACAAAACAACAAATACAACGTTCTTTTTTTTATATATGGAGGATATTTATGGAAAAAGGGAGTCAGAGCCAAGTCCCATAGCTTTCTGTGAGGAACATATCGTGTTTTAAATACTGGGACACCTCAAGGATGTGTTCTGTCACTTCTGTTGTTCTCGGTTTATACAAGTGTGGATACAAGAATGCAGATAAATGATACAAATATGCAGATGACATGGCACTTGTTGCACTTTTATGGAAAGAATGTGTAAATTCTGAGTAGAGCAGGTGTTAAAACTAGAAAAATGGTGTGAAGCGAGTTCTTTATTGATTAATGTCGGTAAGACAAAATAATTAAATTACCCAGAGCCCCTATCAAAAATAATGTTATGTGATCAACCTGTTGAAATTGTGAAGACTTGAACCTTTTGAACTATGATTGACTGCAAATTGAATTTTTCTGATAATGTAGATCTTATCTTTAAGAAATAAAATCAAAGGTTATTCCTATTCCTATGGAAACTGGGAGAATTTTCTGCAAGTCAGGTTGTTTTGCAAAGAGTTCATACAAGTTTAAACATTACAAGAACGGCAGGTAAAATCAAAAGATCCAAGCAAAAGTCGGTCGATCAATGAAATGAAATTGCTGCTCAGAGGAAAGCTTTGGCTATAACAAGAGACACAACACACCCTTTGAATCATGCGTTTGAACTATTACCATATCGTCACCGTTATAGAATACCAAAAGCAATTAAAGAAATATATCAAACTTTTGTACCAAATACAATAGGTATTCTGAATAAGGGGTAGGAAATGTGAATAGCCTACTTTAGCTTATTATGCTGAAGTAGATGTGTGTATATGTACACATATATGCATTCTCTTTTGGAAGACGTTCATTTAATCTATCATTCATTATAGATGTATCATTCTATCCATCCATCCATCCATCCATCCATCTGTCTGTCTATCTAGTTTTTTTAATATTTGAACAAGCAGTTACACTTTAATCCAGTAGGGGGCACTTTAAGTCTCTTTTTAACAGTGATGTACAACACATTTCCAAACATCATAAATTGCACCTTTTTTTAAATGATCATTATTTCATGTATAATTATAATTATTTTGTATTTGAATAATTAAACTAATTATTTGAACTAGGTACTTGATAAACCTTTTGTTATCATTTGGTTTAGTAGCAATGACTATTTATTTTTCCATAAAAATAACTTAGTTTAGTTTGAATCAAAATTATTTCTACACCTTCTCAAAATATTAAGCACAATATCTTTACAGTAATGGCAGTCACAAAATTATTGCCTGGTCTCTATATGTAACGATAATGCCATTTGGCAAAGAAGCTTAAGCCTGCCCTAATTATCAGATGAATGGAGAGTGATTAGAGATTAATGTTTTATTGATGTTAAATAAGATCATTCACTCAGCATGATTTACTACCCGGCTCAAACAGACACCATGACAGCCAGATCACACAGTAAGAATATAAAACGTTAAATCTCGGCACTCCAAAGCGGTGCAGGGGAGGAAAACAGAAGGCCATTTGCACTGAGAGTTATCCATCCTTATCCTAAACTAATGAGACAGACTCCTGAAAGCTTTTCACTGTACATAAAAACCGAGGGAAAAAAATGTCCCAGTGACCTGGAGACTTTTAGCAGCTGTAGTCTGAATCCAAGGGGAGCGCACAAATATGTTTCATCACACTTTTTTTTTTTTTTTACATAGTGCAAATGGCTTTTATTAAATGAAAGCGCTTACACCAACAACAACATTCTGCTGGTGTCAAAAGATAGCAGCTTTAATAAAACAGCTCTTGGTGGAACATTAAATATCCTGAAGTATTGCGGTTTCGAAGGAGCCATGAGAAAGCAATTTACGGCACCGCAGGCAATTACATATTAAACAATCTCAAAATGGTCTGCCAGTTAAGACGTGTTGTCATGATGTTCCAAGGCAAAGAATGCAAGTGAGCTCCCTGATTGGTCAGTGGAAACGTTCTGCTGTGCCAATCAGAATGCAGCGCCCCCAGAAGCATGATTTGAAAGTGCATGCATGCATACCGCCAGAACGGCCACAGCTAATGCAGTGAATATCTAATGGAGAGGTTTTTAATCAGATGTGGAGAGGCACGCCTCAAGTAATGCACAGTGTGACCTGGATTACCACTAACAGCTCCAGACACCTGAACTGTCTAGTCCACTTAACTGCGGTTGAAAGGTCAGACCAGCAATGTCTGCTTTCCCAGCACGTGTTTATGTGGTTCGTGTCTGTGTCTGCCTGTGAATCACACATCGGGTGTTTTCCCAAATCTACAAAAACAGGTAAAGACCACAACAGACAGACACTTAACCCAAAGCCGAGGTCTTAAAATATGACCGTCACACCCTATTTCAGGTACGAGCGCATGAGTGCATGTTAGTTGGAGAATATTCGGTCTTGTTAACAGAGCTGTGTTTACTGCCTACTTGGCTTATTTCCATACCACAATCTGCTACCCATCTGGTATAACTCATTTTAATTAAGATGGTGATTTTCCTACAAAAAAAAAAAAAGTTTGTGGGGGGGGGGGGGGGGGGCAAAAAATCACATACATTTTTTGCAGATTCTGGTCGTGCGATGACAATGGAAACTGCAATCATGCTGAGGTGTGTTTGAGAACACCTGCCACTGTCCATCTCCATGACTGGTTCCAGCAGGCCACGGCGCACCGCTAGTCGACTCTGACAGCCTGCCGTAGCTACTATAATGCTTCACTGCCCAGCAATAGAGCCAGATGTTTCTAACATTACAGAGCCAATGGAAAAATCCATTAATGCTTGAAAAGAAATAGGAGAAATACAGTAGCTCTTGGTCCGTCCTCCGCCTTTGCTGAAATCGCAGATCAGAGGGTCTTCGAGATGGTGCTCAGGTAATCTGTCTGGAGTGGCCACTTTTGCTCACTTTTGTTGATGACAATCCTCAATCCACTTATTCTAGAGTTGGGGAGAGTGTGAAAACACACTTTGACTTGATCGAATGTACCTGTGTCTTGCTTAAATACAGACTCATCGGACGCAATACCAAATCGCATCTTAATCACTAAAATAATGAAGCCTCATGAATGCCTGTAACTCTTTTTGTCTAGACTAAATCTTTAGGACACTTTCGTGTGAGTTCAATGAACATCAGAGTCCGCTTGAAATGGTGGTTCATATGCAGTTCACAATTAGAACGAACAAACGCAAAAATAATCCAGTTAAACTATAGAAATGAAACTAATACTGATGACGAAAACTCAACTGTTAAACTGTACACTGATTTTTTTTAAAGTTGTAAATAAACATTATTTGAGTAAATTCTTACAAGAAAATACTATTTAAATTTGAACTATTTTACTTTTTAACTTCAACATTTTGTGTTTATTCAGTGTTATTTGCCATTCCTTTGCATAGAATCAAATCACCATAAGTTAAGTGGTTTAAATGTATTTAAATCTATAAATATTATCTGTGGAAGGCATGGGACCATAAAATGTTTGTCCAATCATTGCATTCGGTCTGAAGCTATCACACTGTCAACACTATCAACGCAGAAATGAATCTGCAGCAGTCAGGTGATGCGGTCAGAGCTCTTTAAGTTGTTTATGTTCATTATTATTGTACTGTTGTTACGTGCTTTGAGACATGCCGCTTTTGTTTGATCCCTGCTGTGTGTATTCATGTGTTTTGAAGGAGACGTGGCTTTGGAGACGCTCTGAAGGGAGGGTGGGATCTAATGCTATTAAAGCAAGCTCGCTATAGACCTTATTCAGAGCAGCGCCGAGACAGGTATGAAAGGGAGGCTGCGAAGGATAGACTTCCCGTGTTTTCAATGGTATCCGCTGATGTAAAAAGCTGTTTAAAAGATCCTAGATCAATTATAAATTTCTACAGCTCATATAAACTGTGTTTTTTGTCTAGTGAAATATCTCGGAAAGATATTTTTGCAGTATTTCATCAGCAAAACAATCCAAAAACACATTGGGCACTATTTTAACGATCTGAAGTATAACGCAAGTATAAAACTTTGTGGGCGGATCCCGGGCTCTGTTGCTATTATACCGGCGGGATAAATGACTCTTGCGCCCGACGCAAATCTAAAATGGGTTGGTCTGAAGTAGCTTCATTATTCATAGGTGTGGTTTGGGCGTAACTTGAAATAAACCAATCAGAGCATCCTCTCACATTCCCTTTAAGAGCAGGCGCGCTTGTTCCATGGCGGATTGCTATTACAACAGCGGATTGCCATTATAACGGCGGATTTACCAGGCGCACGCCAGGAGCGGTTCACAGCCGAGGAGGCTGACGTTCTCGTCAGAGCCGTAAAACACAGAGAAGTGACATTGTATGAGGATGGGAGAAACCCACACAAATTAGTTGCGGTTAAACAGGCGTATAATAATTTGGGTAAATGTGTAAGCTAGATTTATGCCTATTTTTTTCACATCTTCATGGACTCAACAATGATTTCCTGGTCAGTGGTGGAACTGTTTTCTCAAACTGGAAAATAGCACCAGGGAATGTTTGCGCCGGAACACGCCTCCTCTTTTCGCCGAACCGCCCCCGCGAGTGCAAGTTCATTCCCTAATTTACCGACGTGCGTCTGTGGAGGGAAAAGTCCGCTGTGCGAGGGTGCAAAATAGGAATAATACATGCGTCGGTGTTCAAAGTCAATTGCACTGGGTGCAAGATAGGGCCCATTAAGTAACAGTATAACCCACTGAAGAGATGTACATGTATGTATATCCCTCATGAGCCACGGCCTCGTTTTCCTTCCCGTTAAAAATCAAAGATGGCGTTGCTGTGAATAAGGTCTATTGCTAACCTATCCGAAAATTGCCTACCCTACTTCTAATGCATCCTTGTTGATTAAACATGAATTCTTTGAAAAAATCTTACTGACCATAAACTTTTGAAAGGTAGTGTACATCAATAAAGCAGGTGTTGTGATTTCCATCTGACAATATGCTCTGTAAACAGCAAAAAATTGTTGAGGAGGTAGCCCACCCTTTTTTTAGCCCATCAGAGACGTTCTCTGTCTGTAAATCATTTTGGAGAGAAAGGCGTATGGCTGAAGTTAACTAAATGGTTGACATTACTCATATGACCCTATAGGGTTTGAGGTTCCAACCACAGAAACAAAAGTATGAGTAAAACACATCATATCAGTTTGAATATCCAAATATACCTAAGCAAATTTAGTATTGATGTCTTGGTTAAAAACATTTATCAAAGTAATGTACAAATACATGTAAATATAAAATTTTGAAGAAACTTGTAAAGGAAAGGGAAATTTAGGCCAAGCATTCGAACCCAATGCGAAAACATTTTTGCATTTAGAAAACAAGAAAAACAACATGAAGTTAAAGACTCAACAAATTTATCAAATTCAACGAACTGAAACCATTAGCAAAAAACAATAAGAGCTCAGCGTGTTAGTCTGATATTCTGACAGAATACGTACTGCAGTGCTCAAGGCGAGCAGCATGTGTTCGGTGTTTAACGCTCGAGATCTAAAGATTTAACACTAAAATAGAGAAACTACACTGCCTGACTCATTCAAAACAACAGAGCCAACCATAAAAAGCACATCTAGCCACGATGACAGAAAACAGCCTGTTTTGATTCTCAGTCGCACCTCAACACAAGCTGCACGACTTGAATTAATACAATAAAATGAAACCGTGCCGCCCCGTTCACAAAATGAATGCAGGAATGAATAATAAAATGAAGTCTGAGGAAAGGAAAACAGCCCTTCTTACAGGAGCTATAATAATAAGTGGGCTAGAGCGCAGCAGAGTTGAGTTTTCACCGCTTTCCACCGTCACTGTCCTGCCAAAACCTCTTATCTGCCCAAAACAGCCCCTTCGCTCTGGCAAAGCTTTAGCAGTTCAAATCGGGGCTAATGTCTTCCTTTTTGTATGCGAGTCCGATCACATCGCACGGATGAAGTGATTATGGAAATGTCGGGGAGGTGCTGGAAACAGCTTTTGGGGGAGATGTGAAGAGAGCTGACATTGAGTCGCCAGCGTGGAGAGAGGAGAGCAGGGCCATTGTGTCGTCGAGTTAGGATGATAAAGGACGTTTTGTGTGTGTGGACTGTTTTCATATTGAGGGAGACATACTATTGCGATTCCCTATTGTGAGGCGAGACAGGAGAAAGGAACTGGATCTTTCTCTACCCATTTATTGATCAGGTCCATTCAAAGCCTTGTGTCCATCAAACAGTGTGCCTGTATGTTTCCTTTTTGCAATGTACAATCAATGCACTTATGTAGCCAAGCATGTGATTGACATTTGTAAATGGCAGTTTAGCAATACGAACAAATATATTGACTCATTTAATTAACCAGCATGATTGTCCAACCACTCACCCTTGTGCATTTACATTAAAGGGATAGTTCACTCAAAAATAAAAATTCTGTCATCATTTACTCACCCTCAAGTTGTTCCAAACCTGTATGATTTTGCTGAACACAAAAGAAGATATTTTGAAGAAAGGACCCCATTGACTTCCATAGTATTTTTTTTTTTCATTCTGGAAGTCAATGGGCCCCATCAACTGTATGTAAATGAGGAACTATCCCTTTAAGAAGATGTTTTTATCCTATGCATCATAAAAGTAGTCCATACAACTAATAAGTCTTCTAAAGTCAACCAATATCTTTCTTGAAGTCTAAGCTGGAATTGTGCTTGGCACAAATAACTTCTTCAGCCCATTTGAATGTACACAAACACAATATTTCATATAGGCAAGATTTGAGGGAAAATCAAAAGACTGAAACCTATCATCTTCGTAGAAGTTTAAATGTACCACATACGGACCACTTTTATGGGGCTTTTTTGTCATTTTTGGAGCAGATGTGGTCACTATGAACTGTCAATGTTTGGAAAAGAGCTGTGAGAAGGTTTTTTCTTATATTTTTGGGTGAACTATTCCTTGAAATGAGTTGATAAACACATCGAATGGACTTTGGAATAATTGAACAGGATAGGTCTTGCTAAAAATCACATTTCTGTTTCTAACATATTTGATATACTAAGATGATGCATTTCTGATTTTGACCATCAGGCCTACCTTCAAAGCAGATGTGATAGATAACACTGACGAAACACACCGAGATGCAGTTTGAAATGAGCTTTTCATGAATAATCAGCATCATTATTTCACATTTCGCAGTAAGATATTCAAGCTGAAAATGATGATAAATTTGCCCGATGTTATCCTAATTGCTTGAGGTTTTGGGGGAATGGCTTTCAAAATGAAGGATTAGGAAAATGCAATTTCAGAAAGCTCACCAGTGTGACACATGATGTAGGAGGGATGCGGGGATAATAAATGAGTCACATGGGTGACGTGGAACAACAGCACAATGCCGCTGGTCTAGTTCTGAGTCTTGGTTTATTCACAATATGACCCATATTTAATCTTAGTGCAAAAGGTCAGTGCTGAGCATGTTTGTAATACAACCAGACGGTGCAATGGTTTGGGTCATACAATAAACATGAATATGCCGTTGTGCTACTTCTTTTTAAGGTATATTACTAATTTGATTTGCTTAAAGGGACTCGGGCCACATTTTAAATCTTCTGAAGCTTTGTGTGAGCAACAGACTGAAATTTCACTGCAAATCCGATTTCTGCAGCGATATGTTATTTACACTACTGTTCAAAAGCTTGGGGTAAGATTAAGATTTCTATTCAGCAACGATGCATTAAATGAATCCAATGAAGTAATTTATAATGTTACAAGCTATTTCTTTTTCAAATAAATGCGGTTCTTTTGAACTTTCTATTCATCAAAGAATCCTAAAAAATTCATTTAAAAAATTTAGCACTGTTTACACAAAAATATTAAAGGATAATTCCGGTATTTAACACCTTGAGTCTATATTGTAGTTTGTTTTGGATGAACAGGAGTGGTGGACAACATTTTTTTGACAATGGTTCCTCTCGAGTTTTTGACTATAATAGAATTGGCCATGGACCCATTTAACATTGGAGTCAATGGGCATGTCCGAAAATGTCATTAAAACAACCTTTAACATTAGTTCTCAAAACTGTGCAACTCACCGAGTGATTAGTGATGTTAGTTGATGTTCCAGAAACAAAAAGTGTTGCGAAATACAGTTTCTGTCGTGTTTTATTCGGCATTTTGTAAAATCCCATTGAATTCTGTTGAAGGACTGAGTGCTCGTTAATATAAATGCGCTACCGGAAACGGAAAGGGGGCTGTTTACATTTTGTCGATGTAATCTTTTTGCTTGCTTCCGTTTCTCATAAGGCTAGCGAGCAGAGCAACTGTGCTCCGGGAGAGTAAGCGAAATAAACAAACAAAACCTTGAAAATATTGAAAGACGTGACCACTGACCAGTGCAATATGAAGTTGAACTCGACTGTGACCGTGAGTGTCCCGCGAGACATAAACATCAGTTATCGCCATCAAGTGGTCGGGAGTGTGCTAACGCTTCAGATTCAAATATTGAGCGGAAGTTACACGGTTGTGAAGTGTCTGAAAAAATAGTTCCACTATAGCAAAATAAACGGATTGGAATCATATATTGCGACGATATATTGTTTATAATCATCAACGAACACCACTAACCACTCGGTGAGTGTAACAGTTTTGTAAACGAACATTATTGGCTGTTTTAATGACATTTTCGGACATGCCCATTGACTCCAATGTTAAATTGGTCCATGGCCAATTCTATTATAGTCAAAAACTCGAGAGAGGAACCATTGTCAAAAAAATGTTGTCCACCACTCTTGTTCATCCAAAACAAACTACAATATAGACTCAAGGTGTTAAATACCGGAATTATCCTTTAAGCAACGCAAGTGTTGTCAATGACAATAAGAAATGTTTCTTGAGCAGCAAATCAGCATTTTAGACTGAATACTGAAGGATCATGTGACACTGAAGCCTGGAGTAATCATGCTGAAAATTCAGCTTTGCATCACAGGAATTAATGAAATATTAAGATATATTAAAATAAAAACAGTTATTTTTAAAGTGTAATACTACTAAACAATATTACTGTTTTTTTATTTTATTATATATGGTTCAGAAGATTTGTATTATAGTGCACGAGTCAGGTGGTCTAATTTTACGCTGCTTTTCCCCCCTCTTTACAACATCCATCCTTGTTCACTTTCATTACACAGAAAAGAGCAGCATGAACATTCTCCTTAACATCTCCTTTAGTTTAATGTAAAGAAAGTCACACAGGATTGTAACAACAGCGTGATTTTCATTTCTGGGTGAACTAACTCCTAAATAACATATTTTGATAATGTATTGATGTTCACATCTGAAGAAAAGATATAATTATTCCCAGTTTCCCTACAGCGGACTAACATAAAAGACAAATCTCTACTAAAGATTCTTTGCATTAAAGATCTTCTTAGAGCAAAAAGTTTTGCAAAATTAATCCACGGCAAAGACTTTACAAATCGATGAGCTCTGGACGCATGAGCATTAGAGTTATATAATGAAACGCTGACAATGATTGACGTGTTTCGTCATAGCCCAGTATAAGCCAGCTGAGATCAAACAGGAGGATTGTGCCTGTCAAAGCACATTTCAGTCGTTAGGTTATTAATCATGCAAAATTTTTCAATCACAAAAGACGTTCAGTAGACAGTGCCGTCTTCCTCTCTCTCCGACAAATCCAGAGAGTATTAATGCTTTTAAAGGAACAAAAAATGGATTGTGCTCTCAAATCAATGTTCAAGTGACAAATGAAACCCCCGAAAATATGAAAAGAGGAATGGGAAAAGAAAGCGGAGAGGGGAGCGAGTGAAAAACTGGAGCTGGGAAGAACTGTGAAACCGTGACCTATTCAAAGGGATAATTTGCAAAGATCTGTCATGTCTTGATGGAAAAGCTAAGCACATTAATTTAAGACGCCCCTATTTTTTTCTTGCTGTGGTTTAAGGAGAGAGAGAGAGAGAGAGAGAGAGTCTGCGAGAGAGGGTGAGACGCAGAGTAGGGGATTTGCCATAGTCAGGGATTACGTGCGAGCCTTTGATGGTTTCAATTATTAGCCAGAGTTTGCACACTCGGAGGAGGACGACATCAAAGGGTGTGGGCGATTAGCACACTCCGAACTTCGAAGCGGATGGGCGCTAATCTTTAAGGTGACACCAAACATATTGTTGGAACTCCGATCCAGATTCAGACGTGTCAGGACGCCGCAACTAGGTTAATTAGACCTGCGACCTTTGGTGGCGACGGCTGGCACCCTGAAGTGGTCTCGGCAGACACACCTTGATCCAAGGAGCTCCGGGTCCCTCACACGGCTGAGACTCTTATGTAAACACGGATGAGCTGCTGCTAGAAACGTAAGGGGATTTTGCACACACAAAGGCAGGTAGTGCAAGAGAAGGTGCTGGCCAATAGAAAAAGATGGAAATTAGCATGAAACCGCAGTCTGGATTTTTCTGATTCGTCACGTAATGATGACGCTTGTCCTGACTGACGTCAAGCATAACATGACAGGGGACAATTTAAATGACCAGAGATTCTTCAATGTCTCGTTCTACAACATAAATTACACATAGTAAAATACTAAATGTAAATTATGAAACTTCTGTTGGTACATTTTGGTTGTTTGATTCATTAAGCACACAACTCACATCCTTATATAATCGTCGTCCTTATTTAGAAACTTGTTAGCAACTGTTACAAAATACATGCTTGAAGTGTGATTGAGTGTAATTTATTTTGTAGAGCTAAATGAAACAAAAACAAAAAGACCATTTCTGAAGGAAATTGAAATCTTAAAACCACCAATTGTTTTCTGGATTTAAGTAGGCTACTGCGAGTCAAAGAAATAGGACATATCACACACACACACACACGCACGCACACGCACACACATGGAATAAATGCAATGAATAATGACAGTTTTGTCATCAATTACTCACCCTCGTGTCATTTCCAACCCTATTATTTTCTTTCTTCAATGAAATGTAAGATGTTAGGCAGAAGGTCCAAGCTTCTGTTTTCCATTTAATGAAATTTGATGGTGATTCATACTGCCAAAGTCTAAAAAGGACACACACACAAAAAAACACCATATGAAGTATTATAAATTGAGTCCATACAGGTCACAGGCATGAGTTCATAAGATATAGCCTAGATTCCAAAAATGGGGTTTCGCAGCAATGCCACAGAATGCCATTTTTGGATTTGGACTTCTTTTTTGTGAAGAATATTCTAACAATCTAAAGAAGATTTTCCAATGTTCAACAATGAAACTTTTGTGGAATGGAATAATATTGCGATGTAGTGAGGCCATGTGGCAACAACGTTCTATTGTTTGAATTTAAAATGGTTATTGCTTTTACTACGGGGTTGTTGAATGCTTGAATCTGATTGGTTGACGAACGCTCTACTGCGAGCATTCTGTGCAATTATTTTTAAAGGAACACTCCGACTTTTTGGGGCTTTAGCCTATTCACCTTATCCCCCAGAGTTAGATAAGTCCATACATACCTTTTTCATCTCCGTGCGTGCTATAAGTCTGTTTGACGCACCCACCGCTAGCCTAGCTTAGCACAAAGACTGGATGTAAATGGTTGCAGCTAGCATACTAATCCAAATAAGTGACAAAATAACGCAAACATTTTCCTATTTACATGTTGTGATTTGTATAGTCACAGAGTGTACAAAAAACAAAGTCACATGAGACATATTTTAAACCGTATAAATACTGGGAACTATATTCTCTGAAGGCAAAGCATTGCTACTTGGGCGGAGTGATAACCGCAGCACCTGAGACATCACGTTGGTTTTGTTGACAGAAGAAACAACTGCGCGTCTCAGGTGCTGCGGTTATCACTCCGCCCAAGTAGCAGTGCTTCGCCTTCAGAGAATATAGTTCCCAGTATTTATACGGTTGTTTACATTATTTTGTCACTTATTTGGATTAGTGTGCTAGCTGCAACCATTTACATCCAGTCTTTGTGCTAAGCTAGGCTAGCGGTTGGTGCGTCAAACAGACTTATAGCACGCACGGAGATGAAAAAGGTATGTATGGACTTATCTAACTCTGGGGGATAAGGTGAAAAGGCTAAAGTCCCAAAAAGTCGGAGTGTTCCTTTAAGGAAACGCCGGGGACACACTTAACAACTGTAAGGCAGATTTTGAATGTAATTCGATACTTACGACTGATGATCATACCAAAACGCGCCGAGTCATAGACAGTTGCGTTCAGTCTGTGTTTAAAGTATGTGTTTAAAATCAGCTGCAGTCGTTGGAAAAAGTATGTAACTGTGTTCACGGTCAGTTCAGTTAGAATGTTTCAGCAGCCAGCTAGTCGTCGAGTGTGTACCCGGGTTAAAGTAGTTCCAGGCACGCAGGTCTTGACCGCATTACATTGTCCATATCACTTCGCCAAATTATTTCAGTTATTTCAAAGGTCCTTACAGCCTACAAAACAATAAAACCAAAACCCAAACCACACTGACCAAGCAAATAAATATAGCAATAGAATAAAAACGACAAATTATTTCCATGTTTTTCTGTCACACAAAATTTTTATTATACGAAAAAGATTAGGCTACTCTCTCTCTCTCTAATCTTTGACAAATATCTTTGACAAATATCTTTGACAAATATCTCTCTCTCTCTCTCCCTCTCTCTCTCTCTCTCTCTCTCTCTCTCTCTCTCTCTCTCTCTCTCTCTCTCTCTCTCTCATAACTGCATTACTCTGCTGTCAATGGCTCAAGCCTCCATTACTAGCTCTAAGAAATTAGTCCTACCTACACAACAGCGTTTTAAATGGAAAACCCCTGACAAATATCTTGAAATACAACATCTGAACAATGTCTTATTAATCTAACCAATGTCTATATAGTATCCCAGTGTTCCTTTCCGAACGCAGCCATAATAAGCACTCATTAATGAGACACTTTTAAACTTACAGTACATTTACAACAGGGACAACCCCCCTGGAGTAACCTGACGTTAAGTGCCTTGCACAACAGTGAAAGCTCATGGGTGTTGCAGGGTTTTAATGACTACACCACACCAGTCCAAAAAGCAGGATATCAAAGCTTCTGATATTGCAATAACACCAATTAAGCCATTTATAAAGTGGCTTAAAAATGATCAGGCAACCACAAGCAGCCAGCAGGAAATATCACTGCGTCTCCAACTCCAAACACAGTAAGTACAACACAATTCATCAAACGGGAAGACATTTGGTGGATAGGCCAATTATACCCTTACCCTCTGATAAATGGTTTTATTTTCCTGCGTCATTTAAAAACCCTGTGTGCTAATGTTTTATACCATCCTATGGTTATATTCTGCCCTTTTCCTTATTACGCTGAAGGCCATACGAGGGACTGGACACTTACTGGAAGGTACATTAACTAAGTGCGTAGAGATAATGATTTTTTCCTACTGCCCTACAAGAAGACATTAATTGATAAATGAGAGCTATCTCCTTAGCAATTTTATGCTTTCAGCACTGAGCTTATTGGAGCACAAATATACTCCATGTTATTTATCATTTAGTATTAAAACGACAAAATAATTAATCACTGAACCTCATTACAGAAATGGGAAAACATGAAACAGTAGGATGAAAACCTGATGACCATGTTTGCTATAGGGTCGAAACGTTCAAAAAACTTAATTGTAGAAAACATACAGTGGTCTTAATTCAAAAAATTGTTTGCAAAACAATTTTTAATGTAAATTGTTACATTAAATTCACTGAGAATTTACACAAAAAAATGAATTTATGAGCATTACACAGAAATTCTGCTCATGTTTTCTGAATAACTTTCAATATGACCTGCAGCAAAGAGCAGTCATGGTCAGAATTATTGGCACCCTTGGTAAATATGAACAAAGAAGCTTGCCGCATTGTTAATCCTTTTGATCTATTATTATAATAATAATTTTTAAAAAATCCAAACAATCTAACCTTTTGCAGAAAAATTTAAACTGGCTGGGAATCTCTTTATGAAATAAATGTTTCTCTCCAATACACGTTGGCCACAATTATTGGAACTCTTTTATTCAATCGTTTTTGCAGCTTCCTTTAGCCAAGATAACAGCTCTGACTCTTCTCCTATGTTCCTGGTGAGTTTGGACAATACCTGACAAGAGATCAGAGATCATTGCTCCATAAAGAATCTCTCCAGATCCTGCAAATCCCCAGGTCCATGTTGGCGCTGCTTCTCTTCAGTTCACAGCCATCTTTGATCATATTTACAGAGGGTCTCAATAATTAGGCCCATAACTGTAGAAGCCATATTTCAATTGACAACAACAAAAAAACGATGCAAGTTACAAAAGTAAAGTTTCTTCTGTGCACTAGAACTTAATCTAGCACAACTATATGCAACAAAATTTTGTTGGCCAAAATAAATTATGTTTTTGGAGGGCTGAAATAATTGAACAAAACAGTAGCTGCTTCTCTAATTAAATTTTAGACCTTTATATGACTGGTTATAGTAAATATGAAACTTGAAAAGAATAGAGCTCAACTATCCATAATTAATCATTGAAAATGTATTTTCGATTTTGGTTTTCGGCTAACTTTAATTTTAGTTTTGGTGAATCTGTAAAAAAAATTACTTACTGTACCACAACAGTACACTGTACTCACAGTAATCGTATAGCCTGAAAAACTCTGCATGAATTATCTTTAAATTCAAGCCGAGTTAGCTGGATCGTAGAGGCACTGATTTCAAGGTACAACCTTCATTTATTTTGTGGCTGTGGGTCAATGGATCTGCGGGGACGGTCGGGGTCCTTCAACAGCACCTGTAGTTGTGTTGATACTTAGCTTAAGGACCACGCGGGGGACAGATTTGGCAATGGCTTCATTCAGGCTATGGTTCATTGACTCCACCATGGCAGAACTTGGAGGGCGATAAGAGTGTCAGAGTCCTGCAGGACCCCCGGCTGCTCTCTCAACTGCATCCAGTGTTTAAGAAACACTTGCGCTCGCTTACTAATGCCAGGATTCAGAGGTCAAGTAACCATCACAAGTGATAATGCATTTGCTTTCTAAAGACGGAACATTAGCTTGTCTTTTGCAATAGTCATTGAGTCAGGTATGTAGAGACTATTTGAAAAGCCTGAGCGCAGAAGTGTAAAGAGTACCTAACCACCATACTTGAGTAAAAGTGGAAACACCTTCCAGCGAAAAAGACTTCATTACAAGTCACCAATTCCAATAAGACTTGTGTAAAAGTCTTAGAGTATCTGATTTTAACAGTATAGTATTGTACTCATACTAAATATAGGCTCAGAGATGCACTAGTCCTCAACATGTAAAAGAAACGCCAGTGAAAAACAAGAAACAGTTGATTTGTGAGGAGAGGAATCACGTGTTTATTTTCTAAAATCAAGATGAAACTGAACCTCAAAAGTGCAATTGACACAACAGCCTCTTAAATGTCTACAAACAAAATCTCTCTTTAATTTAATGGATAAATTAAATAATGTAAAGTGAAATTAAATTGTCAACGCCTACATACACTTGCACTGGTTTGGGCCTCATCATCGGCTGCATGTCCTCATCTCATTTGAAACCCTTGCTGTTAACAACTACAGAAGTCAACATTTGAAGAGGATCAAAACCTTTCATCAAAGTTATACATGCATTTTGAACAATACCCGTTCTTGTCTCAGGACAACTTTGATTCACTTTTTTGATCCACTTCAAATGTTGACTAACTTTACATGCCAATGCACATGCATTAATGCAAAGTAGCCTTGTTGACAAGTTTGGGTGAGTAAGGGTAAAACGCAGATACAGTACCTTCAATGCCCTGTAGATGGCGATATCACTTCTGTTGTAGCAGAAATGAACTGCTGCAGAAAAAGTTATGTGCCGTGCAGAATGTGTAATTGTTACTCATCACAAATCTATTGGAGTAAAGAGCAAGCTTATTCTCTTTTATGTTAATATCTTTGATACTCAGTAAAACTAAAGTAGCCAAAAAGATATAAGTACAGTAACTAATTACATATACCGGTACTTTACACCACTGTCTGAGGGACACATTTAGACGTGGGTCTGTAAGAAAAACAGGGCTTGGTTTGTTCTTGAGTGCCTTAAGTTTAGGAATTGGGTAGGATTAAAGCATGTAGAATATGGTAATGCAGAATCAATATATGCTTTATAAGTACTAATAAACAGCTAATATCCTAGTAATATGCATGCTAAGAATTGGACCCTAAACTAAAGTGTTACCCAAATATCCATACCACAAATATCCAGCGAACTACACTGTCAAAGTTTAAAGTTGTCAGTTTTGAAAATTACTTGATGCAATACCTTTATACAGCATGTAGCGTATACCATTATAAACACTGATGTCCCTCACAGCCACGTTTTCATCCACGTAATATTCTATATGGTTTCTAACCTGAAAAGGCCCGTTCACACCAAGGACGATAACTACTGCAGAACTATAACATTAATAATCTTTTTAATCTATAATAGGAAAGTCCACCACAGCTATAAAGTTAACGACAAAGGAACGATAACTTCGTAATCACTTTCAGAATGATTTTTACCAGCTGATGAACAATAAACACTTTATAGTTATAGTTAGTGTCCTTGGTGTGATCGGACTTTTAGCAGTGGCGCTAGCAATGCCAAGGTCATGTGTTCCTAAATACAATAGTTGCTTCATAAAAGCGTCTGCCAAAATTCATGCATGTAAAAACACAGTGGACAAACATAACTTAATTAATGTACAGCAATGATGAAGACCATTTTTATGATTGCTACAACCCTGCCTTTGACACAGTGTTTGCATATTCAGTTGCCCTTGCAACTGGAAAAGGTTCATTGACTGTCTGGTTTATGTGAGCAGCAGAACGCTTCTCTGCATGACCTGAATAGAAATATTTCACAGAGACATTCGTGGCACTCACACAAAATGTCACTCACTCTCATTTCCCCTTTCTGCAATTCACAATAATTGTTTATGAAGCTCATTTTATGAATTAGGCAGGAATGCCTTTGATGCCGGGCAGAATGCGCTGCTCTTATTAAGATTGAGCGAGAATACCTGTGACAAGCGACTTTTTAAAAAGCAATTACCTAATTGGATGCAACCGTCCTACTAATTGTAATAGGAGTAGGCAAATCTGTCATCAGACATGATTCGCTGGCTGGACACCATTTTGGGGCATCTGTTCTCCTGTTACCGTTCATAAACAGTGTCGGGGACGTTGCTTTAAAAAGGCTTGTTCACATTGACAGAGATTTAAAGTGATTTGGAGTGGTCATAAAGAGATGGACATGGTCAGCAACAATACTCAGGTCATACTCATGTGACGTTTAAATAATGCTCAATTGGTACTAAGGGGCCCGAAGTGTGCCGAGAAAATATCTCCACACCATTTCACCACCAGCAGCCTGAACTGTTGATACAAAGCAGGATGAATCCATGCTTTTCATGTTGTTTATGCCAAATTCTGACCTACCATCTGAATGTTGCAGCAGAAATCGAAATCATCAGACCAGGCAACGTTTTTCCAATCTTCTATTGTCCCATTTTGGTGAGGCTGTGTGAATTGTAGCCTCAGATTCCTGTTCTTGTCTGACAGGAGTGGCACCGGTGTGTGTCTTCTGCCGTAGCTCTTCTGCCTCAAGGTTTGATGTGTTGTTGCGTTCAGAGATGCTCTTCTGCAGACCTCGGTTGTAATGAGAGGTTATTTGAGTTACTGTTGCTATTCTATCAGCTCGAGCTAGTCTGGCCATTCTCCTCTGACCTCTAGGTCATTTTCTCCCACAGAACTGCCACTCACTGGTAAGAGATGGCTGTGCATGGAAATACCAGTAGATCAGCAGTTTCTGAAATACTCAGAGCAGCCCGTCTGGCACCAACAACCATGCCGCTTTCAAAGTCACTTAAATCACCTTTCTTCTCCATTCTGATGCCTTTGAACTTCAGAAGATTGCATTGACAATGTCAACATTCCTAAATGCATTGAGTTGCTGCCGTGTGATTGGCTGATTGGATATTTGTGTTAACAAGCAGTTGAACAGGTGTACCTAATAAAGTGACCAGTGAGTGTATATATTAGTGCTGTCAAAAAAAAAACTAATTAATTACACATTTTTCTGTAATTAATTGTGATTAGTCGTACAATCGTAAAGCATTTGCACCTCAAATTTGCATTGAGTTACAGTATTAAGTAAGAAATATTACTGCAACTAAATAAAGTAGTCAAATATAAAATACCACTGCATAAATTAAACATAGGTTAATCCTTATTAAAGCTAAGTGGCGACTGTCACTTTAAGACCGAATGCATGATACTGATCTGACTCGCATCTCCTCACGTTCATTCTATAAATGTTTTCTCATTTAAGATTGAGACTTAACAAAACTGTGCATTTTTAATTAAACCTAAAACCCAAACTAGGCTACTTGTGTTTAAGCATCTTGAATATTATGATGTAGCCAAAATGTAAATTTTAAATTCAAATCTATTTAAAAAAAAACTTGTGTAACGTTACCCCAAACAATGCTCAAGGTTCGACCGTCATTAATCACAGAATCGATGGAGCAAGAAGAGATGGAGACAGGCAAGAGAAACTCAAGCTAAATCAATGAAATGCAAAACATTTGAAATGGCTAAGCAGCAAACGGTTAGCCAAAGGATGTTACTGGAAGAGGGACAGGCAGTTTTTAATTTTCCAAAGTGGTTCCAAAGCAGTCTGACGCCTCCGGATTGGGATTAAATCAGACGTCTGATGATGGAGTGCTATGGTGGAGTCCCCTGACCCCTTCTATCCTGACAGGTCTGTACGGGTTGAAATCTCGCTCTGAATAAATGGAGGAGACACAAAGTGCAGAGGATCCATTTTAAATGTGGCGTTGCCCTTGGAAAAAGAGCCACACACCCGTCCCGAATACACAGTGCATGAAAGCAGACCTTTTATATTGAGATGAACCTCTCCTGCTTTCAAGATTATAAATGGGGTCAAGATTTCTCCTCTTGGTCACTTTGGCTGCTTCGATCACATCGTTGGGAGTGTTTTTTTAAATAATTAACCAACATTATATCTACTTTATATCTACATATATCTACATTATATCGGCTTTGTCACATATTCATCTGATTGACAGCTAATCTGGATGTTTGATGAAAGAGGATCAAAAAGATGCTGCTAAAATCACTAACATTTAAAAGTTTTGATCAAATAAATGCAGCCTTAAAACATTTAAAAAACCTTTCCGATCCCAAACTTTTTAAGGATCAAGCTCATAGGAAGGAAAAATCACTGAGATAATCTTTAATATCTCAATTTCTAGCAACAAATGACTAGAAATGCCGGTAGATACCAAAGGGAGCAATCTAAAGTCAGAGATTGATTATAAAATCAAACATTTCTAATTTCTCACTACTGCACATTCAGGCAAAACTAATGAACTTAAGGAACAGATGTAAAGTTCTTTATAAATTGTTTTGTTTCTTAATCTTTTATATAAAACTAAAAAAAGAAAACAATTGTGCACTGTATAGGTGATATACTTTTTATTCTTTGTGCTTTTCCCCAGAAAATGAGTTGTTTGGTCATCTATATCCCTAAATGTAACGCTTTTAGTTAGAGGTTTATTTAAATCCCTAACCTCGAGTGTGAGCAATAATAGTCATGCTTACCTCAGTAAACACTACTAACTACTGAAATGACTCAATAATGAGTCAGTTCTTTACGTCTTAAAGACACGATTTGCATGGTGTAGAGACAAAATGTGTCATGCAGCAGTTGTGTAGTCTTGTAACGCAGGAACACATTTCATGTCCCCTCAGAATTGAGAGAGCTGGGTTAATGAGCCCCCCCATCAGTATGCATTATTTATTTAGATGCTCTGCACCCCAGAGGCGGCCTGCCTTTTGCCTGTGCGCTTTTTTCCTCCCCTCTCTATTTCTGTAATCCTTCCTTTTTGTTCTCTGGAGCAGGTCTTCCGCTCAGCTTTCTGTTTATCCCCTTCAGATGTTGCACCTTCTTGGCGGCATAAACATTCCACTATTGATGCTTTATCTTTCCAAAATATCATCCGGCTAAAGAAAATAAGGAGATATGCCACTGATAAGCAAACAAATCATGGAACATGTTCACGGCAGATTGAACAGACAGATTGTCGTCCTTCAAAAACAAGAGCTGGTCATCGTCTTTTGTGGAATAATCGGATGTAACTAATTCATGCTTCCAAGAACGGTGTGTTCCGACTAATTCATTGGAACTGGAGTTTTACAGAAATGACTCATGAAATAACTTTACAGAGAACAGTCATTATGCCGTAAAGACCGTCATTCAGAGAATACGGAAAAAAGAATGTAATTTAAACAGTAGCAGTCATCTTTAAATGAGAGCGGACAAAGACGTCGAGAGTGCAGTTGAGTTCAACTCAACGAGATCCATCAAAGTCAACTGATAAAAGTCTGCTTTATCTCTCCAGGGCTGAAGACTCTAGATGTTAGCTTGACCTGACTCGCAAAAATCCCTCCTTCCTCAAAAATAAGAGCTGGCTAAGCCAATAAAATGTAAATTAGCATATGAATATGTATAGAGTGTTACCTGTCATTTTGTAATTACCTCAAGACTGAAGTCTCTGTCTGATCTGCGCGGTGGCTAAACGCCTTTGATCTGATCAGTCCTAATGAACGAAGAAGCAAACAAGACAACTTTAACATAAGTTTGTTAGCATGCACCGTGAACGGCCATGTTCACCCCTGGTAAAGTTACAGTGATTTGCAATGACAAAGTGACCACAAGCCTTTTCATTTCAATGAGAGTTGGAGATTTGAGATATGACAGTTTCACTTTATGCAAAGGCACCTATTGTATTTGTTATTATTTTATTTTATTCTTCTTTTTCTTCCACCATGGTAGTCAGTAGCCCATTAAAACTCTTGTGGAAAAGTTATGAAATTTGGCACACAGATAGAGGACAATCTTAATTAACCCCTTAACCGCTTAAGGGGTTAATTAAGATTGTCCTCTATCTGTGTGCCAAATTTCTTTCACCCCCCCTTTTTTTTTTATAGACATGAAAATGCACATTCCGAACTTAAATGGTTGTAATTCAAGAATGCTTTGGAATATAAATTTAAACAGAAAAAAAGTTATAGAAGTTTGAGTTTTCTGAAAATGTACAATGTTAAAATTTTTATTATTCATATTTTATATAAAATATATATTTTCAAAACCTGGTGGACTGCAAAAAAAAAAAATCAAAGCCAAAAATCTGAACAAGTTGTGTTTCAAATTTTAGGTTGATATCTCAAAAAATAAGCTTTCAGTGAGATGTTGTTTGGGCGCAGTACCAAACTTTTCCACTAGTTGACATTACTGCCCATATAAGGGCGCCTCCATTTCCATATGTTGTTTGAGTGATCTGATTCATCTGAACCATTATTTGTACAATTTTCATACAATTTATGAAGTAGACATCTTATTCAGAAGTAGTATTTGGCAGTTTGGCAGATTTTGAAATAGATTTAACCTCTAAGAAACACAAAAAGAACACATATGCATTATAGCTCGCTGCCACATCATCACAAATGGTGAATCAATAATTTTTGTCTTTATATTTAAAACATTTTAAGACCTTTTTCTTCTAAAAGAATTGAATGTATGCTATCTTTTGAACTCTTGGCATGAAAACAAACTGAGGTTTCTACCATTCTTTCATGATTTTTCATGTTCATCACAATTTCAAAATAAAGGTCTGAACACGCCTTAGGAGTATGAAAATATTCTTGTTGCAAATTGATAAATTACGGCTCCTCTGTAATTCATTTTGAAAATCAGTCATCAAATATGTAAACTAGAGATCATAAGCTTTCAAATTATATATAGTTTGTCAAGATTAGGTTTAGTATAGGATATTACTGTTTTAAATATGTAATGGCTGTGGCGATGCCAATATAAGGGGTTAGTCTCATTGACTATAACAGTTTTGGAGTCTCTAACTTAATCCATCTTTTGCCACCAATTGTCAAAAAAAATTATGTTTAAGCGAAAAATTAATCAACCCTTTTTTATCCAATTTATCAAACAATAAATATTTCCCTCTAATTTGATTTTCCACATTTTGATTTTTCCAGTCAAAACAAGATTGGACAACCAAGTCGAACGATGTAAAAATTTTCCGCGTTCGACATTTTGTGCGTCGCCATATTGAATTTTGTCATAAAGTGTAATATTTTTCAAACACATTAGCGTATATTGTTTAATGTATCAATGAATTTGATGGCATGATGCCAAACTGAATCTGAGGCTGTATCTCTGGAAGGCTTTGCTGCATTGACACCAAACTGTGTATGTCATAGTCACCCCACACTAACCAGACCACATTCATTTGGTGACAGCACCACCTATTTGGTCAAAAAAGTGATGAGCAATAAAAATATATTACAAGTGGTTGTACAGCATTCATCTTTTTTTCAACCATTTTGCCTAAAAATCACCAACAAATGTCTTAAATTCATTTTTGCAGTTAGTGTGCTTGGCCCCTTAATCGCTACCTGCAGATATATTATTATTATATAATTATTACGATTTTAAAAATTGTATATGCTCAAAAGGTTTTGATCAAAAATACATTCAAAACAGAACAATTGTGAAATATTATTATGTTCATCTATTTAAAAATGTAATTCATTCCTCTGATCAAAGCTGAAATTTTCAGCATCATTACTCCAGTCTTCAGTGTCACACGATCCTTCAGAAATCATTCTAATATGCTGATTTGCTGCTCAAAAAACATTTCTTATAATTATCAATGTTCAAAACAGTTGCGCTGCTTAATATGTTTGTGGAAACCATGATGCAATTGTTTTTTTCAGGATTCTTTGATGAATACAAAGTAAAAAAAAACAGCAATAGGCTAGTTTAAATAGTAGTATCATGATTTCCTCAAATATAAAGAGGCCTAAATAAATATGTAAGTTGTTATGAATACGTTCTGATTGGATGTGATTTTGCTGCATCATGCTTTTCCTTGTGGACAGAAAAATAACATGTCACTGGAAACTCATGTTGCGTCCGATTAGGACACATCGAACTGAAATTAGGTGTTTTCCATCTATATTCCTCTGTTCTGATATACACATGTGTTTCCTAAGAAAATAAAAATGCACAAAAGTATTAGTCACATTGTTTCAGCGTTGCACCGCACACATTCAGAAAGAGTGTAAGGTTGCCTGAGTCCAGGAGTGATTGCGTAAGTTTCACTGAGACACTTGTCTTTATTTGAATGAAAACATCAAGCTCTTGAGACAAAATAGTCCTTGCAGATGATTATATATACAAAAACAATTGAAAAAAAAAAAAAACATTCAAGAAATATACAGCATCATCCACATATTTTTTAATTAGCAAAAAACAAAACAAAAAAAACACCATGCTTGTCCTTTGAACATTAAGTTAGAATCCAATCTTTCAAAAACCTCGCACAGAGTAAAAAAAAGGTGCAAATATATACAAAACACTTCATTGCAGCCAGCGTTTAGACTCATTCTCACGACTCCCTCAAACTACTCAACGCATTAAAAATGGATTTAAAACAATAATTTAAACAAAATAAAACAAAAAAACATTTCAGTCCAATAATTATACAAAATATATTTATATATTTATATAGAATTAAGGACTAGGCATAGCAGTTGCCCATTAACCAGTCATCCAATCAACCAGTCAGTCACAAAGCTCTCCAGACACGTTAATAAACTCCATATATTTCTGAAACTGTAAACAAGTCTGTTACAATAAAATTGATTAAAACATTTGGGATAAAGAGACAAACCGACAAATAAATTAGAATTAATTTATCTGAGACAAAATGTTTTTTTTTTTTCTTCTTCATCTTCTTTTATAACTAGAACATTGACTGAAATGTAGTTATGGATCTAAAACAGACATTATTTTTCTTCTACTGTATCTACTGAAAAAACACCACAGTTATTTTTCCACTCACTCCGCTCCGTTTCCTCACAAGTTACAGGTGCTTTTTAAAGTATGCCGTTTCACCACACCACGAAAAACAAACCGCAAAGCGCCTCGTTTGGCTCTGAGTTCTGCTGTACGAAAGGAAACGGGCGATTTCTGATATATGGCTATCGGCCGAGGCGTAGTTAGCGTTAGCTCTGTCTTCACCAGTCCAGCTAAAAACACCCCGGTGGGCAGTTGCACTTAACGATAGTCAGAGTTATCTTACAGGCAGTATGTACGCGACCAAGCTAAGTCCACTTCCCCCACAGTACGTTTGGCTTTACTCACAGTATAGAAAAAATCAGATGTAAACCTGACGGCGTGGTTTCAACCAAGAGGTGCTAAATCAAACAAAAAAAAAAATTCAACCACTGAGGTTTATTTTTCAGCTTTTTTTTTTTTTTTTTTTTTTAACATAGATTTATGATTGCGTTTCATTTCTCAAAGTGGTTTGTCCAGACGTCGGATATTGGTTTCGCACCTGCATTGCTGACGACGCAGCTTTGGCAAACAGGCAGTATTTCCTGATGTGTCGTGTTGCAAGAGGTTGAAATGCCAGAACAGAACCAGATTCATGAGCTGACCCCATTCCCCCCCAACAGAAAAACAAACCAACGTTCAAAAAGATTCTGCTTAATTATCTTCCTGCAACTTTTTCATATGTTAATGAGCCCCACATTTAGTTCAAAACATCCTGCCTTCACAATTCCAACAACAAAAAATTGGCTTTTGATGATGCCATCTTCTTATATCTTATATAGATTCTCGTTATATCCCCGTCCAAATCCATGTGCTGAATTTGAAGGCAGGTTTAATTACATTCAATGAAACAAATATCCAGATACATTTTGTTTGTTGAAATGGACAAGTTTTAAAACCCAGCGGGATGAGGTCTACCGCTACTAAACTAAAAGCTCTTCTTTTGTCACGACTAGTAGTCATCAGCAAAATCAATTGACGTATGATGTACTTAAAGGTACGTGATCACTTTTGATGGTTATTGAATATCTACATTCAAAATCAACAAACTTAACTAATAAGGCCCCGATGGATTTCCCTACCGTTTTAATGATCACACATTATGGTGGGCGTTTGTTTGCTCGAACTGACCTTGGTGAATTAGGTTTTTTACATTTTTTAAGATGAAGCAAATAGTTCTCCCTGTAGTCCTGGCTGTGATCGACTGAAGGTATTTTGTGTTTAAAACTGGAGCATGTATAATGAGGCAAAGATATGCCCAGTTATTCATGCTGTACATTCTCGGTTGGTAATTTTCCTCAACACAAAAACACAATCGATTCGCTACTAGACAGGGCAGAACTCAGAACCACATATAGCAAGGAACAGAAAACAGCTGAGAATACTTTGAAATTCACGTACGTATCACAATTCGAGTACCTGGAATATAGCGGTTTGAAGTTCACCTCCGTGGCAGCAGAGGGCGCTGGTCGCCGCCGTCACGGAGATAATGAAAGTCCGATAAAGAGAAGCGGAAATGACTTAAGGCCTTGTTGTTTGTGTATACAGACAGAATTGACACAATCTTTATAATCGATCAAGCAGGAACCTTATCGTGGTTCACGATGAGGTTATACGGGGGACGACTGAAGAGTGGTGCGGACGAGATTTGTCTAGCTGCGGACTTCTACTGTCACTCTACGTCAAAAATTGCATTGGCCTGCTGAAACGGCGATAAAACAGTAGAACAGTCGTCCCTTCGTTGTGCTTGGCATTGTGAACACATTTTGGCTGCCATTTGGACAGAACAACAACAGGGAAATGAAAAGGAGCGATAAGTTGCATCTGCTAACATTGAAAATTTAGAGTCAGGACAGTGAATCGGAACACACAGGGAAGTTAAAGTCATGGCTTGCAGGTAAATCTGAGAGTTATTGCTCTAGATGGATCTACTACATTAAAGATGCCTGTCATCAAGGGACAAAACTCGGCCCTCGCCAACGCAGTCTTGGAGAAGAACCACAGAATCAGAGTAAACACTCCAAACCTCACAGTAACACAGCGGTGTACAAAAAAGCAAAGGGCGCAAAAATGTCTCCCGAAAGGATGAACGCCCATCCCGGAGTACATTTTGGCGAGGGTTTCGGGGAGTCATATCCGGACGCAACAAAAAGGCAAGCTTCAAAAGATGCTGATCCATACCTCTTGACAAGTAGAGGTCCATTTGGCCCCATAATCACGAAAAAGAAAAAAAACGAGAGAAAAGGCGCTTTTATAGGTCTATGGCATTTTCGAGACGAGGAGGAGAAGGTTCCTCCCATTCTGCCCAGCCTCAACACTACCCATAATGCAGTTCTCCCCAAATATTTGGTCTCCATTATTGATTCACTCTGATATAAATATCTTCATTTCTGTTAATGGAGCTCATCACCCCTGCGAACGATTGTTCTTGAGGCATCTCTCGATATGAAGAATTGTTTTCTGATTTCCCTACTAAAACACGATGCTTCGTTTCTCTCCCAGAAAGTCGGATATTTTCTTCAATGGCACTATCTTGGCAAATTAGCTTCCAAGGCAACAGCACGTGCACCTTTCCTCATTGGAATGTATCTGATCCACAGTAGTCCGTGTTGAATAGTTTGTTAGGCAGGCCGATGTGAGCGGCGTTCGGCGCGGTCATTAGGGAGTGCGGGCGTTTGGGCGTACAGGTTCTGGGTCCGGGAAAATATTGGGCTTCGTATGCTGTGCTGTGGTTCCTTTAGTGTTGATTGTCCAGTGTTTTAGCCTTACTTTCTGCTAGCACAAGCCGTGCATGATCTTACACGGGTCGGTCCGCCGGACTCCATAAATTCAGTCTCAACCCTCCCCCAAACCCCCTGAACACTTCCCCTCCCGTCCCGTCCGATCCGTCACCGCCCTCAGCTGCTGCCAGACATCAGGTTAATGGCTTGTTCCAGTTTGTGTCGTAGCTTGTGTTTGCGACAGTAACCGTCTCTGTCCAGCGCTGTCAAAATCTGCAAGAGAGAGCGGAAGAGAGGGACCGGCCATTAAATGAAGGCCGAATTCATGTAATAATTCAATATTCAACATCGCTTTGAGCGTGAGAGTTTGTGGACGCTCACTGGAGCTCTTAATGACAATGATAAATGACCTCATCATATACGACACCGCACATTCATCAAGATCCAACCACGAATACAGAAACAACATTTGCATATCAATTCAAATCTCATGTGCATCTTCAAACTACCGTCAGGCCAATTTGCACGACCACTACCAGGATTTATGGTTTTCAAGATCTTACAAACGTTTTGATTTAAAGGCTTCTGAAAAAAATCCCTAAAATGAGTTCTGTAGATATAAGTTGTGCCTAGAAATTAATGATGTGAATTTCTTTACAAAATCACATTTTCTTTTGTATTTATACATTCTAATAGTGTACACACACACACACAAAAAAAAAAAAATCGATTAATCGATTTGACAGCACAGATATATATATATATATATACACACACACACAGTATATATATATATATATATATATATATATAAATAAATTATAATATTTAGTAATTATACCACTGTAAGAATATTACATTGGATGGTGTTGCTTTACCTAATACTAATGCCGAGATGACACTGAAAAACCCATATATACTTAACCCCCCCCAAACACTTGACTCTTGAATGCTAGTATTTTGTGTCCCATGTCTCACCTCTTCCTTGTACTTGTTGATGTAGAAGTACAGTTCACTGAGCGCGCTCAGTGTGTTGAACTCGTTGCCATGGAGACGAGACTGCTCTACCAGATAGGCGTCCATGTCCTGATCGCTGATACTTGGCATCTTGCCGATGTCTCTGTAATATCTTGAAAACACACACACATAAATACCCTGGTTAAAAAGGATCTGCTTTGAATTGTAAATGAACAGTTTGCGGTTAATCTACTGGGGAAAATGAAAATCAAACTGATTAATTTCAGTTTAGGCAGCATCTAATCAGTTGGGCAAGTACAGAATTACAATTACTATTGTTAAAAGTGGAGTGTCAGTATCCTTGCAGGTTCTGATAAATCAGATAAAGTGTGTGGTATTACCTCTCCACCCAGCTCTTGTAGTTGGGAATGTCTTTAGCATAGAGGAGCTTGTTTGACGGAGAGTCTTTGCCCAGGCGATGCTCAGACGTCGAGCAGGAGTCCATGAAGGTCTGAGCCACCACTGACAGACAGGCGTCTGTAATACTGTTCTTGTGGATGTCAAAGACAAACTGAGGGTTTTTTATCACATTGACCCAAAACCGCAGAGGAAGGCTGGGATAGAAAGAGAGAGACAGAGAGAGAGATACAATAAAATCTGATTACATCCAAAAAGCTTTTTAGTGATTGTGGTCTGCCTTGAATCGCACACACAAATACATTATTTTCCAATTGCTCCGAGAGCTTACTGCATTCACTAAACAAATGGAACTGAACTGGCGACCCGGCAAACAATGGAAACAGATGCTTTGGAAAATGAGGTCAAACACCGGATCTCACCAGTTGCTCTTCCAGGTGTGCCGCACGTCCGGGTCGGTGATCTGTCTCTTGTCCGCCTGCTCGTCCAGGAAATCAAACATGTATTTGATGGCCAGCGGGAGAGCGCTGCCGCGATGGGCCGTACTGAATACGGTCTCAAACAGATCGTCCACAAACTTCTGCAGTGTGCCCTAAAAACACCACACACAAGAGTTTACAACATGTTTCAATAAAATCTCTGCTGACATATCAGTCATTTGTAGGCACTGTTGCATAATTTTTTTTAAATAAAACACTATTCGTGAGGTTTTAATGGATATGTTTTCAAACTTCAGTGTTATGGATGCCAAATGATTCTTATTAAATGGATTACTTCAACTTTTTAAAAGCAATCCGTTTCATGTTGTACAAATAGTTCACTACAAAATTGTTCAAAAATGCATTATTTACTTTGGTACACACTTCTTGTATCAAAGCTATACGCGTTTAATTTGTTCTGTGTAATAGAAAATTTCACATTTTTGAGCTGAAGTCATACAACGACAAGTTCATATTGACCATGTCCGTCTTTGTGTGTGAACCGATCAAATTTAAGTTAGCCTGCATCTTGTTGCTTTGGGGTCAGTAAGATAAGATTTATATGATTGAAAATACAGCAAAAACACTGAAATATTGTTACAATTTAAAACAACTGTTAAACACATAAATATATTTAAGATTATGTAATGTATTTCTCTGATGCAGAGCTACATTAGCATCATTACTCCAGTCTTCAGTGTCACATGATACAGAAATCATTTTAATATGCCGATATGCTGCTCAAGAAACATGTAGTATTATTTTTAGTCTAAAATAGATGTTCTTCATTTATTACTTGATAAAAAATATTCTATTTTAAATAAATGCTGTTCTTTTTAACCTTTATTTTCAAGTCTTTACTGTCACTTTTGATCAATTTAATGAGTTCTTGCTGAGTAAAAGTAAAGAAAACCTTACAGAGCCCAAACTTCTGATACATTGACACCAGGAGTAAATAACGACATAATCTTAATTTCTGGCTGATATAACCCTGGTATAACCGTGGTAAAACACTGTAACAGCCTTGAGTTGTTCATTTAAATAAATACCTCCGCTTCCTGTGTATACAGGATGGTGTTCATGTACCTTGGTAGCCAGTAAGCGTGTGAGGTAAATCTCAGACACCATCTTGCTCCCGCGGTCTCCCTCCCGCTGGTCTGCGTGCTCGTGGTTCTTCACCAGGTGCCAGAGTTTGGTGCCCGTCTCCTGGTCAGGGGTGATCATGGGAGCCCTGGAACGCAGGCTGTCTGGACTGCTAGACGTCCTCAGGAGGCTCTCTACACCACAACGCCATCCAATCCAAATTAGCAAATGTACTTCTTAATGCATTGCTTTTACATATCTTAGCCAGTACATCTAAACTCATTGTCTCTGAATCATAATATTCATCTTTTTAATGGCAGTCTCTCAAAACCTAGCGAGCCGAATCAACGTTTATTGTCTAGAAGAGTAGATGTCTACATAAACATCATTATGGCTGAAATGGATCCTCTTACAGTATGTGACTGATTTCAGACAGCCTACACATTGAGAGCATGTCTAAGGTGTCCAAAACTGCTGTTTAGCTAGGCAGCTCACAAGGTTTTTTCACTGAAGAGCTCAAACAAACTGACTTCAGCCAAGAATGGTTGTGTGAAAAGATCTTAAATTCCCATTTGAGTCAAACACGCTGCATGTGGCGCTACACAAAATGCTAAAAGAATCCGTGCTATATTAAACAAACATGGCTAAAGCCGAGGATCATGTGGCGTAAAGCGATCCGAGAGACTGTGGCTTACCGTATCGACTGAGAGAACGAGTGAACGTGAAGGAGTTGGCGATGTTGTAAGCGGATACTTGCTTCTGAACCAACGCCACCAAAGACCCATCTGTCATCTAAGATGGAAAAGGAGAACTATAAAAAAAAGCATCTCCATTTTTTGCACAGCACGTGACAAGCATTTGTAAATTTGCATAACATAACGGAGCAGCTGCCAGGAAATGTTGTTCAACCTGGTAGTGCGCCAGCGTGTTCAATCTCTTCCAGTCGCTCTCGATCTTTGTGGTGACGTCTTCATCCTGGAGGATGATTCTGGTCAGTCGACCCTGTCGCCATTCTGTAGGAGGACAATGGACGCATTAGTCTGGGATGATGATGTTTCTAAAGTGTCGAATGTAAAACTTTAGCTATGTTTTAGTCAACATGTGATCGATAGATAGATGGATAGATGGATGGATGGATGGATGGATGGATAGATAGATAGACAGACAGATAGATAGATAGAATGATAGATAGACAGATTGAACGATCAACAGACAGAATGATGGATAGATAGATGGATAGATAGACAGACAGATTGAACGATAGAAAGATAGAACAATATATATATATATATATATCGATCGATAGAGATAGATTGAACGATAGATAGATTGATTGAACCATAGATGGAACGATTGAACGATAGATAAAATGATAGATTGATAGAACAATAGATCAATTGAACGATAGACAGAGACAGACAGACAGATAGATAGATAGATAGTCAGAACGATAGATTAATTGAATGATAGATAAAACGATAGATAGATTCATTGAACGATAGATAAAATGATAGATAGATAGAACAATATATAGATAGGTTGAACAATAGATAAATAGACAGAGACAGACATACAGATAGATAGATATTGAACGATAGACAGAACAATAGATAGATAGATCGATTGAATGACAGATTGAACGATAGATAGATTGATTGAACCATAGATAGAACGATTGAACTATAGATTTAAGTGATAGATAGACAGATAGATTAATCGATATATAGAACGATATAGATAGACATAATGATAGATTGATTGAATGATAGATAAAACGATAGATAGATAGACAGATAGATTAATCGATAGATAGATGATAGATAGACAGAACGATAGATTGATTGAATGATAGATAAAACGATAGATAGATAGACAGATAGATTAATCGATAGATAGATAGATAGATAGATAGATGATAGATAGACAGAGACAGACATAAAGATTGATAGATAGATAGATAGATAGATAGATAGATAGATAGATAGATAGATAGATAGATAGATTTAACATTACATGATTTCTATGATCCTAATAATACTCAGTTATTACCCAGGTCCATGTCGTCGGCCTGCGGGCGCTGAGAATACGGGATGCCCTTGTACACGGCATCTAGCAGCTTGTCCTTCACCTGAGTGATCGTGTCACAGTTCAGCACCTTAACAGGGATTTCTGTGCCGGCCTCTCCCTCCGGAGGAATACACATGAGCGTCTGAGAGAGCAAGACACATACCCAACAATATTTAACAACAAAAGACAACACGACCATACTGATTGACAAGATGACCAGCAAAAACACAAAAACATGTCTCCATTAAAATCTAATATGCAGACCGCACACTCTAACACACACGTGGACTTGTGAGGGTGCAGGAAGGTCAAGACACATTTTATTATACAGTGGGAGACTGGAGCTCGCTTTGGCCCGGCTCTGCCAGCCTATCAAAGATTGATCGAGATCCTGTTTCATGCTTCGGCCTGATTTATCATAATAGCCATCTCAACTTTAACTGTTATGTCAATGGTGAAATATTTATCCGCCTGCAAAGCGGTATTCAGAATATGTGAAACGCGCGGGTTTTGATAAAACGGTCACAGATCAATAAAAACAAACGGCTAGAAGTGATTGATCCGGCCACAAACAAGGATTCATATGGCATTTCTGAAGGGAAAAGATACTTCAAGCTGAACTGTGTAATCTTTTTGATATTAAAATACTTTCTTCCATCCATTTAATATGCATGCAGACACAACGTCTCTCTTGCTAACAAAATATGAATCTGTTTGTTTTAAGCAACCTGACCAAAACTGCAACAAAACTCAACCAATGCTGTGTACATAAATAAATGAATGAACAAATACGTTAAAATGTACAGAATTTGACACACTGTTTCTAGCTTCTTTCTAAATGCTCAGAAATCACGAAATTAATCGTAAAAAAGCAAACCATGGGATAACCATAGCACAATGTCCTAATAAAACATGGTAACTTTTGCTACTTCTTTTAGTGTATGAATGCATATAATTTTTGTACCATAATTACTATGGTAAAATAAAGCTATACAACTTTCATGCAGCCATATAGCATTAGTAAAAAATTTTTTTAATGAGACAAGCTGTAGAATGTGTGCATCAGCTCATTTATGCAGCCAGTAGCATAAGCGAAACGAGATTCATAAAAAAAACCCCATCCCTCAGCACTTACAGAGTGAGTAACACATACAAATAACAGCTTTATAAATAGGCAGTTGAGTTGCATTAAAGAGCCGAGCGTTTATTATGAAGCCGATGCTTTGATATATCTCCGTTCACACCGTGACAACAGTCCATATAAATGAATGAGAAGACCTTTTGTGCGCATGGCCCGCGTAAATCGTGTGATTAAAACAATGCAGCTGGCACTGGTGCGCGACTGAGCATCCGTAATCGCGGCTACTCGCTGATCATTAGCTCACGGCAATTCCTCCCTCCAGCCGCGGCTCACACGCGAGAGGTTTGTGATTAAAACCCAATTACACAGTAAATTACGGCATTCTCCCAGAGACGGAGCCCAGCTATATTTAGGACACCCGACGCTGGTTTAGGAACCGGATTGGGTTGAGACTAGGAGCTTGGAGGAAATGAGCGTTTTACGAAAGCTTAACATGAAGATCAGTTCTCGTCTCTGCCTGTGTGAGTGTGAAGATGAGCGAGTGTGTAAAGGTGACTTTAGTGTCCTTTAGCACGTTCACACATCCACATTTCCTCACCCAGCTGAGCCATTAATGGTTAAAGGAAGAGGAAATACTGTATCAAAACACAATGTTTTCAGCAAGAAATTATATCTATTAATATTAATACTTACCTTAGTATTGCTAATACTTAGTCTTTTCACACCAATTTTGGCACAAAGAACATACACAATTTTATGAAATATCACACTGCAATAGTTTTTAGTTTTATTTATCAAAGGCTATATTGTCATGACAATTGCTGTTATGCTTATATTACATATTTTATGATGGTATTCTGTCCGCATTTGCAAGTTCAATGCAAGATCCAGTATAATTTTATTTATTTAAATGTAACCGGTTATGATTTAGAATCCTAGTTTTAATCAGTGTCCCTGATTGGCCCTTTAGTCCCATCTGAGAAAAAAAACAGACTTAAGACCAAATGCCACTGAAATATTCTATAGAAATGTAATCTTATGCATATATATATATATATATATATTTAAAACAACTTTTGATACATCACCTACCAATGACATTTAAATTAACTTTAAGGGATATCAAAATGTATTGACTGATGCCTTGATCTGCCATTGAAATGGAATTAATTGATTACAGAATGTAATAAAATGAGTTATCATTACTATGACGGCATCAATGTGAAAATTCTGGCTGATACCCAAATAAATACGTTTATTATCCACACAATACTACTATAATAATAATTATATATGCTAATAATAATAATTATTTGATATGATTTAGTCAAAAATATAAAATATACATAATAGAAAAGGTATAAAATTAATAATTGTAACAAATAAAATAGTTTTAAAAGCTACAGGTGAATTTAGTCATCATTAATATGTGCTAAAGATGATGGCAAAGATAATCTAAATGTAAGAATGTGGTGGAAGTGAGCATGCATAATTATTAGCCAATACGCAAAGCTGAATTGACCAATCAGCATTCAGAACTGGAGCAATCTGATTTATAATTCAAAATGTGTCGAAACAAGAGCAAATGTTTACACTCCTAATGAACATATCAACATACACGCTGTGTCACAGGTGAGCCTGACCTTTTCTGACGGCCCCTAGGGGCCTCTCTTTAGGGTTGACAGCTAAGACAGCTGAATAACTGCGCTACATATCGATTCCCTTAAGCTGATCTATCCTGAATACTGTGGAATTGATGAGCTGTCCTATAGCTGTAACTACCACTGAGGAGCCATAGATTAAAGCTCATTCATTGGTCGACTCGTATTGTTCCACTTAAAATCAATGCACAGATCTCAGTCGGCACAGAGCCACAGACAGAGAGTAAATATGCTCTTTTTGTGTAGTCGTGTTTGTGTATGTGAGATAGAGAGTTTAAATCAGCCGCTGTATTTCTTGGCTGTCTGTTGAGCCTTGGGTTTGTTTTATGAGTGCCATGATAAATTCTCAGATTTGTTTCAGTCATTACAGGCTCCGATCGGGTCAGATGTAGGGAGGCGAGACACGTATCAGCTCATTCTTTGTGTTTTCTCAACCTTTGTCTGTTATTGCACCTCTGACAAACCCTGCTCTCAAAGTCGTTTTATAACTTACCCTGCCTGGCCTGATATCATCAGTCCGATTGGCATTTGAGCTTTTAAGTCGGTTTTATCTCAGAAGGGACTAAAGGGCCGATGGCCGATGAGGGATACCATCAGTGTACAACTGGGATTCGGAACTGAGAACCGGATCTTAACTCTTTCCCTGCCATTGACGAGATTTCCCAACGCTTCCCTGCCATTAGCCGCGTTTCCATTACAGTTCAAATTGCGCAAATTTAAATTGAAAATACGCTCAATGGAAACACCGCAATTTCGCAAAAACTCCCATTTATCGCAAAAAAGTTTTTACGCTCGCATGAGGTGTTTTTTCAGGCAATTTGAAAAATAAATATTTCGCAAAACGTCAATGGAAACAGTTTTTGCGCATTTACAGTCACCTGACGTAGAATGCGCGGTGTGTTCGGACAGAATACGAGACAGAGTTGTTTATTAAATTCATAAAAGAAAAGAATTACAGGAATACTGGATTCTAAACCTCAAAGAAATGCCACAATCAAGAGCTTGAAGCAGAAATGAGGGAGAAACACCAGAGAAACTCCTCATACGTGCCGCTCACAGTTACCTTACCATTAATGCTTGGATAACACACATACGTCTCTTTCCGTTAATAATAATAATAATGGCCAGTGCGGTGGCTGTGATATATAAACCTACCAACGTCCGTTGCCATGATTTTTTAAATGACTTATAGCGAGAGGAAAAAATTGTTTTAGTCGTATAACATCGGTTAATGGAAACGGCGTCATTTCGCAATAGTTTTGTATCGATATTTAGAAAAAAAATTGCAAACGTTTTGCGCAAATCTGTAATGGAAACGCGGCAATTGAAGAGTACAGCATCTCCGGATCCAAAAACAAGTGAAAAGAAAATCTGCGTAAACCATGTCTGTGTTCGAAATCGCCCCCTATACCCTTAAAAAGAGCACTATTTGAGGGAACATGATATTTCATTCAGATGCATTGACTAATATTAAATATGAATGTATATGTTCTTTGTACCAAAATCTTGACATGGTAAAGTGTGTATTAGTAATACTAATTTAAGTATTAGTGTTAATAGATATCATTTCTAGCTGGGACCATCTGAAAAGTATATTTATGTATATTTCGAGCTGAAATCAAACACTTGTTCTCTTTAATGAGGCTGGGGGTGCAGGGAGACAGGAAGAGGGATTATGGGATACACGAGAGAGCGTCACCATGGGGACACTGACCAGCTGCTTGTAGTCGATTTGCTGTCGGATGAGCTTGTCTTCGCTCAGGGAGTATCTGGCCTCTCCTGTGATGGCATCTATGGGACCTTTTTCCATCTGCTGTTTTATAGCACAGTAGAGCATAAACAGAGGCTCGCCAGCACACTCCTGCATAGAGAGAGAGAGAGAGAGAGTGAGAGAGAGAGAGAGAGAGAGAGAGAGAGAGAGAGAGAGTGAGAGAGAGAGAGAGAGAGAGAGAGAGAGAGAGAGAGAGTGAGAGAGAGAGAGAGAGAGAGAGAGAGAGAGAGAGAGAGAGAGAGAGAGAGAGAGAGAGAGAGAGAGAGAAAGAGTCATATTCAACACTTTCGTAGCATTTTATTTTCTCCCAAAAGTCCACTTATAATGTTAGTCAAGGTTTCTTGCACCAAATGTTTACAGTACATAATCCTTTTCCACTTTCTCACTGACCCACAGAATTAAACGTGCTGTTTTTGCAGCTGTATTTTAAGATTTCTTTATGTGAAGTAAATGACATCTGTTACGATCTGTACATTCTGGTTAATGGATTCTCACACATAAAAACAACAGAGCTAAAGACAATATACACTGCTGTTCAAAGATTAGGGTTTCAATATGATTTTTTAGAGAAATTAATAAAAAAATGTCCCCAGCAAGGACACATTAAATTGATCAAAAGTAAAGTAAAGACCTTTATATTGTTACAAAAGTATCCTTAACAATGTATAAGGCTTTTCACAAAAATATGAATTCAGCACTGATAATAATTAGAAATGTTTCTTGATCTGGAAATCAGTATTTTAGAATGATTGCTGAAGGATCATGTGACACTGAAGACTGGAGTAATGAAAAATAAAAATAAAAAAATAAATAATAATAATAATAATATATATATAACAGTTCTTTTAAATGGTAATGTTTCAATAATGTAACAATGTTTCACAAATATTGTACTTTTGATTAAATAAATGCAGCCTCGGTGAGCATTGAGAGACTTCTTTTAAAACATAAAAATAATCTTACCGACCCCAAACTTTTGAATGGTAGTGTTTACTTGGATAGACAAAAAACTAGAGATCTCAAACCCATTATATTCACTACATGAAATCACATGACATCAAATGTTAATAATTATGAATAAAAACGCGAAACATCGAATATATAACAAATCATATTCAAAACAGTGCTTAAATTTCAGAAGCGTGTTGAGAACTAAGGCTGCACGATATATTGAAACAAACTCGATATCGCTATGACAAATCACCCCACTCATTCTAGAAAGAATTATTATTTTCCATATACATCTATTCAAATCATCTGGTGAACATTCTTCAAGTAAATATTGCAGTTTTTTCCAATATTGCGCAGCCCTATTCTAGTCTGTCTATTTAGTACTCCAGTGCTTTAATTTCCAAAAGAGCAAGCAAATCTTGTTTTCCATTATATGTCTCCTTTAAAACCTTTTACCTTTAAAGAACACACTAAAGAACATCCTGTGCAAAATACCACAGACCATCAATTCAATAAAATCACAGCGAGCTGTAATTTTCCACACACTTCGAAAATGCATAATTGCACCTTTAAATACAGAGGAAAACGCAATAAAAGGAGAGACAAAAAAAAGACATTCTGACCAAAACCAAAAAAAAAAAAGAGAAATAAGACGGCGAGCGTGCAGAGAAAGAAAGCCGTGAGAAGGAGAGACGTGGCCAATCACGGTTCTTTTCAGATGGCATTTGTGAAGTGTGGAGAAGTCTCCAATTACCCACTTAAAAACGTTTGATGACTAAACAGCGATACTGAGGGGAGGCTATTATTTAGTTCTTAGGCGAGATCAGCTTGACATTATTAATTACAGCATGACATCCTGAATCACACTCTTCTAACGCAGACGGAGAGGGTTACCCAGCATCCATTGCACGCCTAACAGCAAGTAATTCTAAACAACCAGCCTTCGAACTCGATGTCAAATGCATTTAGTCCTAATACATACATCAAATCCACATCTTTTTATTGCTTTCAGAGGCTGTCTGCGTTCTGGCTCCGTCTGCTTTTCATATTCTGGCTGTTAGACCCTGTTGTGACACAACAGATGTGCGTCACGGGATCCGCGCCAGGATTCACCCGCTAACGGACACATTTGAATGTTGAATTCGCGCAGTTTAACGTTTGCAGTGTAAATGCAGATGACATGAACTGACAGAACAAGAGGAAGGCCTAAAAGTCGGTTAACAAATATTTATGTTACCCTTGGAGAGTTAGTTCACCCCAAGATTAAAATTATGTCATTGTTTGCACACCCTCATGTGGTACCAAACCTGCATTACTTTCTTTTGTGAAACTCTAAAAAAAAAATACTGTATGTGACCCTGGACCACAAAACCAGTCACAAGACGCACGGATGTTTGTTTTCTTTTATGCCAAACATCATTAGGATATTAAGTAAAGATTATGTTTCATGAAGATATTTTGTAAATTTCCGACAGTAAATATATAAAACATTTATTTTTGTGAGTGAATGCTGCACAATCGCCAACATCAATGCACAACTTTAAAGGCGATTTTCTCAATGTTTAGATTTTTTGGCAGCCTCAGATTCCAGATGTTCATATATTTGTATCCTGGCCAAATATTGTCATATCCTAACAAACCATACATCAATGGAAAGCTTATTTATTCATTCAATCAATCTCAATTTCAATTTCAATATTGTGACCCATGTGACTGGTTTTGTGGTCCAGGGACACATATAATGAAAGCATACAGTGACAATGGACTGTCAAGCTAATAAATTAAATTTAAAATAAACTCACCCAACTTTGCTAAAAAATAAATAAATAAAAGATTAATCCAAGCTAGTTTTCTGGTCGTAGCTGGTCCCCCATTATGACCAAGCGTCTCTAGTTGGCCAACTGAAAGGTTGCCAAACCCACTTAAAAAATGTGTCAATGGACCAGAAAAAAATGGTTTTCTGCAGTCAGCTGTTTTTCAGTAGGGAAAGCTTTCATAAAGTATGGATTCAGAAGTGGTATATATATATATATATATATCCCTCTCTCGCTCCCTGCTGAAAAAAATATATCATATATCATCTAATCAAACTAGCTTAGATAATATTTTCAGCGGTTAGGTGAGATCAAAACGTTTATTGTTATTTTGTAAGTCTATTTAAGTCTAGAATATATAACATTTATTTATTAATTGTATTATATTATATTATATAATTTTATTTATTTATTTATTCATTATATTTTATCATTTATATTTATTTTATATTCTTTATTGTATTGTATTGTATTTTTCAGCTGGTCAGCTAGGAGACCCAGCACAACTAGCGTGGTCAGTTTAAACTTCCCCTTGTGTTCCCATCCCTGTAACATAATAATAAATAAAAATGTCATACAGGTTTGGAATAATATGAGGAGGAATAAATAATGACATTTAATTCCTGGATGAATGAATGCTTTAAGCAGAACATTTATATGTTCTATATGACGCTAACGTTACAGTGATCCCTCAAAACAAATGTTTGGTAATACAGTTAACAACATAAATATACAGTATTCAACAGATGTGAATGTTTTGGCTCACAAATCTATATGAAATGCAGTACAAGTACACATCCAGGCAGTGCAATAGAGCCGTACCGAGGAGGCAATTCATGGTAATTACTTCTAGAGGCCTGTATGGTGGCCAAAACACTTTAACATCTGCACTGATGGGACGTAAAGATACTAGGCGGCCGGCCAGCGCTACATTCCACAGGGCAATTCCAGCCCTGAATGCACAAAGGGCCCCATGTTAGCACTAATAGCCATCTCAATCAGCTTTAGCTTAATACAGCGGCCATCTTGGTGAACTCTGGAACACCTGACAGGATGTGGGATTGAGCGAGTGCCCTCACGACCTTGACAGGCCTGATTTCAGGGTTGGGTGGAAGCCGTGGCATTCCTGAGTCGCTATCTGGAGCGTAGGCTTTAGCGAGATTTATTAGCAGGCTTTGCGATGAGTCAGCCTGTCAAAAACGTCAGCGCGCCAAAATCTTGTCGCAAACAAGATGCTAGTTAGCCAGAGAGAAGTTTGAGGTTGTGGCTCAATTTCATGTAGGACTTCACATAGCACATTATTAATTGATTGAATGTTAATGGTAGAAAACAGGTCACAAACCTTAAGGAAGCGGTGCAGGAGGAACGTGAACCAGTTGGTGAGCATCTTCTCAGCCACAGATTCAGTCCTGCAAAGACAGAGCAATCCATAAATGCAACTGATGCTGTATGGTTGCTAGGGTGTTCTAAATGGTTGCTAAGGCATTGCTAGGTGGTTGTTATGGTGTTCTGAGTGGTTCTACCATGCTGCTATGTGGTTCCTAAACTGTTCTAGCTCATTGTTAGGGCAATGGTAGGTGGTTGCTAATGTGTTCTTGGTGGCTGCTAGGCCGTTGCTATGCAGTTGCTAAGGTATCCTGCGGCATTGGTAGAGCCTTACTATGCTGTTGATAATTTTTTCTGGGTGTTTTTTGCATGCTGCTATGTGGCTGCTTAAGTGGTATAATGTGTTATGAATGGTTTCTAGGGCATTACTATCCAGTTGCTATGATGTTATGGGTAGTTGCTAGGGCATTGCTATGCAATTATTAAAGGGTTCTGTGGGTTTTCAGGGCATTGTCAGGTGGTTGCTAAGATTTTCTGGGGTTTGTTAGGGCACTGCTATGTAGTTCCTATGGTGTTCTGGCTGTTTTCTAGGGCATTGCTATGCAGTTGCTAAGGTGTTCTAGGGGTTTCTATGACATTGTTAGGTGTTTGCTAAGATGTTCTGGGGATTAATATGGCCTTACTATGTTAGGGTGTTCTGAGTGTTTTTATCATGCTGCTATGTGGTTGTTAAAGTGTTCTAGGTGGTTGCTAGGGTGTTGCTATGAAGTTGCTAAGGTGTTCTGAGGGTTGCTACGGCATTGCTATGCGAGTGGTCATTTGATAATGATATGATGAGGAGTGGTTGCTAAGTGCATATATTTTTTTCACAAATGTGATGAATCCTCAAGTAACTTTGGAGGATATTTGAATGGTCATGTTCCACAATGAGACAGTCACCACCTCTTACCGTCTAAGCAGCAGTTTGGGGTGGTTACGATTCTCCAGGTTCTTTTCGATCAGGTCGGCCAGAAGCTGTTTGAGAACCACAGTGGCATACTCCATCCGTCCCTGCAGCGCCGCCATGAGGAGGGAGGCCACATTGCCACGATCCCGCATGGAGAAGGACCTTTGAGCCTCCAGCGTGTGGATGAAGGTCAGCAGGAACATCTTGTTGTGCAGCAGTTGACTGAACAAGCGCAGAGACTTCTCCACATTAGCTGGAGACTGAGAGGAGAGGGAGCATTTGATTAAACGAAAGAAAAAGCAGGAGAACAAAAGCAGAAATGGAAAAGGTAGACAGGAAGGAGATGAGAGAAACATGTGCAACAACAATTGTTGCCTGAATGCATACTTGGAAAAAAGCTCAGCTGCGGTGAGATTTAATTGTTCTTTGCTGACTATTTTCAAAACATTTTTTGGTAAGGCACGTCTCTAGACGGCTATTCCACCAGGGCCTTGCAGGGCTGCTGATTTCATTCTGCCTGAGGTTTTAATTAAAAAGCACGCTGAAAGAGGGGCGTTCGCTCTGAAGCTCACTACTGAGACAGCAGTACCGTAGCTTCAGAGCTTAGGGGATCTTTTTAAAGCACATCTAGGGGTTTTTTTGCTTTCTTTTTTTGGCAGAAGGATTAAAAGAAAATGGTCTATGAGTTGTGGCAACCTACTTATTGGCACTTGCGAGTGACAGACGACACATGGGGACAGAGCAATTGAACCAGGATGTTTTAAAAGTTCCCTTACGTCCAGCTCTTTTAGAACCGGGTGTTCTTCGATGCCAGGGAACATCACTCTCATGGTGTAGGTGCGATACTCCAGGAAAGGGATCTTCACACCGTCCATGTCGTTCGTCAGCTCTTGGATGTCTGTCTGCAGCTCAGCAAATGCTGAGAAGAATAAAGAATAGAGATATGCATCCACTGAAGAACACCTCATATGCTTTGACAGACAGATATACTAGGGGATGTTTGACCATATTTTGAGATTACTGGCATTGGCAACAACAGCAGAAATTGCTATTTTGTGTGAATCTCCAGATATTTAAGAACGTAATGACAAAGACCTATTTAAATATATTGAAGAGTTCAAATCAACTAAACAAGAATTTAATTTAATGGGTTTACTTTGTAAGTTTTCAATGCAGCTGGTAGTTTTGTTGATGTTGATCAGAGACTCTTTTCCAGTCTAATTGGGCGTTTTTTACATCCATCACAGAATCAGGCTTGCGAGATTAAATGATCCATTACTGATTGAAAGTATGAAAACTGAAGCAATTTTTCTGTAATTGAGTTTTAGTTCACAATACAATTGTCTGTTCTCAATTTACATTTACTTCCATAGTAGTTGAGTACAATGCAAGTAAGTGTTAATTTAAAAACACATTATACAATTTATTTCAAATATTGTATATAAAACTATGCACAACACATATGTATATAAAAAACAGTTATATACACAAAACATGGCTATATCTCTATATTGTATATAAGGTTTTTTTATAGGTGAAAAAGCACTACTAATACGTGAGTTTCAACAGTTTCAGTCGCTTCTCTTGGAAAGTATGCCTACTGACAAATGACACAAAGTTTTTTTTTTTTTATCAAAATTGGATGAAAAGAAAAGTTGCATATATTCCAGTATCTCATGGCATTCTTTTAACAAATGCATAAATAACACCGCACCATGACTGCCTGAGCTACAGATCCTTTTAAAGCTGTGAATAAAACCGGAATCAAAGGATGAGGCCAGTATGACGTCATGACCCAGTTCAATCCTTCCACAAAGACTGCATCAAACTCTGCAAGAATCCAGGCTACTGCAGTATGAGAGCGCCTCCGTTCTCAACACAACTGCACGCCGGGGGCCCGCGGGACACCTCACGCACAATAAAATAATACATCACAGCTCCATTTGATTCATCCTACGGGTTAAGACCATTAGTAGCTAATTAAAACACTCTACACACCTGTCAGAAACAACTTGGCACGGGCTAAAGGCAGCGCAGATGCTGAAGTAACCAGAAATCCTACCTTCCTTGCACTCCAGCGCGACACGGGACTCCAGATTGTCCATCTGCAACTGCAGGCGTTTGAGTGTGCGGTCGGCGTCCCGCGTCTTGCGCTTGTAGGCGATGAGCACAGCGATGATGGCGATGAGGAGGACGCCTCCGCCCGCTCCAATCCCGATGATGGCGGGAAGCGTGAGAGTGCTGTCGGAATAGATGTGAAGCGTTCCGGGAGAATATTCCAAGCCGCCCACGAGAATCTACATGCAGAGACCAAAGAAACTATTAGAAGTCAAAGTATGGGGCAGGGCTCAATGCTAAGGATTTGTTCTACTTGCCCAGTCAGCCCAGTGGTTCACATTTGAACTTGCCCTACCAAAATTTTCCAATTGGTTTGTGATTGGGCCAGTGACAATTCTAATGGTTCACGCTGGCCCCGGGCCATCGGCCAGTCCTTATTGTGAGCCCTGATGGGGTAACGGTTTGAGCACAGGCCCTTCAATCTAACCACCCCGCCGACTTTGGTTGGTCATAATGAGGGCTTTTGATTGGCTGAGGGTACTCACACTGTTTCTTCTTGAATGAAATCAGCTTGCAATTAGAATTACCACAGAATTATGCACTTGTTTGACACGTTCACGCCGCGTTCCTCACCCTGCGGTGAGAGAACAATCGCTTGCCGCCTCCGTTAGACACTGTGACCACTAATCCACATTAAATTACTTCAAAAAGTCACTTTGGCACAGGTGTTGAAGGCAATTAGGCACAAATCAGCATGTAATAGAGGTCTAGTTAGAGATTCGGGTCCGACTGAGGCGTGGTACCGGGAGCTCAGCCTTGCACTATTCGAGGACCAATTAAACCCGGCATCCAGCCATCTGTCCTAACGAGTTTCACCTTTCCGCGATCGCTCGGGTCCTGCGTGGCTGCATGAATTATTGAAACTTGGTGATAGAGGGGAACAAAGTGAATCCTGGAGCGCTGTCGATATGTGTCAAGTCATTAGTTGAGTGATCCCGGCACTCTCAATCTCACTATGTCTCTCTCTCTCTCTCACACACTCTTTTTTTCCCTTTGCTATGGGTGTTTCACCACATTATGGATTCACAAACTAGAACTTAACTGAATAATCAGCTCTTTGATATACAGCACGTACTCTTTGTTTCCACAGATCTCATGCTAATAAATCAAACGGAGAGTGCTGGACCGAATTAGAGGGGTGTAATGTGCATGCGTACCTTATATCGAGGTTTCACCAGTTCATGACACAGCTAAAAGACTCCTGGATTTTATTAGAATTGATCAGTTGAGATGCTATTGATAAGTTCTGAAAGTAATTACTCTGACAAAGTTTGCTTTCAGGAAATGGTATTGGCAAAAAAAAAAAATCAAGTGATTTAATAAAATCAAATAAAACTAGATACCCATGCAAAGATCAGGGAATGATATTGTGTGCTATGTGCTGATCTTTGAGTCAGCAGCAAATCGATGTATATATATATATATATGAAATGCAAATAAATTGACACCTCTAATTAAAAAGCCACATGATTTGAGACATTATTCATGTCTGTAGCACAAACAGTGCAGAATGAGCTACATGCTAAAGTTTAATACGTAGGGTTAGGGGTTTGTTAAAATGACTAACGGCAAAAATGAGCAATAATAATAGTGATGATTTCCTGAGCAACCACTAATGAAAGCCGTTATTATCAATAAAGGGGCTGAACTTGTCTCAAATGCTCTCTCTAAGCATATGTCAGGGCTCATGAAGGTTATGAAGGATTCCTTGTCTCCTGTTTGTAATAATTGTTTGAGCTGCCAGGAGAGCAGATAGCCAGATTACGTGGGAAATTGCTTGTATCAGCTCGCCCTATAATCCTAATAAGTACTTAATGTACGGCGAGCCACTTCCAGTTGACCTTTCTGTTTTCTGTTTTAGCATTAAGGTAAAAGATGGCCATGCAGCAGTGGCTTATAATGAGATTGATTGAATCAGATGCACAATGCCCGAGACCATGCAGACCAAAAATTCAGCATTTTCACCATCTTATGGCCATCCATTCCTTTTCTGCCACCTTTATTGGTTGATGTACAAAAACCACAGAGTCGTAAATTCTCAGGCAGCGCATTGAGAGGTGGGCATGTTTTGCTCTCCGCCAGCAAGAGAGGCTCGTTATAGATTAGGTTTTCATAATGCATGATGGGAAAATGTCATAGCAGCAGGATCCTCACCATCACTCGCTGTTCTCCGGTCAGATCTGGTGAATCGCAGAGCAGCTGAGATTCAGAGACTGTTAACAGACAGGGCGTTTCTCCAATCATCACGCTGTAATTCAGCCGGGCGTTACCGGGAGCAGGAGGGATGAGGTTCTTGCCCTGTTTAAAGATGATGGCACAGAAAATTAAATTCATCAAAAAGAGTGAGCAGTTTTTCAGGTTTTTTTTTTTTTGAGATAATTTTTCATTTGAATCTCCTGAAAACTTGCATTATAACAAAATTTGAAAGCCTGTTTTTTAGACACACACACACACACACACACACACACACACAGGTATGTGACATTATTTTTAGAATTATTCAAATCATAATAATGGTTATTTCTTGAAAAATATTTATTTATAATTTTGCAATCTGAGATAACGGAAAATGTAGCGCCAGACACTAGTCCAAATCAGATAAATGTATACATTTGAATAAAAATGACAAAAGAAGATCTGCACACGAAACATAGGCCAAAAAATCTGCCTATTTTTCGTGAGTGAATCTTTTTTTTGTCATTTTTGAATTTGGCATTGTGCCCAAAAAAGGGAGAAATGACAAGGACATTAAATTCACCCAAATGCTACTGGGAAAAATGTCAATTATTGATGATGAGATTATGACAAAGGTCATGCCTTCAAGATGATGGGTGATCCTGGTTTGACCTCCAGAATCCCAGCATTCCCAAGAGGGTCAAAGGTTGGGTTAGGATAGTACGTGAAAGGGGTTCCATTGAGGACGAGGAGGGCGGATACATGGTCCAGGATGAAGCCGAACTCATCCGGGTGAACTCCACTCTCTGGAGCCTGACGTTTAGTGTAGATGATGCCCGGTGCCAAGCAAGTCATCACAGATTCATTCACCACCATACAAACCTGCAGAGGAACATCCAGAAATGGTGTAGCAGAAGTAGTATCACATAAACAACAGGCTGTCCGTAATGATGGTGGGGGCAGAGAGGAGAAGGACAGCTGGTCGGGAACTCACGTTTGTGGTCTCCACTCCTCCATATTTGGCTCTGACTTTAGGTTCCTGAATGGTTAGCAGATTGGTTCCTGTGACCGTGAGGCTAGTGCTGCCACTATCAAAGCACACAAGCAATACTTGTTTCATTTAGGCTCTAGTAAATGCATTGCAACAATCGCATCAAATTTTCATTCAAGATAATGGGCTGACTACAGTTTTCATCAAAATTAAAAAGAAAATATTTCACTCAAACTATGTCAATACTTGAGCTTGCTATGCATTCTTTACGCTAATTAGACTTCTGAGTCATTGGCATATGCTAATCCTCTATTGGAAACTGCTGTGAGCGAGTTTCTGTTCTGTGAGCGTTTCGGTTCAGATATTTATGAGATTCTATTAGGCTTAGTTTTTGAAGTTAGCAAGACATATTAGCCCTGTGTAGACAGCAGACAGCGAGGGTTTGGAACAGAGCCATTGAGTGTGTGTGAGATTGTGTTAACGTACTTGATAATGCTCCAGTTGGGCTCTACGCTGGAAATGGTAGGATCTTCTGTGTAAATGTAACGTGTTTCGCTGGTGACCTCTGCCTTGTCAATGAACAGCTTGACAGATGAAGCCCCAGAGCCCGATGCTGACGGTGGCGTCACACACACTATCTCACGCACTGTTCTCCTGTCAGAACAAAGTTAAATTATACAAAACCAGAAATATTTTAAGCAATTTTCATCATTTTGACCATTCTTTTTTTTACACATTTGAAAAATGAATCAAAACTCGACTGAATAAACAGCTTAAACAAGCCTACAGTGGTCTTGTCTGGCTTTAAGATGGTTTATTTGGTCGGCCAGGATGGCCAATCTGGGGTTTAGCTGGTCAGCCATCTGGTCCCCCAGTTGAACGGAACAGAAATCCCCTCTAAAACCATCAAAACAGACCAGACTACCCAACTTGACCAGACTGACCACCTTCGATTTAATGGTGAAGCGGTTTTAGCAGGCTTTTAGCAGGTTGAAAAGACCTCTACTGTATGTGTTTTGGATGCTGGGCTGGACTTCTTTGGTCAACCAGCTTCACCAGCTGACTTTGGTTGGCGAACAACATGGCTAGACCAGCATACACCAGTTTAGACTAGAATAGCAATGCATGCTTTCAGACCAGCTTTAAAGGCACCATAATGTCACATTTAATGATCTAGAACAAATGAGTTTAATAATTACAATGCTTATTCCTGGCAAAAATGGAATAAAAAGTTGAATAAAAAGTCAAATAAATAAAAAATAAATATTTTTTCAACTTGTAATTTTGTAGTCATTAAATATTTAAATATTCATACAATGTTTATATATAATTATATCACACACACACACACACAGTAATTATTTAATTTATTTTAAATTAATATTTAATGAATATTAAATATAATATGAAATAAAATTAGAGTTAAATTTATATATATATATATATATATATATATATATATATATATATATATATATATATACTTTACTTTTTAGTTTTTAACGTATTTTTTTTTTAATGTAAACTTTTTTATGTTGTTTCTCTACCAGCAAGTCCACATGGCTAGACCAGCATAAACCAGTCTAGACTAGCATGGAAATACATGCTGGTCTTTTTTCCTTCCTGGCCAGGAACTGACAACATTATACAATTTATGTCTTCTAAGCAGATGTTACTGCAGTTTAATCAGCACACAGTTCACTAACAATCAGAACTAGTAATGCATCATGTTTCTTGGCGCATGAGCATGTGGATGTATTTGGGGACAGCCATGCACGCTCATTTAATTTCATGTGGAAATGACACATCCCGCTTCCTCCGAAGTCCAACTGTATCCCGCAGATGTCGAGAGACGCAGATGTGATCCGTGCTGGAAGATCCGGTTAAGAGCTGACAGAAAAGCTGCTCACCTGACAAACAGACACTCTTCCTGGGCCAAATACACGATCACGATGCTCCCGGCGTCCAGATGTCGGCCTGAGATAGTCAGCCTGGTCCCGCCGGACACGGGTCCTTTCTCCGGCCGCACCCGGTTGAAACCCGGAGTCTAGCGGGACGAGAGAGACGACATTAACTTTGGAACAGATGGAGCTTGTTGCAGCGTGATACAGACGCTCAAGCGTGCACTTGTTTTCCCCATTCTGGTACTACACGAAAAGATTACACTCATCACTGTAATAGAAATGTCCTGTTTGCTCCCGCTCCGTGCAGGGCTCGTTTGTTTCGGCGCAGGACCTGTCAGGCCGTCCTCTCGCAGTAATTAGCTGCATACCTGTGTAATTGGTCGGAGTGCGTGTTTTCATTTGCTTTACCCTTCTGCACGACTGAAGCTGCCTGGACGCTATTGATTAGATGTTGAGGGAATCCAGGCAGGGTCATCCATTTATATACGTGTGTGTGTGTGTGTGTGTGTGTACGTACAGCTCCTGGGCTCGGGATAATAGACTAATGCCCTATTCCTGCTGGGCACCACTTAAACCTCTGCGGGGAGGAGGGGGTAATTGTGTCATTCTTTACATCCCCCTTCCCTTCAACTACATTATCACATGGGCTCCACCAGTTGATTTGATTGGCTAACAGGATGTAGGAAAAGGGAATCCTAACGATTCATCGGTTTCAAGTGCAAAATCGGATTGGCTGAGTCTCAAAGGATGGATACACATTGATTAGCTGCTCGTAAATCACCACAAACAAAATGTTAGCAGCGATAAGGGAATCGATACAAAAAGAATGATTAAAATATAATAGCTACATCCAAAATCGAAGGCAGTTGCCTCACTGGCCAGTCAGTGTGTGAAGCCACCTGGAAACGGCTTTAAAATGCACCATAATGTCACATTTAATATTCGAGAACAAGTTTGAGTGTTTAATAATTACAATGCTTATTTTTTGGCAAAAATGGAATCATAAGTTGAATAAAATGTATTATAAATAAAGTTTATATAAAACAGAATAAACAGAATAAAATAAAACAAAAATAAAAAGTTATATATATGAAATTTAATTAGAAGATGAAAAAAAATACAGTATATATAAACACATACGTTTTTTTAAACTTCTACCTCCATTTAAGAAAAAGCATATTAATAATTAAATATTATTATGATTATAAATAAATAAATGCATAAATAACTATTTGAATTTTATTATTTTAACATAACTTGTTTTTTCAATTCCATTTCAACTAAGAAATAAGCACTGTAGTCAATTCAAAATAAATAAATAAAAATGGACATTAACCGACTTTTTCCAACCGCTATCATCAGACACAGCCAATATGTCTTAAAAAGTAGAGGTCATACCACAAAAGAGTACATCTGAGAAGACTGGGTACGATATTCGGCACTGCAGTCACCGATACACAGCTCCACCGGACCACCAGGGGGACTCGACATCAGAGATTCTTCCATTTCACACACAATCCTGCAGGTCAAGAACACAGAAATCACTCCTGTACAAAACACTGTCCATAAACGTGATACTAACTCGTTCAAATTAAAGGTGCAGAAAGCCATTTCTGAGAAACGCTGTTGAAAGTGGACCGGACCAAGCAGCACAACACACTTGCAGCCAATCAGAACTAGGGGGCGGGCCCATTCATGATGGGGGAGTAGCAAGAGTGAACAATAGGGAGATTTGAAGAAAGACTGTAGAAAGAGAGATGGCTGAGAGACATTACAAAAGAGAAAAAGTCAGAGGAATATCACAGAAAAGAAGAGTTATGACCAGGCAAGAGATAAGGATGATTTTGTTTCGCTTTAGCTATGATAGAGGCACCCATGCTTGTGCATTTTGGGGGCGGAGCAATGAAGGGAGGGGTGTGTTTGTTTGGGTTGGTTGAAAAATGTTTAAATCAAAATGTTTAAAAAGTGTTTCTCTGAAATCACTTACTGCACCTTTAAATGGCGACATGAGAAGTAAGAAGCTGAATTTGTAGTGTATAGTATTTCTTATAAGCCACCTCTCAGCACTGATGTATTCAGAACCAGCAGGGTTACAGCGAACTCCCGCCACACGCACATGTGTGATCTCTCGAACCTGCAGCCCCAGATTCTCTCCTTCGATGGTCACGCGTGTGCCGCCCTCCTTCGGCCCCGTCAGTGGACGGATCTGTGGAGACAGAGATGACACCTTCTCATTGGAGGATATAAAACACATTCGAAAAACTGTATAGGTCGACACTCTGAAAGGTGCCGTCTGGGATATCTGCCATTCAGGAGAATTGTTTATTTTGTGTGTTTTTAACCATACGTTAAGGGACAAATGTCCTAAAAAATGACTCCATAAAAAAGCTAAAGCCTGAAAAAAACTCTTTTGAGGAGATCCCTAATGAGAAAAAATGGTTTATATACAGTAGCCTATATAAAAATGTAATAAATATAAATAAATGAAGAAATGCATAAATACAGTTTTAATTCTAAAAATGGTAAATACATGAGATAAATAAAATAATTTTAGTTCTAAAAACATAAAAATAAATAAATGAACAAATAAACAGTAAAGATATATAAAAAGACTGCAACTACAAAATAATTGTAAATAAATAATAAAAATAAATAATAAAGATGAATGAATAAATAAATAAATAAATGTTAACTATAATAATAATAATAAAGATAAATCAATATTTTTCTATATTTTATAGTGGTAAAAAATAAAATGATTAATAAATAAACAAACATAAATAGAGATAAATAAAAATAAATACATAAATAAATAATTGCAGTAATTCTAAAAAATGCTAAATAAATAAAGATAAACAATAAAGATAAATAAATATTTGCTGTAATTCTAAAAAAAAATTATGCTTTTTTTTTTTTTTTTAGATGTTGGTTAAAGTCCTGGCCTTATTGTACATGATCATTTTTGGCAGAAGTCATCTACTGCCTACCTAAAGTCCCTATCATAATTATTTTCCTCATCGACTGTCCTGTTTCCGTCAGAAACGTCACATTATGGACTCAAATGGTTGGCGAAGGTCATTGCATGTTGGGTGTTATGTTTCGTTAGGGTTCATCTGAAAACAACACAAATCTATGTTCCAAGATGGCTTTCATGAGGTGTGTTACCTTTGTGATACGAGGATGGCTGCAGCGTACGTTGCGCCGTCCTTGATGCATCCAGTTGTGTTCGGGTGAAGGACAGTGTTGCTTCAGGAGACACTTCTTATCAGCCAAACACCAGCCACACTCAAACGTGCTGTCGGCCTTCAGACAGAGTCCACAGCTGTCCCTCTGAGCTTCACACTTATACAGGAGAGCTGCGCACACACACACACACACACACACACAGTGAGAATATAGCCGTTCTCTCAGCTGGGCAGTTAAACGCAGGGCATGTTTGGAGTGGTGCCAGCTGTATGGTGCCAATCGATAATTGAACTGTAAGGGGAAGGTAGCCGAGGCAAAACCCACGCCTGCTTTCACTGTGCCGTGATTCATGTGCTGCCCACCCACACTAATAACTCTGACCAGAAGCCTCGAGGAAGCAGAAAACCAAGGTGCTCCACTGTAGTGGGTGTAGAGGTTCAAGTCTATACACAGCGGCTCTTTTCCAAACGCTAGTGAGCTCACTCGCTGGTTACGGTCTACACTGGCAGCATCGGGGAATCTCATATGTTAGTGATTTGAAATGATGTTTACCAAGGTGGCAACTTGGTTAATAGTCACTCATAAAAAAAAGAAAAAAAGAGCCACTAAACACACTCAGTTTATTTCAAACAGAGCCTGGTGTTAGCATGTTGCTAAGCTAGCAAGAATACTTTAATAAACACAAAAATAGAGCATTGTTGATTAAATGCTTTTAACTAGTAAATAAAATACTTATATTGAAGTAAATAATATAATACATAAATACCAAAATAAAATTAAAAAAAGCTTATACAGCAGCATAGTTTTAGTATTTTATACTATTATTATATTTATTTTAATATATTTGACATACATGACCTATATTTTGAAATGTCCATATATATAATATAATATGTAAAATTTTAAATATAAAATCAAAATATAAAATATAAATATAATATATAAACTGAAAGCTGTGTGGACATTATATTATATTATATTACTTAGGGCTGTCAAGAGATTAAAAATTGTAACCAATTAATTACATGGCCAAGAAATTACCCCCAAAAGATGATTTAAAGTAAACATTATAAAGTCTTTTTAAAATATTTTATTTGATTGAACATAGAATTTATTAAACAAACTTTTAGGCTAAAACGGTCATGTTTTTTTCAGAAGCTGCATCTGAATTGGTATTTAGATATATTTACAGAGCAAAACTGTCCAGTTATACCAACATTCTTCAAAATATCTTGTTTTATATTCCAAAAAAAAAAAAAAAAAAGTCGACATGAGGGTGAGTTAATGTAAATAAACAGTATTTTAATTTTTGGCCAAACTATCTCCAAAATATGTTTTTTGTTTGTTTTGTTTTTTACTCAAACTTGTTAGATACTCAAACTAAGAAACTAAACCTAGGTGGCGGTAAATGTCTAAATTAGTACGTTTTTGAATCATTCATTTATTCGATTTGTTCAAACAGCTGATTCATTCTAGCCTAGAAATCTAGACGCCCCTAGCGGCAGCAAAATGTATTTTGCAGCCAGGGCCAGTCTAGCAACTCTCAATACACATTCTAGCAGCAAAAACCCAGATTGGGTCAGGCCAATCACGTCGTGTATAGAGCATGCGGGGCGGGCTTAACATATGACGACAGAGTTGCGACGGCTGGCATAGGCACTTGTAAACAAAGAATGGCGGCAGCAGCTGTCGAACAGCAGTCTTTCGAATCGGCTTTGGCCGCGACTCTGGAGGACTTGGAGTTAAGTTTCTCTTTAAGAAAAGAGCAAAAAACGGCACTTAAATAATTTTTAAAAAAGGAAGATGTGTTCGGAGTTTTGCCGACTGGATACGGAAAAAGTTTAATATACCAATTAGCTCCGCTGGTGGGAAAACGTCACCTTCTTCGTTGCTCTGATTGGTTGTAGCGCTATCCTATTGCGTGCAGAGGGATTTTGAGAGACAGCCGTTTATCCCGCCTCTCGGAGTAAGCCTAGTCTATGGAGAGTGTCCAGACTAAACATCTTGATGTAAGTCTGGCTGGCCAGGCTAGATTCATTCAGGAATGAAGTAAATGCCTCTCTTTATGAATTGGCCATCGAATCATTGGTTCACCCGACTGATTCGTTAAAAAAGTGAATTCATTTAGAAACATCAGCAATCAGCTGTATGAAATTTACATTCGGGTGCGTTTTTTTTTACACAACTAATTCAATAAATGAACGTGTTAAAAAGAAAGCCCTAATTATATTACACATACATTTTATTATATATATATTTTTTTCTTTTCTTTTTTCTAGACTTTGTCTGCCATCTTAGATATACAATTTTCAAAAAGCTTGTTACAAGGCATTCTGGGATTTTCTAGCATTTAAAGAATACACGTGAAGCTGCCTTGGATTTTGGGCAGAATGAGGCATCTTTAAAGGCGGCTCTGGGAAGGTGGATGTAGAGCAAATTGTCCATCTGAGCTAAGAATGACAGACCACTGAAAACATGATCACAGATTAATAAACTCACAACACCAATAATTTACCAGAGAGATTGCATATCTGCAGATACACGGATGAGCTGTGACTTTCTGTTCCTTCCTCGGCTCTATTCCTTTGAAAGCACAGAGACGCTCTGTAATAGCAAACCTGATGAAGTTCTCCTCAAGAGATATATCGACTCCTGGAGGTCTTTCGATTTGTATTTCTCAAAGTGCTACAAGTAAATGCAAAGTGACAGCGGTGTGGACAGGTTAAAAGCTGACAGACGTGGCTTCTATACCATCCTCTGCAGTAATGTGCTGTTATATAAGGCTGAAGCAGGCAGGCGCCCCTTTATTAATAAAATATGCCGCGGCGACTGAAAGAATACCTGACAGACTAAGTGTGTTTGAACAGACTGTGAAATCCAGATAAAATAAAATAAAAGATGCATTAGGTTCCACTAACATAAAAGGTAACACACCATCCTAACATCAAGAGGACACTGGGAATGCCAATAAAATATGAATGTAGAGAGGATGGCTTCAATACTACTTCTCTTTAGCTTCAGAAATGCCACTAGGGGGCTTAAAGGGATGGTCTGGAGTAAAATCAACCTAGGGTCGATTTACCACTAGTAACCACAACCACTAGTTTCTAGTGATCCTGAAGACATTGATTAGCTAGTTCAGGTGTGTTTGATCAGTGTTGGAGCTAAACTGTGCAGGACAGTGGCCCTCCAGGACCGAGTTTAAGAAACCCTGCTTTAAGGTGAAGTGTGTGATTTCTTACCTCGCATGGAGGACGGCTTGTCGATGGGAAAGTCACCATCCCACACGATGGAGAAATCCACAGGCAGGTCTCCCATCTCATTCCCTTCATACCAGTACTGCGAGACAAAAGCAACAGAAACAACATCTATATGAGAGAAAGGTTTATACTCTGCCACTGCCACTGATAACATCTTTCTTGACGTAAGAAAAACAATCATTTGCAAACTTAACAGAACTACTGGAAACAATCTGCCCAAATCACCGCTGACATTACTTGATGTTCTCAAGAGACAATTACAGACGAGGATGATGTTATCGTGTCCCTTTCTCCACCGGCCCTGCTCACAATCAATCCTGATAACATCTTTCCTGACCCAATGGAAATTAGCTTAAATCCAGATCTATAATTTGCTGCACACTTCACGTGGAAAAGCACGTCCAATCACGACTGACATCTTCTGAACATCACATTGACAACGAGCATGACAACGCAATCACAAGTTTCACTCTCTTCACAAGCGCTTCTTTCATTGTTTATGAGGCCATACAAAAAACAAAAAAAAACATATATATATATATATATATATATATATATATATATATATATATATATATATATATGTCTATCTAAATATCTAATCTATATATTATTTTTTTTTTAAACTATCAGTGTGTGTATATTATACACACACTGATAGTTTAAAAAAATAATAATAATGTACACACACACACACAAACACACACACACACACACACACACACACACACACACACACACACACACACACACACACACACACACACACACACACACACACACACACACACACACACACACACACACACACACACACACACACACACACACACACACACACACACACACACACACACACACACACACACACACACACACACACACACACACACACACACACACACACACACACACACACACACACACACAAATTAATAAATTGAACACCCACATACAAATATGCTGTTAAAATAACTTTTTCTGTTTGTGGTGCAGAACAAATGCTCATTAAGTTGTGATATGGCGGATCTCGGGCATGCGGCTGCAGCTTGTCATGTGGAGCAGAAAGCAGGTGACGATGGTTTTTACTGTCCGGGATTTAATTAGCAACACTGAGAGCACTTATCCAACGCAACCCTGAGAGAATATCGCTGATCAGGCTCATCGATCGGCGGCTGCTTGCTTAAGAGCCTTCGAGATAGCATGGGGAGTCCAAGAGAACACGAGTAAACTTACCAGAGCGAAGCTCCAGATTCAGCATTACAAACCACCACAATGGCACAATTCACTATATAGTTCAGCACATGGTATATTTCAGTGCAAAAACCAACACATTTGTATCTGAACTGTCTTATGCAAACTGAGCCAAGGGTTTTATGAATGATTTACGCAGAAATGCATTTCATTAATGCATCCAAATTAGTTTATTATTAAGGATGAATACACCAGCATCTTATTCACTTAATATGCAAGATATGGATTTATGTTGAACAATTGCGGACGCTCTTACCCGATTTTCATGATTATTTTGCAAACCGCGCACTAAAATAACACAGCAAACGTGCAAATAAACAACGCTATTCATTCTTACTGAATTCCCCCTCAGCAGTGAAAACTGCACTGAATTTATTTCCATTTATGGCCAAACCAAAATCTATTTTGGAAAAAAAGGCGAAAGAACACCCTGCCTCGATGAAACCTCATGCCTCGGCCGGTCATTAAGTCCGATTGAAACGTCAGCTGTTGCATCAGCGTTCATTCAGCCGTACAGCCCAGATAAATCACAACAGAGAAAACAAGCAGTGCCACATCGTTCCCCAGCAGTCTGAGAGGCCCCGAGGAGTGGAAAATGGCCCTCAGTGGTGTGTGCGGTAAAGCCCGAATCTTTCTGCAGCTGTTCTGGGGGAAAATATCTGGGAGGAACTCAAGCGAGATCTGCAGTAGGAAAGGTGGTGAAAAGCTGAACTAAACCTCACTCAACCTGTTGACGCCAGGCACCCAGCAGTCATGCATCTCTATGAGACACAGCTGCTGGGGTCCCGGGCATCTTAATTGGGGTCAATTACAGGCGACCAGCAAACTGGCATACAGGTCGCAGAGGTCATGACTTCCACATCATTAACCCATCTTGAAATTTGTTGAGCTATTATGCAGTCAAGCTATAAGGAAAAAGGCCTGATTTACTAATGCCTTTTATAAAAGCATATGAATGGTAGAGATATCAAACTGTGTCTTTCCATAGAACATGTCAGTAAAATTACAATTAATTGCTAGTTAATTTCGTCCAATAGGACTTTTTCATGAAACAAAAGCAGAACGGACGTGTAAATCCTTACATAAATTGGCAAATTGAACGACTATTTACACAATAATGGTTTAATGAACAATGCATGAAGGAGGCCTAATCCTAATGAGACACTTTTTAAATAAAAGCATCTATTAAAACAAAACAAAAGAGTATTTCTGTATTATAATCGAAATAATATAAAATGCATGTGTGTGTATGTACTATGTATATTTACATATATATTTAGTTTCTATATTATACATTATTAAAGAAGTGTGTCTGCGAGAAGACTATTTCTATAGTAATATATAATATTAATAAAAAATAAAGTGTGTTTATATATATATATTTTTTTATTTATTTGCAACAATATTTATATATAATATTTGAAATAAATAGTATAAATCTCTCTCTCTCCCTATATATATATATATATATATTCAGAAAAGGTTATATATATATATATATATATATATACATACATATATATAATATACACTTTTTTTCTTCTTTTTTTACATTTTGAGCAATACTGTGATATATTTTCTTGCCTATTGCCTCTCCTCTGGTGAAAGATTTGAGCTTTGAGGAGATTAGCCTCCGTGTGTAAATGGGTGGAAGCCTTTGTGTTTGCCCATACAATACCGCTTATCTCTGCCAGAAGTGAATTGATTTTCCTCCGGCTTGTCTTCCCACTGTATCGCAGTGTGTTATGTGTAGACAGCCTGGCCTGGTTCTGTCAGAGGCCTCACTGGAAATGACTGGCAAACGACAGCAAGGTAATATTACCTCTAAAACCATCCTCGATTCATCAGCAGCCGCGAATGTGCAAAACACAACCCAGGACGGGTGCCATCACAGGAATAAAGGCCTTTTCCACCTTTTTGATTTAGCTTTGTTCACATCCTTGGGGTACATTTCAATCCCGTTTGCATGTTTAATCAAAGGCTATAATATCTGCTGGCGGCACGTGGGTTTTTAAGAGACCACTTTTAAAAATTGGTGTGCTCAATAATCCACTTATTGGAGCTAAGTTAATACGGTGCTACCGTTTATGGCAGCAGCTATGATGAATAACTGGAGATATTGACTCAGGGGGGGGAAAAATGCTGCTTCTCGAAAATGCAGCCTTCCCTTGAAATTAAGTGATTGCAATTAATTCAAGTGGAACTCGGTGGAACTAAGTATTTAGTCTTTAATAGGATTTTATTGTTAAAAGATGTTTTCATATACCTCATCTCTCTGGATACACTCGGCTCCAGTTGACCTGTCAATGGCGCCGTCTTCAAGTGACAGAATGAAAATCAATATAACTTAATGATGGAGGACCTGTACATTTAATTAAGTTACAAATTGGGCCAGACTCAGCAAAAAAAGACACAACGGCATTAATGGTACGAGCAAAATGAGCCTGCTGTGTGCGAGGCATTACTTTACGGTAACTTAATTACTGAATCATAGCTATCCCATTACTAACGACAGTCCAGTAATAACAGCATATAATTCACTTCACCGAATGTTGCGTCATGGACTAATTCCTAGGTTGGGAGAGGGGAATTCTGGGTTATGATAAAAGATACAGCCACTGTCAGTCCAACTATGATGTGATTTGGTTTGGTCGAGAGCCACTGGAAATAAATAATGGCACAAGTGGTTCTCCTAAAGCTAGGAGGATAAGGAAAGGCGGCCACATGGATGCGCAAGCAACGCGTGTCACCATAAATGAGGCGGATGCGCTGACCTAAGGCAAACCAGAGCATTTTTCTGGTGTGTCACTCTTGGAGGGATTTCTTCATTTGGAGGTTCTAGCGCAGCTGAGCCTCTTAATACATGATAAGCTCAGGGCGCAGTTAATGTGATACATTACAGCTGGGACATATACAGTAGATTGATCACCGCATTAGTTGATACATTTATTTTAATAGTGCCCACCTGCTTCCACACGGCAACCTAATAGCATTTCGAGTTTACAGAGAATGGCGCAAGAAGCAGAGGACACCCATGATTGCACTAAAGCGAGTAACTGAAATGACCCAAGAAACTTTTTTTTGGCCAGGCGAAAACTGCTCGTATGCAACCCAGGTGATCGTTAAAACACATTTCTCTCGGGTAGTACGGTATAAAACGGCTAATGGCTGATTGAGCACTTGATGAGAATAATAGAATAATGAGGGTGAGGTGGTTCAAAATGCCTGACAAAAATAACATGTAAGTGTTTTTATTCAAAAAGCTTCCGCTACCCTGCATCGAGGATAATGGGGTTCTTTGTAAGGGCCCTCTCCATCAAGAGCCTGGTTCAGAACTTGGGCATTGTGTAAAAAAGGCCTTTGGCGGTACGTTTCCCCGGTAACACGGCCGGTGCCTGTCGCTAAGGGGTCAGCGGCGCTTGGCAACACTTACGCTCATGGACTCATTTGGAGTATTTTGCACACCTCTCCCTTCTTGGAAAAAATGTGAATTTCTTTGGATTTCGCTTCAGCCAAGCAAAAAGCACACTAAGTACAGACTTTTTTTTTCATGACTAAAATTAAAAAGCACACAAAGCAGGTGGTTATTATGTTCTGACGGGGACTAGCATATTTATCTTTTGTTTGACAGATGATGTACTGTACGAGCAGATGTACCAAACCTATGTTCAAGCTATAGCTGTGCATTTCTGATTCTTGAGTGCCACGGTACAGAGATGTGGTATAATATAGTCATATATGAGAGACTGTGGTTTTACACAACTGAAAAGGTAGTTCCAGAATATTTTTCCAGAGAGTACATTTTGTCCCTTTCATAACTGATAATGAGATCTTTTGAAATACAAATGGACCAGTACCATCCCCCTGAGGCACACCTTATTGGAATACCATCGTTGCTTTGCTTTCAGATGATTTGGCTGTTTAGTTGATATCATTAATACTAGTGAGTACTAAGTAGTCAGATAGCTTTGTCCAATCAACTTTCAGTACACTATTATTCCACGTTAAATGTCTGTACACAATCACATTGGTTGACTAGCTCATGAATTGGACCTTTCGGTCACCAGCCCTGAATTTTTATTACTATCCCATACACACCATGACTACACAATCATTGATTCATTTATTAGCTAGTACAATTAGCATATTGTTCATTATTACAACCAGCTTTCTCACTACTTAACTTGTTGAGTACAGTCAAATCCATTGTAATGTATGTGATGTGGCAGCTCCACAATAGCAGCATTGTGAGATGCTGAAAAAAAGCAGCTGTCTGAATCCTAGGGTGAGGCAGGAACGGGAAACAGGCGAGAAATTAGGGAGAATGCAGGACCGGTTAACTTGATTTTTGTCAAAAATAATGACCCCTCCAATTCCAGTGCGAGTGAGAGACGTGCCCTAAGGGAGACCACTTACATCAAGATAAGAGCAGATTAACTAACTGTAATACAACACCAGTAGCCTCTGTCTTCAACACTGTGAGGTCTTTTCAACATCAATAAAAAACTGCTATGATTCTCACAGGTGTGGAAGCTAACGTCAATAACTGCTAATATTCCACACTAGCATGCTACAAACAAAAAGTAGCTATAAAAAGTGACTATTGTATTCAGAATAAAGAATTGGGTACTAAATATAAAAAAATAGTAAATTGTAGTTGAAAATATAAGACCCAAAAAGTAATAAATTCACACCTATGATATTTGTAAATAAAAACCAAAAAGGAATGAAAGACCTGAAATACTATTCAAAAAAAATGATAGCAGAGAAAACATGATTGAGCACAAATATGAGGTTGAATTGACGTTAAACTGTACGAGTAAGAGAACATAACAGACGGAATGACCTCTAAAACCTCATCCTTTTACCATTTACTTCACCTATCAGTAAACGAATAGAGCTATACGAATACCTTTCTAGAGTAGAGTTGGAAAAAAACCCAGCTGACTGTTTGATACACGTTCTCAGGTGATGTGTAAACAGAAGATGAAACTGATTGATTCAGCGTCTCCTATCTGAAGGCACTCACAATTTCATTAGCATGGACCCCACGGTCTCAAAGTCACCCGCCGCCGGCTCCCAGAAGACTAAGCTGTGCCATTCGCCTTGACGGCCACATTGATTGATTTTCGCTGTCTCGTGTGAAAGCATGAGAGAGAGGACACGTGCTGAGGAAGGGAGTGGCGGGCGGACGATGACACTCTCCTGGGAGCCAGTGTAATTTGTATCAGGTCTTCGCTGATGTTCGATTGCTATTCAGGGAAGATGCATGTCATGAGAGAGATGATGTGCTTTTTCTTTACTGTGTCACTGGTAATCACACTATCAATTAATCTGTGCATGCCCAGACCAACACAGATAGCACAATGAGGTGAGAGACAAAGAGACTGAGAGATAAGAAACACAAGGGGGGAAGGGAGCCGACGAGGAGAAACGGTGAGAATGTGAGGATTTTGTTTCTCATCACAGCGAGGTAGAGACAAAGAACTCACAGAAACACAATGCAAATGCTTCTAGTTATGCCATTCATAACGCAACACAAGTACGCAAGACATTTTCAGTGTTGCTGAAAAACTTATACAATCAGTTTTCCCTTTCAGATCAACTACTTTCATGAAGGAGCCACAGATCGTAGAATGGAAGCTTGAACAACTCACAAATTCAAACTTTCCCACAGTATAATCATGCAGGCCAATGCAGTCCGCAGAACAATATATTATATTACAAAGTTATATTATAACTAAACATGCTCTTTGCAAACTATGTTGAGGAGACAAATATTATACAAACAAAACAATATCAGTTTGAATAAAAAAATAAAATTAAAAAAATTCAAGCTTAGCATGACTGTCAGAACAGCCACAGCAAGTTGACAGTGGGAAAAAGTAGCACAAAACAAACGTATTGCGTAGTATAACATGTAATTTAATGTTTTTAGAGATAACTAAAACTAAAAGAGGGAACTAAGAGTAACAATTTTTACGGCGTGCATTGCAATAACATAGTTCTAGTCCTAGTTCGATGCTTCCAAATTAAATTACAGGACTTTTATGGACATTAAGCACTAATTTTATATTTTTTCACACATTCTTTATTGCTTAAAAAAAAAAAATACATTTTAAATAAAAAATTATTAAATAAAATTAAAAAGTGAAATCAAATAAAACATCTGAACCATTAACTCAACCCATGAATTTGAAATTCATAAAATCAGTTATTTTTTAATTTCAAATTTCTAAAATATAAAAATAAAGCAACAAAATAAATATAAGTTCTTCATTTTAAATATTTAATAAGAAAAACAAATACAATTAAAGAACATTTTAAAGAAATAAAAAATAAATAAAAAAATGTCTGACCTATAAACTTGTTTGTGGTAAAAATGTACTTGGCTCAAAATAAACACTGGCCAAATAAGAGTAAACATTAGCACTGGTGAGTAAATAAATAGGGACAGGAAAAGTATTAGTTTGCAGCACGAAACTTTAAGAAAATGATAAAGGAAAAAAGATTATTCCAGTACTTTAAAGAACTTGTACAAACACTGTATATACGATAATGTCCTACCATGCACCATAAATGCTCTTCCAGTAAAAAACGTTTTTCATGTAAAAAAAGAGAAGTAATTTAGTAATTTAATTTATAAATCTATTTGAGTCACGCGTGCAACAGTTTTACAGTCAGTGTGTACAGGCAAATTACCGCATCGCGCTTAGTTATGACACAGGATGTTAGTGGGTTTCGCAAGACTTTATAAATAAAAGATCTGCACAGAAAATCCCCATGTCAATATTCATCTGCAATAAGTAAATAAAAAACCTGTTGCCCTCCATATAGTCAATATGCACCGGCATCATCATTGACAGGCGGCCGGAGAACTCACTTTGCATCTAAATGCCTTCGGGTCCGAGGCTGTTTAGACTGCACAAGTCGCTACGCTTCAATTCCAATTTAAATGCATAGCGCTGTCGGAGACAGCAGCGCGGGTCACAGTCAGGGAGACTGATGAACAGGAGGAGATGAGTCCAAACAGATGGAAGGACAACAGTTGCACCGGGGTCCTGCGAGGAGACCTTCCGACCGAGCTCGTGTCATTCCTGGAAAGAACGACAATCAATCCAGTACCGGCCGCGCGCTACAGACGTGATCCTCATTATTAAATTGCAACGGGACATCAATTGTCTTGTCGCAGAGTTGGGGCTAGTGGATTGACCTTTGACCCCGTCAGGGTACAGAGGTCAAAGGGCACACGCTCTACCTCCAGCATGGCAAATCGGGTTCACCGCATTCCTTTTCAGCGTGTCACACTGTCGTGCCAAATGATGAGGCACGTCCAGCGCCTAGCTAATTATCTTACAAGATTCCCTGAGGTTACTGTGACAACCAGATGGGTCACAGACGGCCTGTACCGCCTGCATATGAGAGCGAAAGGGAGAGAGAGAGAGAGAGAGAGAGAGAGAGAGAGAGAGAGAGAGAGAGAGAGAGAGAGAGAGAGAGAGAGAGAGAGAGAGAGAGAGAGAGAGAGAGAGAGAGACATTCTCAATGTCAACATCTTGACATGCTCCATTTTTCACTGGGATTGAGAAAACAACAGTTCCAGCGTTATAAATTGATGCCTTTGCCGATTTACCCGGATAAAGATTCGTATTTTTTATGATCAGTGATTCAGTGAGAAGTCACCTTGGCTTTCTCAGAACAAATTCATCACCACCTCTTTGCCCTACAAGCGACGACTTGAAGCTCATGCTAATTTTTTAAATGGAAAAATAATGTCACAAAGCCAAATATAATGAGAGAAAACAATGCATCTGTTCACATGACAATTATTCAAATGCCATCTGGGGTGAGGCTACGCTTGGAAAAATATGCTGATTAATAAATGACATTGTTGCCATTTAGGATACATTGAAAGGAATAGTTCACTCAAAAAAAAACAATTCTGTCATTATTTCTCACACTCATGTCATTCCAAACCCGTACGATGTTAATAATTCTGCTTACCACAGAAAGCAAACAATCACATAGATATTTCCCATTCAACGGCTGTTCATAGGAATTCTAAGCTCCAAAAAATACTATAAAGCACCATTAAAATAAGTCCATATGACTGCAAGTTTTCTGAAGCTTTGAGTGATAAACAGATGCTAATTTAATTATATGTTTATTGATAAACAAATATGGCGCAGGTTTGGATTAACTAGCTATTTTGCATATATATATAATATATATATATATATATATATAACATTACTATCCCACGTGTTCAAGAGAACTAAATAGTTTAGTTCTGGCATGCAAAATGGAAAAAAGTTAATATGCTAATGATTTTTTTAAAGCAAATTTTTGGATATTGCATTTACATTTTAAGGATACCATCCTGAATTTATGTAATATGCCAAAATTCACATAAAATACACTAGTGTTCAAAAGTTTGGGGGGTTGATAAGTCTTTTGAAATATTTTTCAAATAAGTCTCTTTCAACCTTAAGGCTGAAGGTTTTTTTTTTTTTTTTTTTTAATTCAGCAATATTATGAAATATTATTTCAATTTAAAAGATCTGTTTTATATTTGAATATATTTTAAAATGTAATTTATTCCTGTGACGCAAAGCTGAATTTTCAGCATCATTACTTCAATCTTCAGTGTCACGTGATCCTTCAGAAATCATTCTAATATGCTCATTTGCTGCTCAAAAAACATTTCTTATCATTATCAATGTTGAAAGCACTTTGTGAAGGAGAGGTCTTGAAGTTGTCTTCCATCACTGTTTTTATTGTGTTCGTTCTTTTCTTATGTATTTTATCATATTTACGTGGGGTTTGCTGGTTTATATTTCCTGTTTTGCCTTCCTGAGTAGGCTTGTCCTTAAAGAAAAATCGAGGGGAGCGCTCATTCTAGATCATTTATGGAATGTGTATATAAGATGGCTGTCACTAGTAGCAAGGGACTAGTGGACGGATTGTGTTTTAGTGTTAAATAAGCCATGGTTCTTTTTTTCAGGATTCTTTGATCAATAGTAACTTCAAAAGAACAGCATTTATTTTAAATAGTAATAATTTGTAACAATGAAAATATCTTTACTGTCACTTTTAATCAATTTAATGCATCCTTGCTGAATAAAAGTATTACATTCTTTAAAAAAGAAAAAGAAAAATGTAAAAACCATAACATATTTGAACTGGTGTGTACGTGGATGGAAACCTGGATATTAACAGTCATTGGCTCTCGAGTCTCTAATATCCAAATATAAAATCCAAATAATAATACAAAAAATATATCTAATAATATCCATATTATGACATCACATTGATATTTATAATGCTTGACATCAAGGTGAATAAGTAATGACAAAAAAAATTTTTATGTGAACTATTCCTTTAAGAAATTCTGCTGTTGCTAAAAAATATCAACTTGAACCCTCAGATTTAGCCATTGCTATGAAGAATTTTTTCCTGCATTAATAGCCAGTATTCATCATGTGTTGCTAAACTGAAGTGCAGTTCACATGTGAAAGAGTCGTTGTCTTACCGAAGTGTTCTGGCACTGGATGCAGGAGCTGTTGAAACGGACCGCGGGAATGCGCTGGACTTTGCCCTGGATGTTAAAGACGCACTCATAGTTCTTTTGTCCAGACTGCGGCTGGGGCAAGTTTCGAGCTCGCAACGTGATTGGCCGAACGATCCCCGCCGGTACCAGGATGTCGCTGCTGGGCAGAATTTGTGGGCAGCCCTGAAAAAGACAACAAAAAAACACAATACGTTATAATTCAGGCTCAGAGTAAAGCACAAATAATCCTGACTCATAAATATCACAACCCATTCGACTTTCACTGACACTGATTCCAGTTTATTGAGCTTAAGAACAATAAAGAACGCCTATTCGACTGAAACTTTGCCTACAGTCGCGCACAAACACACCAGAGATGCTAGGAAAGGAAATTGAGGCCATTAGGGCGGGAAGAACTTAAAATCCAGCAATCTGAGGCTAAAAACCCTATTACACAGCAGTTGCATCCGTCTCCAGTTTTACGAAGCACGGTTCTCTCGGCAGATCACACTGATGAAGCGGTAAATGAATATCTTCCTTAGTCCTGCGTGTCAAGTCGTGCTAGAAGAGTCATTACGGCCTACTCCACTCCGTAACCGATTGCAGCATTTGTCAAAGAAACTATTTGACGTGACTTCTGATGGCGCTGATGGAAAACGACACGTCCTGAGATATATTAGCAGCTCAGAAACAACCGCACACGCAAAGCACAATCGGAAGAGGGGAAACAAGGCTTCTGTTTACACAAGCCACATTAAGTGATTGATGATTATCACTTATTGACGAGTGCACAGAGGTGTTGGTTGCAAAACAGCTCTTCTCTACCCCAGTTGTGCATCCTAGGATATTCGGGACGATCTGTAATCTATTTAACACCGAACAATAATCAGGGTGGCAGTAAAAGCAATTTGCAGGCAGAGCAGCCATAAATCAGAGCGGCTAGCCGGCCAGCGCAGCGTCTGCCCGCGCCAAAAAGCAGCACGCTTAACAATGATGCAACTCTTTACCCTGGACCTCCATCAATCTGCACAGGTTTGCATATCAGTGTGACAATAAATGTCATTTTCATATTAGGTGTTTGTAAAGAAGGATTTACTCCCTGTGGAGGCACGAGGGGCGCACAGGTGGCGACTGCAGGGAGAGAAGGATAGCGTGCCTTCACGCTGCAAAATGAGCTCGATGAATCACCTGTAGTTCTGCGGAAGATGACAACGCTGAGCTAATGATAAATTACTCCAGACGACTGGCCCGTAAACAAATACACAGTCCACGGGCATCAGAAAGCGACTCTGATGATAGGAAACTCTCGGGTTGGGTGTGTTTAATGAGAAAACACACAGCTCAGTCACTGAAAATGGTTTCAGCTGTCGCGATTCTCTGCTAAAAATGTTATATGTGTGATACGTGGCTCAGAACCACATCAAATCTTATGCGGACAGTCCCCACTTCGTAGTGTGTCTACTTCCCGGATATTTAGCATGAAAAAAGCAGTCTGTCAAATCTGAATCTGCAGAATTTATTCATTCATACATGACAAATATCCAGATTAATAATTCATAATAATAATAATTAGTTCTAGGTACTTTTCTAGGTACTCAAAGCGCTTTACATGTGGAAGGGGGAATCTCCTCAACCACCACCAATGAGATTACCTAAATTCTGCCAAGATTGTGAAGTATTCATCAGATAGAAATTTCCAGACACTTGTATAGTTATGAAACTTACTTTGAACAGTCAAGAAGTAAGTTTCTCATCAAATGCAGTACATTCTGTAACAATACAAATTCAGCTAAGGACACTTCAAGCATCAAATAATACCTTGGATACTCACTGAAAGCAAAAAAATACCCCAAATCTTATCATATTTAATGTCGCATCAATAAACGGCGTTTGCAACATTTAGAATTTAATTCAGAATGACTGAATTATAACTGAATTTGAATTGAGGTAGAAAACATGATGCATAATTTAAATTAGAATTTTAAAGGGATAGTTCACCCAAAAATGAAAATTAGACCATGTTTTACTCGCCCTCAAGCCATCCTAGGTGTATATGACATTCTTCTTTCAGACGAAATACAATCGGAGTTTAAAAATATCCTGGCTAATCCAAGCTTCATAATGGCAGTGAATGGCTGGAGAAAATTTGAAGCCCATAAAAGTGCATCCATCCATTATAAAAAATACTCCACACTGCTCTGGGGGGTTAATAAAGGCCTTCTGAAGCGAAGCCATTGGTTTTTGTAAGAAAAATACCCATATTTTTACCCATATACCCACCGTAGGATGTAGGAATATCGTAAGCTCTCTCGCGGTTTAAACAAATAGGGATGTGCAACAAACTGAAGCTCCTCTTCTATTATATTGAAATCCTCCGACATTTCTCTTCAAAATGGCTAACTCGCGAGTCGCGACCGGTGTTTTGTTTTGTTCTTTTCTCTATTACGTTGAGCGTCGGGTCAGGGGGTTAGTCTTCCACCGTAAATCGATGCGTAATTCGTCTGTCGGAAGCTAGTGATTATAGTTTATAAAATTTGAAATATGGGTATTTTCCTTTACAGACGCATGGCTTTACTTCAGAAGGCCTTTATTAACCCCCCGAGCCATGTGGAATACTTTTATTATGGATGGATGCACTTTTTTTAGGCTTCAAATTGTCTCCAGGCATTCACTCCCAATATAAAGCTTGGAGGAGGCAGGACATTTTTTAATATGACTTCGATTGTATTCGTCTAAAAGAAGAATGTCATATATATATATACCAAGAATGGCTTCAGGGTGAGTATGGGTTCATTTTCATTTTTGGGTGAACTATCACTTTAATGCAAGGAAGAATTTTAAAATTTTAATTCAAATAAATTCACATAATTGACAGACAGACAGACAGACATAGAAACAGAGACAGACAGACAAAGAGACAGACACAAAGAGACAGATAGAAGAAATCACCTTTTCACAAATCAACTCCTGAGCTGCTGCTGCTCACTAGAGTGGATTTCACTGCAGTCTCTTTAAAAGTCCTGAAGAACCCCACAAGAGGCTGCTTCAGGGTGATGAAAACGAGGGGGACAAAGTACAGCTCATGGAGGAGCGCTAACAGATTGCAGTCATAGATATTTAGCACAGGTGATTCTGCTAATGGACTATAATGGGCTTTTCATCAAGGTTTTGCCGTTTAGAATCGGGGCGCAGCTGCTCCATCATGTGTGTGCACTCAAAAGTTTTAGCACATGACATCATTAGTTTCATCCAAAAACACCATTTGCTAAATATGTTTTTAAAGCTCTCCTGATAATTCCTCCAACCATAACTAATAAACTCACGCTATAATATGAAACCAAAGCATGTTTCAAATGCAATTAATAGAGATAAAACCCCAGAATAATCAATCAATCTATCTATCTATCTATCTATCTATCTATCTATCTATCTATCTATCTATCTATCTATCTATCTATCTATCTATCTATCTATCTATCTATCTATCTATCTATCTATCTATCTATCTATCTATCTATCTATCTATCATTAGTTCTCTCAACTTATCTAAATCATCCATCCATCCATCTATAAAATAACTTTAAAAATCCTAATGGTTCGGCCAGTTGTTTTCTGCTGTGACTAAATGCCAATTATAAACCTCCCCCATTATTTCTCTTAACAAACCTGTTAACAACATCCATTGCCTGTGTATGTTCTTCTCAAATTGAAGGTAACTGCACCCTGAAGACATTTCCTGCCCCTTCCCTCTTAATGTCAGTTTGCTTGTTCTCATTAACAAGCTCCAATCACTACATAATTATGAATTAAACAAGCCAGGGATGGAGTGTTTGCTGAACGTGGCTTAAAGGTTAGAGATAAGCTGAAGAGCTTGTTAACTAAAGAGCAGGGAGGTAATGTCAGCGTTTACCAGTACATAACTCATCACGCCGGGAACACTGCATATATAATGTGTAGTTCTGATGTGAAGCCACATCAATTGAATTCTATATTAATGTGCCATGTTGCCATGGTGGCCTGTAAACAGCTTACGCTTAAGCTAATGAACTATATTACGCACAGAGAAATAGTTTATTATGATTAATACATTTCATTACTTAAAGAACATCCGTGCCTTTGCATAATGCTGTGGCTAAAACCCAGTGACACTAGGCTGTAAACATGTTAAATTATTACAGACCTTAAACAGATATCAAATTAGGGGTTGAACGACTTTTGAAGTAGACATTATGTGACTAACGTCGACTAGTCGCTGATGACGTCATTGTTTGTACAAATAAGCCTGAACCTCGAGCTGAGACTCGAACGCAGATTTTCTTGTGCACGGCTATATGGCATATGACACAGAACTCCTACATAACAGAATATTTTCATCAGTTCTTTTGACTTTGGGTCGTTCTATTTCTCACAGATTTCAGAAATAGATAAACTAGTACAGTAAAGATTAGATTTATATGAATACATTAGTATGAGAGAGCAATTGCGTGTGAATTGCACCTGGCAGCGTCTCTCTATTAAGTTTACTAACTCTTTAGTTACAAAGAAATATACGCTAGAACTTTTCAGTTTTTAAGCTATTTTATTGATAAATCACAGAACAGTGTTGACAACATTTAGTTTAGAACGGCGATTAACTTGCCTGTACAATAATCTGTTTAAAACGTGCATTCACCGATCAATTTTGAGCATCCAGATGGTATAATCAAACATATCTTGTGGGGCGTTCTCTGGATATGCATTTATTTGACATTTTACCTGTTAGAAACGTGGAAGGTAAAAGTGGACTTCAAAGATTTCTTATCCTATTGCACCCTCGATAGGCCATGATCAGCGACTTGTCGACGTCAAGCTTAAAGCCTCATGCCAGAGTATTTAAAGTTGACTAGTCTGTGCAACCCCTACATTTTATAATTAAAAACTAAACAATAAAAGTAATATATTCAAAATGATAAAACATACTATCTTCTTTCCCACAACACTGAAAACACTGGAGCTGGAGGTTTGATTCTTTTGCTGCAACATTTTTTTCTAAAAAATATCTAAATATCCTTCAAGATAAATATACAGAAAAATTGCACACATTTTTTTAAATGTTGTAAGCTAATTTTTTTAAGCTACACTGTGTAGGATTTACTCACATCTAGTGGTAAAATTTAATATTACTTTCTAGCCCCTCCCATTCTGAGGGCGTTTTAACTCCTACGGTGGCCGTATTATTTCAAATCTGCCGTCAGTCGCGAGTAATCTCCCGCTCGCATTCGTCACGGTGCCACTGAGTGTAAAAACGCGAAAGGCGAAGCTTGAATTTCCAGGTATGTCCCTCTTTGGCTAATGTATTTTCAAGATGGAGCCGCAACATGGCTTCTGCCATTCGAGCGACTCGCTCGTGTGTATTCTGAATGGCAGATTCTACACTTACGAGAATACTTGATTAGTTGGTGGAAGTCATTATACATATAATTTTGAAAGAACAAAGTGTTTTTTGCTAAGAATCAACTTAAAAAAATGACAGTGTAGCTTTAAGCACAAACATAAACGTGTGATGTGTGTGGTTAAAAAACAAACAATTAGTCTTAAGGTCTTCTCATCTTACATGATTTTTTAGACATTTTTATTGCACACATTTTTTTGCAGTGTTGCATTGAGCTAAGAGAACTTCAAAAATATTTTTGCTTTATGAATTTGCAGCTTAAAGGTCAGCAAACGTATAAAACATAAAAGCACACCTTTAAATGGGGTAAACACTTTAACAAACAGGAGGCTGTATCCATGCACTAGAAAAAACTAATATCGTCAAATAAAATCTCTTTATGTTTCTGTTTACAGTGATTTAAACAACGGATTGCCCCATTCGGCTTTCAAGTAAGGTTCAGTGCCTTTCTGTGTGACATCATAATGCCACCGCCCGTGTTTTTATGCATCTACAGTAACTGTATCCCTTCACCCGAGCAGCTGCTTGTTTTCCCCAGTAGGGCTTTTCCCTCGCACTGATTAGCACCCCATTAGGAGAGGCCTGGCAGCTTACTGCCTGTTGACAGTCTCTCCATTAACCTTATTGTGCATATCCCGCTTATCACACAGCTAAGCACTTTTCTCCGTTGAAACATAAAAAGCCGGAGCGGACGAGGGAGAGAAATTCATGCCACACATTCAGAAAAAGCACGCGCACTCTCTCTCACTCACACACACACACACACACACACACACGGAATCCAATCTTTCATTGCAGGTTTGCGAGAGGAAAAAACGAATTGTTGCTTACATATATAATTTCCCGAGCAGTCAGTTGCTCAGTCACTCACTCCGTTTTTCCATTCCTTCTACCCTGTTAATCCCATTTTCAGTCTTCATAAGCCATAATCCATGAAATATGCTCCCTTCCCTCAGTGCCGAGAAAAATAAATTCAGTCTCCGGATCACTTGGGAGCTGTTCCAATTAAACGTTACATGATATTTTTTGACCTTATTCTTCAGCTAAGGCTGATTTTTTTTAATGGCCTGTATAATCTGAGGGGCGGCGTGTGCGTTGAAGTTTCTAAAGCTCTGATTGGTTGATTGGAGCTGGATAATATCCTGAAAGTGTTTGAAAAGACATACAAATAACTACAAATTATAGTCAATATGGAAGTGTCAGTTCACTGCAGAGGCTGAACTAATCATCTCTACAGCAATGATGAAAGACACATTCAAAAATGGGATTTGGAGAAACGGCAATCAAACAATATGCTACATAAATATGATAATCAGAAAGTACCATGATATATGAATATGGTAATCAGTACCCTGGCACATACATATGTAAATCAAACAATGCTATGGTAATTTCGGTCAAGGACAAATAAGGATGCCCAAAATAAAAAAAAATACAAGTTTAAAACACTGTTCTTAGAAATATCATGTTTGTAGAAAACAATATATTTTCAAAAAGAAAATAAAACTGCTTAATATGTACAAAAATAAACAGTATTATGAATCTGTTTATAAGCAGTATTTAAATAATAATCAAAAAATATTAAAACGCCCCCAAAATATAAAAATCAACATTAATTCAGACATTGAAGTGATTTTCTTTGTATAAGAGGCATTTTATATAATTGCCTATATAATCATAAGTGCATTGACACATGCGATTTGTTAAACAATTTTTAGCATACTTAGTGAATTTAAAATTATAACTGTAATTCTGAATTTATACAAATAAACAGATAAAACCTATCGAAAATATAAATTGATTCCAGAAGGGATTTAACAAATTATAATATTGTTATATTGTTTGTGGGATATTGTAAATTATCACACACACTAACTGTATATATTTAAACGAAATATATACAGAAATCTATCTAATTCAAAACATTGTGGGATTGCGAATTCTTGAATCTTTTGACAGCCCTGGTTTCATTTCATCTGTCGCCTGAGGCTGTTTACTTGTTGCCCAGGATATTGATTTAGTATTGATATCGAGATACCAAAGACTGCTATGATACTCAAGCCAAAATCTTCGTATTGATTGAACACCATCCATAAGATACACAGAGAATAATCCTCCATTTGAAGTATAAATGGAGCACTTGCTATCTTAGAAGCTGAAAGGTGATCGTTTGGCACAAACTCCCTAAAATATGAAAGCATAAGATTGCCTGTCCGGCTCTAAAACTCTCTTATCGGTAGATCTAGGAGCATCTCTGTTTTAGCAGTAAAGTGTTTGCAAATGTAAAAACAAGATAGCTTATCGCTACGGCACGAGAAGCGAGGACGAGGGCACTCTGTGTGAAAGTGTCTGCGTCGGGCCTGTTTGCCGTGCTTCAGCGACGCATCGAGACCGGCGCTATGTAATGGCTGGCTGGTGACAGACGCCCGCCGTGTCACTTCCTGTGCGGCTACAGCGTCCGGGCTTGAAGGACCACAGCAGACAGAGCCTTTCCTGCTGAGCTAATGGAGTCGCTGTCACTCATCCCACAATTAATTACCTCAGCCCGCAGCTCCTTAATGAAAGAGTCGCCCCACCGAGACGAGACGAGGCCGGAGAAGAGGAGAGCAAGAGTGTGAGAGAGAGAAAGAATGCATTATGGGAACAAGAAAACAGATTGAGAAGGGACAGAAGGAGAAGTGACACTTGGAGAACACAAACGAAGAGAGAAAAATTGAGAGGCAGAGCATCAAAGTGAGAAAGAGGAAAAAAATAAAACGTTATGTGAGAGGGAAAGGGGGGAGACGCCGGGGTCCCGTTGGGAATGAGGCCAGTTTGGAAATGTGTGCGAGATCTTCGTGGCCATTACTCTTGGTGAATCGTGTCCCTGCAGTGCTGCTCTTTAAGGTTAAATACATACATAAGCTAATTAAGCTTCCTGTAATGATAAATGTTACGGAGGGAGAGCGATATTACGGCACAGCGGCCGCGCTGTCAATCAACGTCACTCTCAGATCATGACACAGCAACACTGAATAACATATATAGCCTATAACTCTCTTTATGTCACACTGCTTTACAGATCAGTAGTTCACATTCAAGTATGTTTTATGACATTTCTAACAATGTGAATATACATTATCCTAAACTAGCATATAATACCAACATTTATAAACCCACTATTAATGGAAGACAAATACTAGACTTTTACTAATACGAGTAGTTTTGCCCATTTAAATTTAAATATATATATATATTCAAATTAAACAGCAATGCAGAACTGTATATGGCGGCCCAACAGAAAGAGATTTAGAGCTGCTCACACTGATAAATCCACAGTGAAACAATCTCCTACATCAGCCGTTTCAACGCTACACATCTATATATACTGCCAGAACGAACACTACTCGTAAACTTTTATACTCCAAAACTAGCATCCAAAATCCTCAGAGGAACATTATATTTAACTCGAAAATCTCTCCCTTCAAACAGACAGTTTTACTCTTGCTTGACCCCAAAAATCAAAAACATTTCCATCTTCGAGACCACACAATAAGAGGGAGACTTTATTTCCGATGCTGAGGAATGAGGGGCGTGAGTGCGGGCCGTAATCAGGGGTCCGTGCTCCATCCATTCCCAGAGGTCACCTACCATACGCATAACAAACACGCTGAAGCCTCATCAACCCGGCAAAGCTGAAAAACAGACTCGCGCCGTTGTGTAGGAGGACATCTACGAGTGATATACTGATATAATCAAACGCATTTTAATACAGATGAGAAGAATGAGACCCTTATTAGAACACAGAGCAGCCGCTGCATTCAAAACCGGTCCAATCCAGAAAGGACACGCTTACAGTCGGTTTAATTGGCAAAGTGAAGGTCAAAGAATGTGTTTAAATGAAAAGACAACGAATTTAAACATGTCGGCAGTAAGAATGCCAGTCACAGACTGCAGTTAGGTTTTTTTTCTACCATTTTTAACTTTATTTTAAGTTATTTCCTTGGTTTTGTTAGATATGAAACAATTTTATTTCACTTTAAAGCAACACCATGTAGTTTTTCAACCTTCATAATATATTTCCAAGACCCTTGTGATGGTACATCGACTTACAATAGGTTGAATGACACGTCTGCCATAGCCTGATGGGGTCTTTATCGCTTTTACTGGCACTACAGAACTTCGGGGTTCGGGTAGTAACCCGAGCACAAAACGAACTACAAAATTCGACTGCTTTACGGCATACCTCACTTCCCCCACCACCCCCCACTTCCTCAAATTCGGACGTGAGAGCCCAAAAACGTTTGTTTGCCGGCTGGTATAGCGTCTGTATGTTATTGTCATGGCCGAAGCAGCAACTAAACCGAAGGAGGCAAAGGTTTTGTCGGAGGAGACTAGGAAGAGAAAAAGGTAGAGTGATAAAATCAAAAAGACCGGACGAGGATCAATATTGGTCCAGCGTTCGCTCGCTGGCGTGAGCTAAAGGAGGAGGAGGGGTGCCCGACCGATGCTGACTTGGCCGTCATGCTGTCGGACTAGTAATAGCTACATGATTAGACGGACAAAATCATCTTTTAGGATAACTATCCTAATGACTGCAGGCTGATAGTCATGTTTGTTTGTTTATTTATTTTTCTGGTGAAAGTGTCTTGCCTCAGGCTAGGTAATAGATCTATGGCTATTACCTACCACACAAACATTGAATTGAATTAGCATATCCATTATGTAAAACAGTAGCCAATAGGCTACTATAATGACGCTGGCTTGTAAACGTTAGCTACAGCTATAGCTTGGCGTTTGAAAAAAAAGAAAACCCATGAAATTATATTCATATGACCTGCTGACATTTATGCCACTGTACCTGGGATGAAGACATTTCACACGCAACGCAGGCAGTCTGCCCAAGACGTGAGAACTCCTTCTGCAGAGTTCGGGGTATCGGCTTGTCAACAAATGCACGTGTATCCCCTGGTGTAACCATGACAGATTTTGCGACAGTAGTAGAAGACAATACTGTTTCCCAACTGTAGGGGGACCCCGAGAGCAAAAGCTACTTGGTGTTGCTTTAAAACATTTCGCTTCATGAAAATATTTTTAAGAAGTATTTTGCATCTAATTTAACTAAAAACAAAAGTAAACCGGGAACCACCAGACCTGTTTTACATGTTTTAACATGACGGAGGTGTGCATTATTTTCGAATAATTCAACGGCCCGGAGTCAATTAATCCACTTATACTACAGTTAACACACCACAAGACATTGTTCCGATGTATTTCAAGATATTTGACAGCAGCACAACATCTGCAGGAATGTTTACACATCTGTTTATACACACACTGTAATCTCTGCACTGATTTAGTCTTTTGTTGAGCTCCATGTAGTAATGATCTCACCCCTGACCTGTTCCACAATGCTTCAACATTTAAAGCTGCTAAAATGTGCACTCTGATATGGAAATTATCATCATTCCTACCCACTCTTTTAACCACTATTTCTCGATTTATTTTCATCTTTTCAAGCATTCACTACTGCTTTGCAACTAATGTGCAAATTATTCAGTGACTTTCAAAAGGATCTAGTTTTTGTCAATGCTTTGAGGCAAATCGTTGAGGAAACATAAGTCTTGTGGGACCGTTAGCACAGGTAACGACTTATCTTAAATATATTTTAAACAAAACGCAATTTCGAGCAGCATACTGTTGCTATAGTAACTTCCTGAGGAAAACTTGACTTTGCTCAGCATCTGTTTAGTTACTGAAACGTTTGAAACCAGTTACAACGATACATACACAAACATTACAAAGTTTGGGGTCGGTGAGATTTTTTTATGTTTTTGAAAGAAGTCTCTTCTGCTCACCAAGGCAGCATTTATTTGATCAAAAATACAGTAAAAACTGAGAAAAATTATTACAATTTGAAACGGTTTTCTATTTTAATAAATTTTTTAATGTAATTTATTCCTGTGATGACAAAGCTGAATTTCTCCAGACATCAGTCTCACATGATCCCTCAGAAATCATTCTAATATGCTGATTTGCTGAAAACAGTTGTGCAGCTTGATATTTTTCAAAGAAAATATGATCCTTTGATGTACAACAAATTAAAAAGAACAGCATTTATTTTGAACAGAAATATTTTGCAATATTTAAATGTCTTTACTGTCACTTTAAAGTAATTTAACTGTCCGTTTAATGCATCCTTCCTGAATAAAAGTAGTAACTTCTTTCAAATAATACAAAATCTTAATGACCACAAACTTTTGAATACACACTTATATATACTTTAAGGCCCCATATTCACAATGAAGTGAACCCTGATTCTTGTGCTTTCTATATTTAGTGCACAAAATCCCAGAGTTTTTAATTTAATATGGACCCGAGCTCAGATTGAAAGAGTCCAAATCAATATGACTTTGGAGGACCCTCAAACAGATGTAGCAATACTCTTCTTGTAAAACACTGCATTGGAGAGAGAGCGAGAGAAGCCGGCTGCTGTTCAGTGGATTAGGCCCAGGGCGTTGGAGTGCTGCTGGGAGCTGGAGAGACCCCGTCACACTCGCCCTGTTTACAGTGTGAAGAGTGTTTTTATGTCAGGGTTTTTGAAGCACCTCTCAAAGCCTGGGCCAAGGCATCGGGGCAGAGCTTACACTGGGAGAAGATGCACTTCACTGAGCCTCTCTCTCTCCCTCTCTCTCTCTCTCACACACACACACACACACACACACACACACACACACACACACACACACACACACACACACACACCAGTGTGCTTAAGGGCCTGGATCACTGACTCACACACTGATCAGAGCAAAAGAACGCCTGAGCATTGTGAACGTATAAATAAGCCAGTGTGGTAATCACTGAAAGAGCCCACATATGCTCTCGGCCCACGCCAACATGGATTTCTCCCCCGGATAACTAAATGACAGTGAGCTTGTTTTTCGTTTGCATCCGGTCCAAACTCGGCCTGAATATCCTAAAAAGACAATGGGAATTCAATGATTCATAAGTTGCTCAGTTCTAAAACCTCGTGAGATGCTTATACTATAATTATGTTGCCTTCTAAGACACCGTGTGGCCAAAATCATCACATATCCTCCTTTTGGTTTGCGTTCTGGGGTTGAACCGATCTTTTCGGCCCGGACCCCATTCTGCAGTGGAAATGTGCGAAATGAACGGTTCAAGAACGGACAACCCGCACCGTAACCGTGTCGGTGGAAAAGGGGGAATGTAGGTGCAATCCCAGAATGCACTGCAACAACAAAAAATGCATCCGGGGAAAGTTAAATTGAATTATAAACAGAGTATTTAAAGAAATACTATATACTTAAAGCGCTACGTACTCTATTAAGGTTGTCAAAAGAATCAGAACCAAGTCGGTACTGACATTTTTAAAATGTGACGATATAACATTTCTGCAGTAAAGTTAGTATTGAGTACCAGGCCAATCCGGTACCCACTGAATTATTAAATTAATACATATAAAATAAAATAAAAGCATTAATTCATTTAAACCCACAACCTTTGTTTTCTCCATTTTATAAACGTTGGAAAAAATGGTAAATAAATGTTAAATTAAATTATTAACTCAAAGGTCATGGGGTTTAAATGCATGAAGTGATAACATTTTTTGAATGCAATGTAAGTTGCTTTAAATAAAAACATCTAATATATAGATAATTGAATAATAAATTCAAAATATATTATAAAATGTTTATAATACATATAACAAAAAGATAATAAAATACACATATTGATACCATAGGCATGCAGCTCACTATGTTTTGTGTGTTTGCGCACACAATGAAGTAAACGTTTCTGATGGAGCGTGTGAACATGAGAGTGACCAGCGCTGGCATCTCTCCTGACGGGACGGGGCGCTCTCTGAACTGCTGTCACTGGAGGATCTGCTGGCCCGCTACACCAGCACTCTCCCCTCCAGTATCAACACTGGATGACTCACCACTTTTCGCTGACTAACTCTTTTCTTGAACGAGAGCGAGGGGGGCGATAAGAAGATTGTCAGGCACAGTGCTGGAGGGGAAGACAGAGAGACAGAGAGAGATGGGCATATCTCAGCGCTGCTGGCTGCCTCTGATAAACACTGATAAGCCATCTCTTTGATGTTCAGTTAAGTGTAAAATTAAAATGCGCCAAAAGCCGAGGGGCGCACGGCACCCCCTTCTGCAACTGAAGACGGGAGGATTTTCCTCTTTTCTGGTTGGCTCCTCCCCGGTGTGCCTGTGCGTCTCTTTCTGAAATCAGGCAGGTGTTAATCGTATGGGTGTCTGTCCCGTCGTGCGTATATAAAGTCCAAATCAAATATCAAATCATTTTCAATCTTTCATCTGGCTATCATTAAGCCTCATTATCCACACGGCCTGATTACAGATCCAATTAACCTTGTTTCTCTGAGCCGTGCGTATAGTTAATAATTTCTCTAATTGAAAAACTGTAATGTCAGAATCACAGATATGAAAACACTTAGTTGCCTGGCAGCTTCTACGGCTGTGATGACGGCATAAAAAGTGGCACTGACCAAATGAAATATTAATATGTCTGGAGACGCTTATAGAAGCTTCTAACCTGATTTGTCACATCTGACCAAACAGATTAAGCACTTTATTGGAGTCGCATTCTACACTTTCATAGGATCTTACTTTTACCCATCCATCCATCTACTGTATCTATCCATCTATCTATCCATCTACTGTATCTATCCATCTTTCCATCCATCTATCTATCCATCTACTGTATCTATCCATCCATCTATCCATCTACTGTATCTATCCATCTTTCCATCCATCTATCTATCCATCTACTGTATCTATCCATCTTCCGAACTACTGTATCTATCCATCTTTCCATCTACTGTATCTATCCATCTTTCCATCTACTGTATCTATCCATCTTTCCATCTACTGTATCTATCCATCTTTCCATCTACTGTATCTATCCATCTTCCGAACTACTGTATCTGTCCATCTTTCCATCTACTGTATCTATCCATCTTTCCATCATCCATCCATCCATCTATCTATCTATCCATCTACTGTATCCATCTTTCCATCTACTGTATCTATCCATCTTTCCATCTACTCCATCCATCCATCCATCTTCTACATTGAGTTGCATTATATAATCTATCTATCTCCTACATAGAGTTGCATTATAGATGGATAATTTCCAGCAATAAAAACCTAATAAATTAATTGTAGGTTTGAATTTAACATAATTATATAACATTATATCACATTATTGTATACAAATTTTTTTTTTGATGCATTTAAAATGTGCAGTTAATATTTTTTTGCGGTGGAGCCAATGAAAATGTTGACAGGGCATAGTTTATCTGTATGTATATATTATATATATATATATTTTTTTTTTGTAAATTTGCCCATTTTTTTTCAGTTATTAGCCAAAACATGAAAATAATGAATGTCTGATCTCTAATACATTGCTTCTGAGGCTCATCTGTCCCAAACATTCACCTGTACACATGGCTGTGGCATCACTACACTGATGGGTCATAACTACAGCATCAGTTCCATAAATGTTCCATAAAACTGTGTGGACTGGGGAGCGAGCGGTGTCTGAAACCAGTCTATGAGCGCTGGACTAGACGGCCGATTCACACCTGGATTCAAATCCGCATCTCGGCTCATCTAAAGCTACAGAGTTAGTTAGCTGGGCCACTTTGTTCCTGTCGCTGTGGTTTTACTCCGTAATCATGGTGCAAAGAAATGCAAGAGAGATATAAATAAAGCAAATGCCCTCAGAGTCTGGTATCCAAGCAGCTGGAGAGTCACGTATGCTGTTTTCCTTTCACTCCTCGGTCATCGAGTGCAGTGAAACAGAGAGGCGGCCGTAACTTCTCAACCTCTGAAGGCAGCGGCCTACAGCTCAGTCAAGTGTGCAATAATGCGCTCAGACAAGAAATGAAAAGCAAAAGGATTGAAAGAAATTGAGAAAAGGAGAGAGGAAAAAGGAGGGGGCGGGAATACAAGATGTAAATCTATTCACAGATTGGGCCAAATCTGTGCTAAGACTATTATTTTCCCTCACCGCAACAGAATCTTGGCTGGAAACACGACACCAACCCAGACATTAAACACTTGGGCCCATTTCAAACATCAGTAACCACAAACAAAAGGCACCAACATAAAAGTTGGACAAGTTATTTGGCTCGATACTCATTAGCACCTGAAGTTCTGGAAGGAATTACATTGTAGACACCCCTAAAAACACTCATGCATCCATCATACCGCTGCACAACACGGAGAATTATAAAATCTACAGGAAGAAACTCTGACTGACTCAAAGCGGCTTTGCAGAATGGAAATAAGACTGCACTCTATTCTAACAATTTTCTAAATGATTGATTTGGGTGGTTATGTTTTACTGAGCCCAAAAAGAGTCAAAGTACCTTCAGCCAAACTGCATACTTTTGCGAATGACATCTGCAAATGTGAATCCTGGGTGAATTATGTGTACGTTATACGATATATTAAGAATTTCTAAGTTTTAGTGTACATTTTAGTGTACATTAGCTATGGCATCCAATTTGAGAATTTCATTTGTGTGAAAAATTGGAATAGCGCAAAAACAATTTATTGGTGAATGTGTTTCACTCAGTTTTCTAAGTACCAACAAAACAAAATGTTAAAGTAAAAAATTTCGATCATATATAAATATAGATTTTGGAAAATGTATTTTTAACCAGCATTTGAAATCCCAAAATCTGCATTAAAATAAAACCCAGGTAATGTCTAGTAATGCCACTGCATGAAAACTGGTTTTAGCTGTAATGTGGAAGTGGCTTTTTTGGTCTCTATATGTGATTTGAGTCCCTCCTTCAATCGAAGTCTAACGGAATATTTTGTCCATTTCATCAACCATAAGATATCCTTAAGATATAAAAATATCCTTAAGATATAAAAATATCCTTAATTCCAAATGCTTTAAAAACTAATAGCACACCTTCGCTAATGAACACTCAGTGGAATGTCCTCCTAAATAACAGCTTGTGAAAACTGGATTTCTATTCCGAGTCAGAATGACATTTGCAACAATTCTTCCTTTTATCGTCCAGTGTAAACACACGTCGAGGGAAAATGTCTAGGCTTGAAATTTCAAGCAAGTGTCAAACGAGACAAAGAAGTGTGTGAGAAGTTCCCAGTGTTCCACGGACAATGAGTGAAAGAACCGATTGTGTGATCTACACACACAGATGGACACTTGTGAGAGGAACAGGTCCAGAGGGCGCAGACCAGGTTGGGTTTGTTAAGGCCTGAGGGGCTTGTTGGATGTCAAAGGAACAGCGTATCAAAACAGGAAAACCTGTCATTATTTACTAACCCTCATGTTGTTTCAAACTCGAAAGTTGCCATTTATTCTGTATGCACACATAAAAACTACGAGCATATGGGTTTGGAACAACATCATGATGGTGAGCAAAGAACAGAATTTTACACTTTTAGGAGAACTACCCCTTTAAATGAGTGTATGAATTTGAGACGGACACATAAGTGGTTCTGTTGTCCTCACTTCCTGTTCCTCCAGAGAGCAGGGCACAATAGCTTGCATACTCTGTTTAAAAGAATGCCAATCCTCTAGGGAACATCACAGCAGAGGAAACTGAGAACAGATGAGCCGTTCTGAACATCTGAATCTATCTTTCATTTGAGAAAGAGAAACAGTGAGTCATCTGAGCCACACTGAATCATAAATGAACTCATAATACAGCTGAATCTGATTACGCCGCGTGGCAGCGCTGCAGATCAAACCCTCGAGACCGGAACCGTTCAGACTAGGAGGATCGCGCATGAGAAATCGAGTAGTCAAGTACTTGTTCAGCACTAACTGATTGATTATTAAAAAGGCAATTCAGATTACTAGATTAGAACTGATTTTCAATTTTATGGTGGGAAGAGAATGCGAAGAGTATATAACGGACTGGTTTTTGTTATTTTTAATAACTTAAATATTTTGTAATAAATACATTTAGATTGATAAAACAAGATTTGAAAACAAACAGTTATGATTAATATTTCAACTGTGTTAAACATTGTTTTTTTATCTAGGGTATATAGTATTTTAAATTATTTATATATTATTATATTAAATATATATATATATACACACTGTATATTTCATATTTGTATATTACTATATTAAATATAAGTAATTATACTGTATTTGTGTGCCTTATCTTAATTCTTAATGTCTGACTAATTAAGTTATTTGATTTTTATAATGTGTTTAAATTCTTCACTACAAAATTCGAAATGCCAATCATTAGTTGATGCGTGTCATTTAACAGCGGCTTGTGTGGTCCAGTTTGTTTCTTACCTCTGCGCCGCTCACTCGACCTTCCTGGAAAGAACACTCGGCTACGTTATTAGTGCAGATGTGGCGATATTTACACCAGTTGCAGGGGAAAGGGCTGCTAACACACGACGAACACCTAGAGGAGATAAAAAAGAGAGTTACATGAGAGATGTGTTCTGAGGATCTGAGCACATGAAACTAGGAATCTGTGAACTCGACCCGACTTTCTACTCACTTGAGAGTTGACTGGCTGTGCTTAATAATAGTCTTATTCCTAGTTTTAGCCTAAAAAGTGTATTAATTCAGTGTTTTAATGCAATCACAAGCTGGCTTTGATGTAACATTGTATTTTATATACATTTATATATTATATGCATTAAATAAATACATATTTAAAATACTGCTGTCATCTAACGTAAAAGTTTGTGGTATACATACATACATGCATATACACAAACTGTATAGACACTGCCCAAAAAAAATCTTGTCTATGATCATTATTGCAGTGATTATTATGTTTCTAGCATCTAATATGTTTGCCAACATTTCTTCTGACCCTATTTGATGGAGTGTGTAACCATGTAGGAAGACACATCATGGCCATATTCCAGGATGACAATGTTAAGAAACATTAAGCTAAAATTGTGAACGAACGGTTGTGAGGAGCATGAAGAATCATTTTCACACATGAATTGGCACCAGAACTTAAACTCACTGAAAGTCTTTGGGATGTGCTGGAGGAGACTTTACAGAGTGCTGGACTCTTGCATTGTTAATTAAATAAATAAATAAATGGTATGATGTTATTCATATGCTATTCATCTGCATAGTTGTCACTGTATAAATTAAACAAAAGTGATTTTCTCTTTGTATTTTTTCATTTGATTAACACTATGCTTGTTGTTTAAAAATCATTAGAAACTGGCAGCTCCAGTAGTAATGAAAAGATTAATCTTGAACTCTGTCTTGGAAACTAGCATGAATAAACCATTTAATTATCAATTAAAAAAAGAATGTACACCTGCATGATATTACGCTGTAGCCACATTAGACCAGCGGTTTAGGAAATGGATAGATGTATGATTCAGCTGCGGGCCGCCATCTTCTAGTCAGACGCTGGAATTCATTCATTGTGACCGTCACAGTGCATTATGGGTATTTTCTAGCCATTGAGCGTACATCGGTTGTACACTTGATATTGTGGTGCATTATGGGATGGAATGAGTGCACTCGATAATGCCCACTATGGCTTCTGACACCACTAAAATGGCTGTTCCCTCAAAATACTGCCCTATTTAATCTATGTATACTAGAAACGCACAAAACTGGTACTTGTAGAAAACGAAAAGTTGGAGAGGATGATTCAATGACCCAACAACCAAACAAGATCTAGATTTTTAACCACTACCCCACACCACCCACAAACAAAAGAAGTGGGAACTAGAACTTCTTCATCTTCAGCAGTGACCTAAACTCTTTGTCCTCAACTGAACCTCAGGCTCAAGTCATTAATTCTCTCAATTCTTCGAATACTTTGCCTATAAACCACATCATTGTCCTTGGGAACATCTTGAACGAGCCCCGGGTCAGACTTAAACTCTCATAGAGACTCTCTCATTGTGAAAGACGACGGCGCCGTGGAAATCTGAGTGGTCAATATGTCACAAATCCGCTCTTTCACTTCAACACACACAATTAATCCTCTAGGGCCATTGAACACCCGACTCGTTCATGCCGCTTCTCAATTAGTCATTAACCCGACCCTGAAAAAGCCTTTCAGAATGAGGCCCTAATGACATTCCCAATTAAACAGTCACATCCTGCCGAGAAGCAGAAGCAAGCGACACCTGTGGACTCGAGCGCGGCGTACAGGACGAAAGGCCAATCGCGCCACGAGAGACACTGTGAGAGCGCTTGCGGATACTTCCGGCAGGGCAAGTTTTCCCACCTCACGCTGTCTCTCATCTGCCACAGTCCCGCACGGAAAGCCTGCGCAATACGCCATCCTAATCACGTCTTTCCCACCGGAGGCACGCTTCAAATCGCCTTCAGAGAGCACTCGACAGTCCAAGCACACCACACCTGGAGCTGCATCGCTCAGTGTGATCTGGTTTCGCTCCCCTCGCTCTCGCAGGGCCCCGGAGGAGGAAACATCTGAGGCGTTTGCAGGGGCTGAATTATACAGGCCGCTTTTCTCTGGCAGAACAATCGCACAGATATGAAAGCATACAAATTATCATGGGTCATTTAAAACGCGTTAATGCAGTTTCTTTGCGGTATGGATGCATTTTAACTCGCTAAATCTAATATTGCTGTCGACGGGTGTGCGGTGTGGGAGTGTTTTCAGTGCGCTGGAAGGGAAAGATGCAAACTAGAGCTGATGGAGGAGGCGCAGCGCTCCACTGCAGCTGAAATGCGCTGTAAATACTGCAAACGGATCTGCAAGTCTCGCCTGAAATATGCAATATGCTGTGTCAGGGGTTTAAGGCCCATCAATTCACTCAGCTTTAATTTGAGCGTGGGCTGCAAAACACAGCACGGCCAAATGGTGACACTCTGATGAAGTGAGTATTTTACCATCATTGGGAGTCTGGGCTGGACTTTCAGCTCAGGCGAAACGGCATCAAATCATGAGACTGTGCACAATAGTCAAACTGAAATAAAAAAAATTGACCATATTTAATTTCTTAATACAAGTTTCTGGCCTGGATTCATTTGTGCACGTTATAAGAAAGGTAAAAAAAAATCTTTCAACCAAAAATGCATAACAATAAGGTCCACCTCAAAAATGTCTTTCATTTTCAGTGACATCCCTAACCTTTTCCCAACCCTCCCAACCAATCACTGTGCTCCGTTCTGTATGAAAAGCCCAGTTTTTAAAAATCCAATCAACTCCTAATGGATAAAATCAAACTTTTGGAGTGAAACGGATTAATTACAGAAATAATGTACCCCCCCCCCCCCACACACACACACACACACACTCTATTTGACTATCCAATTTTCCTCAGAAATGCATAGTGAAATATGAACAAAAGACATATAAATGAATAAAACCGGCTAAAAATAAAACCATAATTAAAATAATTATACATTTATTTTATAATAATATATGTATATATATATATATATATATATATATATATATATATATATATATATATCAATATATCACTATAAAAATTATTAAAGGAATTCAACTTTTTTACAAATACACATATGTATATTTTTAATGCAAAACATTACTGATTGTCTTGCTTCCAGCACATTCTGACTAATGCTTCCAAGACTATCACGAGACATTTATGCAAAATCAACAAAACATGTTCGCCTAGATAACATTATCTTGGTGACACATCAGCAGGAACCACAACAACACTGAGGAATACATTACAGAAAACCAAACAATATTTGCATGGCATACAAATGTACAAAATCAACAAATGTTCCTTATTGTTAAACCCTGCATCTACTCCCTCAAAACCTATCCAACTCTTCATAAAAACGGCGAGAGAGGACACAGTCGTCCTTTGATATGCACTTCCTGGTAACTTGAGGACACGCATATCTAGGTTGAGCAATAAAACACAAAAGAGTTTCACATGTTTAATGAATGCCCACATTCACATCCAAAACTAACTAGCACTAGAAAGAAACCCTCCCTAACAGCTGCATGGGAAGATGAAACAGAATAAAGTGCTTTGGCTTTATATAAGCCATTTCATAACAAAATATCCTGAAATGCACTGCGCTTCGTCCCCTGCCCCCTCTCTCGCATCACAGGTGGTCATTATCCCACTGGGAAAGACGAGGTTAAGAGGGGGCTGGGGAAGGGTCTTTGGGTCTGGGTGGTCAAAGAATTGTGGGAAATAAAGATGGAGGCAGGAGATTGAGGACGAGTGAGTGCCGTCCACCGGCGTCACACAATTGGCGGGCTAAACGTTCCCACAGGGCTTTTGTGAAAACAGGAAATCTGGCACCGGCTATAGGCCACGCTGGCGTGGTAGCGGGCCTCGCTCGGACGTGGGTTGCCATGGCAACTGCCGAGCCCGGCTCGATGGATCAGCACGGGCGCCTGTACTTGCACACATAAAGACTGGCTCGCAGAGTGTGGGTTTGTGCATCTAATTGTCTATAACACACACAGTACCTGTATATAGAGCACCAAGGTGCAAATTGCAGTCGTCACGTAGCGGCTCCCTCCAGTTGTCATATTTCATCTCCCTTTTGTTTTTCGCTTTCCTTCCTTTGATAAACCAATTCACATTTCCCTCCCGTTTCGATGCAAATCACAACTGGAACGGCCGAAATGGGTTTGGGAAAACAAAGGAGGCGCTAACAATGCGTGATTGTGCTCGCTGACTGGGTTAAGTGATGTAAAGCGGTGGAATGAAAGGAGGAATGGCGGAGGGAAATAAACGAGGGGGTTCAACTTCCTGTCCTCCGGGACGCGACGACACGTCTCCACCCACTGCATTGAGTCCACGGCGACTGAAGTGCAAATGAACAGAAATATATAGAGCGTGGATCGCTCTTAGCCCAAAGTCTGGTTGTGATTGCAGTGTTCGGACTCAACACTCGACTCAAGCGCAGGGCTTGTCAAACTTTTAGACGATCATCCTTGTGTGTGGGACCACCATCCTAAAATTTAAAAGGCAGCTATACATTATGTATAAAGACCTAATTATACTGTGATTTTTTTTTATTATAAATGTCAAATATTAAGTTTGGTTGTGGTTTTTATACTCAATACTGTATTTATTAAATGTATTTATAATTTAAAGCAAAGTTCATTTATGTAATTTTAATCAATTTATTTATTTAGTAAGTACGTTTTATCAAATGTGTTTATGTAATTTTAATTATTAATTTTTTTTTTATATTATATATTTATTACATTTAAAAAAAATCTTCAAATTAATTTATTCATTTAATGTATTATTTAAATCAAGTGTTATTCATTTATTTTACATAAAATTTAAATTAAATGTTATTTTAATGTTTATGTATTTATTTTAATCAAAAATCTTTTTTTCAAATCATTTTTTCAAATTTGTATTTAATATTTTATTTCGTTTATTTTATTTTATTTTAATTATTTTTATTACATTTTATTTATTATTTAAATCAAGTTGTATTTATTTAGTTTTATAAAATGTATTAGTTTCAATTATTTAAATTAAATTGTATTTATCTTAATATTTTTTATGCATTTATTTCAAACTATGTATTTATTTTAATTAATTTAAATGAAATTTATTAACATTTATAGTTAAATATAATTTATAATAATTTATATATTGTTATTTAAACTTATTTTTTATTTGTGTTTATTTTATAAATAAAGGTGACTTGACTAGCCAGAAGCAGAGGGCCGCAAGAACGGAGTTCATATATGACCTGAATCACAGATTGAAATCATTCCAGCAGCAAACAGCTGGACCGCACCGCAATTACACACCAGCGCAAACACCTCTGGAGCAATTACACTCATATACTGACCACAGGCCGAGCTGCAACTCACTCTTTTTTTACTGCCAGTGGGAACGTATTGTGTTATTCTGAGAGAAATGATGATTTCAGCAGGACGTTTGCTGTTTCGGAGAAGTCTACAGATGTTCTTATTTTATTTTTAAACGAGGTTCTCAAAACTATGGAAGCTTGTTTCTGCCACTGAATAAAAAATAAAAAAGGTAATTGCGACTTTTTATCTCACAAGTCTAACTCGCAATTGTGAGTAAAAAAAGTTAGAATTGAGAGAGAAAAAGGCAAAATTATCTTTTACATTTTTTTTTATTCCATGGTGGAAACAAGCTACCATACAACATTCAAACATCCAATAAAAAAAAAACCAAGAGAGGTTGCAAAAGTTAATACAAAAAAGCATTTGTATATTTGCACTAGACTTCCACTATAGTGTTTCTATGACTTCAATGGTCGGTCAGAAGAGAAAAATATGCAAAATTTGCAACCACTTCTTCAGATGTTGTATTAGAAACACCCACACAAGTGACTAGTTTTCTGAAATTGTTTTGCCAAAGTGATATAACGCAAAGTATAGTGTTATAAATGTACATTATTTTCATGCTAATAACTGTGGAAACATGTCACCACAGTCTGTGAATATACTGTATATATATATATAAATTAAACATTCAGAAATATTAGTAAGGAAAAGAAGAGATATTAACGAATACAGCTCGGTGACTTTTTAGAATCTTAAGCATTCTAGATCAAATTTTGCATGTGGTTTTGATTACACGATTACACGAACACACACACAAACACTTCAGGATCCACGAACATCTGTCTAATCCCGCTCAAGCTCTTCATCATGGCACATCTGTGTTGTGTTTGTGTGTATCAGTAAAAATAATTACATTTCAGCCAACATGATTTCACCAAAATGTGACTTATGTAGCCATAAAGAATGCTAATGCACACGTAACACTTTACAAAAAGGTTATATTTATTTATTATAGTTATGAACTATCAATGAACAACTTTTTATAGCTTTTATTGTTTGTTTTGTCAATGCATTTTTTCATTTTAGTTCAAAATGCATTAATGTTATCTTTAACGCTTAATGTTAAAAAGTAGAAATAAAGGTTAACCAAGATTAATAAATGCTGTAAAATACTGTTCATTGTTGTCAGCTCATGTTAACTAGTGTGTTAACTAATATTAAGGTAGGTTTTTTTTTTTAAGTGTTTACCATTTATACATTTATACTACAACCATCATATTACCGACCCAGAGCTTTAAAGTGGACCTATTATGCCCCTTTTCACAAGCCGTAATACAGGTAATACAGGTCTCAGGTGTTCCCAGAATGTGTCTGTGAAGTTTCAACTCAAAATACCACATTTATTATAGATTGTCAAATTTGCCCCTATTTGGGCGTGAGAAAAAACACACCATTAGTGTGTCCCTTTAAATGCAAATGAGCTGCTGCTCCAACCCGCCCCCTTTCCAGAAGAGGGCGGAGCCTTTACAGCTCATGCTTCAGAAGAATGTCACGTATTGGAAATATCCGAAATTGCCAGTAGCAGTGTTCAGCCTTACATGTTAGAACATAGTCGGACAATGATAGATGAGAAGTTACAACTTTTTAGAATGCAACTGGACATTTCTGATTGTGATTGGTCAGTGAATAAATGTATGTAGTTGTTGTGGAGTTAAGTTGAGAGGGGCTTCTTCTCTACTCTTACATAAGAGTAGGTGGAAATCTGGAACCGTGGGTGGATTTTTACCATTTGATAACACACACTGTGGACACAAATCATATTTCAAACACTTTATAAAAGTGAATTTTGCATAATAGGTCCACTTTAACTAATGGGCTCCAGTTTGCTCTCTTTACCAGCATGTTTTCGAGAACTTTCTCTTCACTAAAATTACTTGTATTTTTTTTTTTAAAGTGAATATTTCCAGCAGCTGCGCCGGCTGTTTTAAGAGCAAAGACGTGAGGCTGGATGAAAAGTGCTGAATCAATTGAGGGGGGAAAAAATGGTGAAAATGCTGACAAAGTGGATAACGGCGGCTGTGAAGGAAACCAGTTCAACGACTGCGAATCCAATCACACCCGGCTGGCAGTTTCACACGTCACAAAGACATCTTTGACCGGCACACTTACGATTGCAAGACGCTGCAGTTGTAGAAGACGAAATCGGTGGTGATGAATTTGAGGCCCGTCTCTTTGGACTTCAGAGAGAGCTTCACGACCCGTTTATCGCCTGGAAAAGAATGGAAAGAGACAGTAATGAAGAGTTAGGCGGAGAAAATGCATGAGAAATGAAGTTAGCATGAGAAGGGTCATTTGAACTCGCACTGATGGTCTAATGCGGGCTGAGCAGTGACTGCACCCCGCTCTGCACATATACTCGGTAATGTTCACGTTTCGAATATATTTGATTGCGAGACCATTTATCCACTTCTTCCATCTGTGAGCGAAATGCACTTACGTTTCAAACCCAGCAACCCTTTTGCGTTCCATAATGACTACATCTCTGCCCATCAAATTATACTTGTGGGCCTCACTTCACTATAATTGACATAATATTTCCATTTGCACATGCAATAATTGTTATTAATGGGACTACCAGGCTTCCGGAGTCTAAAAGTTACCATCATGAGATTTGGAATTCTTAGAGTACCTTAAAAACCAGGAAAAATGAAAAGGGGGAAAATTAAGTTAAGACTCAGAGTTTCAGGAGGCTCTGAAGAGATTCGTGTAATTATCAGTCATCAAAAAAAAAAAAAAAAAAAAAAGCAGGGACAAAATGGGAAAAAAACGAAGGAAAAAATTAAATTAAATCAAATTAAATTTTATTTCTAAAGCACAGATTGCTCCACAGCAGCTCTAAAGAGTAGCTTAATAGACTTGGTCAGAGTAGATGTATTTAAAAAATGAAAACGAGGCCGTGGGTGACAGATGTACAGTCCGAAAGACTGAAAATGTGTTTCCACAGACCTCCACAAGCTTGTGAAAATAGAAGGATCTAATGAGATTGTACTGGTTTTTGTTCAAACCAAATGAAATATGTCATAAACATAAATTAAAGCAATAAATGGAAAAAATATATATATATAATATAAAATAAAATGTTTTTGAAAGGCTGCATTTATTTTATCAAAATACAGTAATATTGTGAAATGATTACAATTACAAATAACTTTTTTTCTATTGCAATTTTTTCCTGATTCAAAGCTGAATTTTCCGCATCATTACTGCAGTCTTCATGTCACATGATCCTTCAGAAATCAGTCTAATATGATGATTTGCTGCTCAAGAAACATTTATTATTATCATCATCAATGTTGTGCTGCTTAAAAAAAGTTGTTACATTTTTTTTTTGTACATTACAAAATGTCTTTACGGTCACTTTTTATCAATACCTTGATGAAAAAAATTATTAATTGCTTAAAAAAAAATCTCATTGACTCCAAACCTTTGAACAGTAGTGTATATATTATCAATGAGGCTTTAAATCCAATATCCAGTTTTTACTCAAAATATTTACATGGTGTTAAATAACAAAAAGACAAAAAAAAAAAAAAAGGTGTACCAATGTGCACAAATAAAAAGCAAGTAAACTAATAGGGGCGTTTCTGCCGAGCAGGCAAGGGAGGCAGTGCCTCCACAAAAAATTAGATGAGAAAATCCATATTACAAAAATGAAACAATCTTTTTTTTACTGTCCAATATTCCATTAATTCATTTAATCTGAATAGGTGATATTGGAAAAGAAAAACCGCAGGATGTAAAAAGCAAATCGAGAACAAACACTGGGAGGAACCAAGACTCAGCAGGAGGAGCCCATGCTAAATTATTTACAATATTAGCCATATGATATTATGATATTAAAGAAGCTATTAGTGCTGACAGTATGTCATCAACCAAAAGAGATCAGCTATCTGAGATGGCCAGCTCTGAGGAAATATTCTTTGCTGTTTGGACCTTATCAAGGTAGATTTCACATTTATTTTAACATGCATGATGATGGGTTGTACTTGATGTTGCATTGAAAAATACATATTTTCCCACACACTAAAATGGTGAAAATATGAATTTAGTAAATTAGACGTGGTGTAGGACATTAATGCAACCTTGAATGAATTATGCATCTGTCATTCAGCCTCGTTTTCAGTCAAATGAAACATGGTATTTCAGTAGTTGATGTTGCACCTGAAATGCAGGGCAGGCTTTTTATGATCCAATCAAGTCTCGTCCTACATTATTTCAATTTCCAGTCAAAAACACAATCACATTACGGATGTCAAATGCATTTTGAATGGCACTTCATGTCTCTTACCGTATCCCAGGGTGACATATGGGATGTCCCGCAGGGATGGGGACATGCAGTTGATTTGTCCTTTGTCCAGAACTTCTCCAGGACTTTCTGTTAGCTCCTCAAACACACACGTCACCCCGACTGAGAGGTCCGGGACGTTAGCTACCTTCACACTCAGCTGAAACACAGACACACACAATCTCCTGTCAGATATGCAAGATCACATGACCAGCTTAATTAAAACAGCATTTTGTCACGGTACTGTTAGCATTAACGGAAAAAATGAAAATCCTGCCATCATTCCCTCACACTCATGCCGTTTTAAAGCTGTATTACTTTCTTTTGTTCTGAGAAAAACTTAAGATGAAGACTGAAAAATATGCTAGCTGATAAATAAATAAATAAATAAATAAATCTTAGAGCGTTTTCTCCCCCCATTTAATGAAATAAATCCCTATAAAAACATAATAAAAGTCTTCTGAAGCCATACAATAGATTTGTGTGATCTATCTGTCTATCTGTCTATCTATCTGTCTATCTATCTATCTATCTATCTATCTATCTATCTATCTATCTATCTATCTATCTATCTATCTATCTATCTATCTATCTATCTATCTATCTAACGTCTATCTGTCTATCTAACGTCTATCTGTCTATCTATCTATCTATCTATCTATCTATCGTCTATCTATCGTCTATCTATCGTCTATCTGTCTATCTATCTATCTATCTATCTATCTATCTATCGTCTATCTGTCTATCTATCGTCTATCTGTCTATCTATCTATCTATCTATCTATCTATCTATCTATCTATCTATCTATCTATCTATCTATCTATCTATCGTCTATCTGTCTATCTATCGTCTATCTGTCTATCTATCTATCTCTGTCTGTCTGTCAAATCATATTGATTTAAATAAACTATATTTTATATTTACTATAAATTTACTCATTAAGTCAGGCCCGTTCATAATACATTAATGCCAATGTTATTCTTATACAGTAATCTTTTATTTTTATCAAAGAGTTACAGCAATATACAGTAAAAGCAATACTCGTAAAGGACGCAGAGTGTCCATGATGAAAATGCATTATGAAGACAGTTACGGCGCTACACTGGAGTGATTTTATGCTTCTGGAGTAGCATATAAAATTCAATCACCTGTGTCGGAGCGGAGGTCACGGACATGTTATCGGGAGTGACAGTGATGTCAACACACTGTTTCAGCTCCGTACTGAAGTGAAGCGGCTCGGCCCACTTCTCACAGGCTTCCTTTCTGGAGCACCTGGAAATAAACAAACAAACAAACGGATGAGTAAACTGAAACATCCCGGCCCGCACAATAGCCTGCCGTCGGCGGCGCTCGCTTGATAAGAGGCGTTTGCAGAGCAGCGGCCCGTCTCGTTCAAGCTTCAGTGAGCATGCTTTTCCTTTTCCCTGTCCACTCAGACCAATGCATGTCAAATATACACAGATACCCACAGTCCCAAAAAATGGATCAACACTACAAAATGATTTTGATGCTGCCGATATGGAGCAAAACACAAATGTGTGAATTTGTATCTGTGTGGTTTTGTGTGGTCAGAGCTGCTGTCCATTATTTACACATCATAGTGACAAAAACATGGAGTAAGGAGGTACACAATGGGGTAAAACTTAGTTTGCGGTTGCGAAGCAATGTCGCGACATTATAGAATGAATGCAGCTGCATTAATATAGAATTTAATCACTGCTCATCCAATCAAAATTGAGAGTCAGAACCATACTTTTTATACTGTTTTATATAATAATTTGTTTTAAACAATCTGATCTTTTAGTTCCCAAATAAAAATAAAACAAAATAGCAAATTGCTAAATATTTAATTACCCAACTATAGAGATATTTGAGACATTTTAATTGGAATCACAATAAAAAAAATAACCATATATATTGATATACTCCGTTTCTACAATATAAAATTACAGTAACACATCAAGGTTCGAATCATTAATATTAGCTGATGCATTATATATCAAATTAACAATGTTTGGTAACACTTTACAATAAGGTTCCATTAGTTTATGCATTAACTATGATCAACTAATAAGCAAAACATTTGTTACAGTGTTTATTAATCTTTGTTAACGTTAGTTAATGAAAGTACAACTGTTCATTGTTAGTTAATGTCAGCTCAGGTCTATTAAACAATTTGAACAGGTACAACTTTTAATACATTTTAATAATGTAATAGTAAATGCTGAAATTAACATTACGCTTTTTTTAATGCTTTAGAATAATTTTTCATTGTTAGGGTTAGCAGTTAAATAATATTAACAAATGGAACCTTGTAAAGTGCTACCCAATATTTAAAACAAATATTTATTAATATAGGTTAATGATAATCTCTATTTATAACCTCATAGTTATATTAAAATTATTATTAATACATTATACATATTAAATGCACACATAAAACATAATTACAGTTAATTTCTTAATACATTTGTACGATTATGTCAGCGTATTATGAACAAATGAATTAATGAACAATGGTAAATAAATAAATAATATATAATATGTTAATAATAAAATAAATATTCTATATAAATATTAAATGTAACTTTACACACACACACACACACCACACACACACACAGTATATGTATACATACATACATATATATACATACATATATATATACCCAATAATTTATGTTTGTTCATGATACATTAACATAATTGAAAATGTATTAGAAAAATTATATAAATTAACATTAAACTAGAATAATAAATGCTGTACAAAATGCTGTTCATTGCAAGTTAATTATACCAAATGCATTTGAATAATAATGATTTACCAAAACTACTCTTACAGTGATATAAGATTTTGGTCATTTTTTCCCTGAAAAGTGTAGAGGACACATTAAGGGTATTGATTATCTCCTAAAAGCGAAAGAGACAAGCGCAGTAATTTGTAAGCGTACAAGAGACCGTTCCAGCGACTGCTACGCCTCTGGTGCACACACTCTTCCTATGCGCTCTCATTTGTTTTTGCCGCCGAGCGTCCGTGGGAGTGAGCTGGCCTGGTTTCCTCATAAGTACATCTGCAGGGAAGCTGCCAGATATTGAAACATTCATAAAACTGGCATGTTCGTTAGACGTGTTAAGTGGAGTTAAAAGTCGCCCGTGCTTGTGTTAAACCGCGAAGAGTTATGCTAATGTACACAAAGCCTCGTCATAACCCGACCCAGATCATCTATTATAACAATGTTTGCGCCACCATTCGTGACACGGCGCATTAAAATATGTGATCCTCAACGAAAACCAAGTCATATTTTAGCAACTTCAGCCTTAAACGCGGCTATTGTTGATCACTGTTATATGTCAGCAGCGAGAAGTACAGTATAAGCTGATGATGCATAACGAGGCTCAGTAAATTAAATGCGCTTTAATTTTGAGGCTGCTCCAGAGAGACTCTAATGAAAAAGGCACACGGAGGAGAGATAGAGAACAAGCCTGTAAAAGCTCAGCCGCCCCGGATTGCATCAAACACCTCAAAACAAGACACGTGGAAGCTAAATATTTGCCAAAAGCCCAGGTATCTAATTCATCATGATGTCTAAGATGACATTATTTTCCATCAGCAATAGCAAAAAGCCGCATTTTTACCTCCAGCGCGCCTGTCTGTCTGGGAAATGAAGCAAGCGCAGTCGATACTGACAAAGCCATTATTCACCAGCAATGCACACAGCAGTAATGATTTGTTTTCCCTTAATTATGCCCATATGTCTAAGGAAAGTAAAAAGAAATGCGAGCAGACTTAATTAAAGAGATAGAAAAGGATATCTCTCGGTACATGCACCTTAAAGGCCTTCCTGCCCCTTTTTGCTTTCGCCTCCCCCCCCTCTTTCCTACGCTCGTGAAATGAGTTTTTGTCCAATTAAACTGCACTTGTCTTCTTGGTGAACTGGAACTAATGTGATTTTTGATCCATCGACACCTTTTCCAGGTAGGGTGGACCTAAGGTGGTTCCCAGGACACAAATACCCAGGTGACAACAAAACAACGATCCGTCGGCACGAGACATCCGGAATGTTTCCTTGAAGACCGTATTGATCCCTCTCATGTACAGCAAGCGGAATCTGGGACAGGAACTCAACGATGGCTGTAAATCGCCCATGACAGGGAGCATACAGTGAAACAATGCTCGATGTAAGCAAGCATTCGTTTAGTGGATACTTGTGTTTGATGTGACTTAGGGGACACGGTACAGGGACAAGTGTTTTTGCTCAAGCGCATACTCGGGATTGATCCAGACAGAAGTTTATTCCTAGCCAAGGTATAGATCACCCAAAAAAATTATATTGTTATCATTTAATAATCCTCCGGTTGCTCCAACTTTTTATGATTTCTTTTTATATTTATCTAAGTTTTTCACTTAAAATTGCATTTACACATAACCATATTTAAACTAGAAAATGTGGGAACCAATGAATTTTGATGATATTGACATCAGTGTCAATATGAGAGTTTGAATAGGTGCATGCAGGAATGACATTTCGTATGATTTCATTTTCATTTTACTTAAAATGCACATACGTTTTAAATACTAATACTGTATAAATACTTATTTACATTTACTAACACAAAATAAGATATTATTTACAATATATAAATAAATCTCCGAGCTGCTCTTTTCCATACAATGATAGCACGGAAAAACTCTCCCAAAAAAGCAAGTGGTCCATGTGACCTCAAATCTTCTGAAGTCATAAGAGGTCTGTTGTTTTTCACTGAAAATCTCATTTGCACATGCACATATTTAAACTAGAGGGCATGTGGCATTTTCCGTCATTGACGTCAAGCCTGGCGCAATGCATCCTGACACACAAATCTGAATATGTGCACACATGAATGACATTTCACATTCATTCATTTAGCAAACATATCCAACATGATTCACAGGATTCATTCAGCAACAAGTAAATGCAAATTAAGAGCTATTGAGATCTACGGCTGGTTGTATAAACTGCTTAGACTAGTCTTAAAAGTATCTTTTTTCTGACAGGTCCTAACTTTAATGCAGTTACATAAGAAGGTAGAGCAGTCTCATCTCAATCGGAAAAGAAAGACTGATTGCCTCTTCCAAACTAGTTCTTAAGACAGTCTTAACATAGTGGCTAAGTTTATGCAACTTGCCCCTGGTCTGTTAATCACACAAAGCTATTGTTTTACTTCAAAATGCTTGGAATATATCCCTGAGTCATACGGGCTACTTTAATAGAGCTTTTAAAATGCTTTTCTGTCATTTGTGCTTTTCCTGTATGGAAAACAGCTGCTTGAAGGCTCTTCAAAATACCTGGTACTTCCGCAGAAGAGAGAAAATCATATGGGTTTGCAATGACATGAGGGAGAGTATTTTTGGTTGAACTGAGACTTTAACCTTCATTTCCCTCATCTCTCCATCTGAGCTAGTTCGAGGAGTGGTAGTGCAACTGATTCCATTTGAACCGACTCATTTCCCCCCAGCTGAGATCTCCACTCTCTGAGTACCAGCTTAGCTATTCCAATTTTCGAAGAAATCTATTACGCTTCCCATTATTCGGTGTCCTTCTTATGATGATAATTCCAGGATGTTTTCCACTGGTCTCCCATCATTCCAGTCTAAGTAATATTGCTTTATTATCTCTAAGGTCACACTGAACCCTCTGTAAATGAAGGACTAGGGCAGAAACGGGATGAAAACTCCAGTGGCCTTTCATGATGGAGAACTCCGATAGCGACGCTCTAAGATGACTGGGTGGACAGGTTGTTAAGATCGAGTGAGGGGTGAAAGACGGGGCGAGGAAAAATCGATGAAGTGCATTAATTGATATACGTAAAGGACTAAGTGCTCGGAGAGTCTGGGTCAATTGTCTCTTTGACTTTGATTAGTGAGAGGAACAATAGGAGACCCGTCCACCTGTTCGGGTGAGGGCTTATTGACAAGACAACAGTTTTTCTGGGTGCCTTTCAGGAAGTCTGTCTCGTACACGACCTTTACGGTCCGCAGACATTAGTCATCGGGGATTTAAACAATGTTTTTCTTTCACTTGACTTTCCCCACTTGGTCTCAATCTTTCAGAAGCATGCTGGACTAAAGCAGAAGCACAGACTGAAGTGACGTCACTTTCTACAGTACAAACATCTGATAAACAACCTAAAAAAAACCAAATCATACTGTACATTGTAAATAATGTTATTTTTGAAAATTATATTTAAATTAAAATGTACATAGTAGATAAGTGTTTTGAACCTATAATAGACAAGTACTTCAATAAAATGAACATATAAAACATATTTGAATATTAGCATGTATAAAAATGTTTTAAATGTCACCACGACTCACTCCTCCAAAACACCCTTAAGTGGCTCAATAATATTCAGTTCTGGTGACTATGCAGGCCTCGGGAGATGTTCAACTTCACTTTCATGTTCATAATACCATTCTTGTCACCAGTCTTGCTGTGTGTATTGGTGCATTATCACGCTGATACACGGCACCAGCTTCAGGGTACAATGTTTGAACCATTGGGTGCACATGGTCCTCCAGAATGGTTCGGTAGTCTTTGGCAGTGACGCCCATCAAGCACAGTCGGGAATGCCATGATAATGCAGCCAAAACCATCACCGATCCACCCTGTGCTTCACTCTGGGCAGCAACAGTCCAGATGTTACGCCTCTTTGGGGCTTCTCCACACCATAACTCCCACAGATGTGGGAAAGACAGTGAAAGTGGACTCATCAGAGAGCAAAACATGTTTCACATTGTCCACAGCCCATGATTTGCACTGTTGGCACCAATGAAACCGCCTGGCATTGGCAGAGTGACCAAAGGTTTGGCTATGGCAGCCCTAACATTAATATTGACCCTATGGAGCTCCTGACGAACAGTTTAGGAGGAAACAGGAAAGTTGAGGTGCGCGTTTAATTCTGCAATGAGTTGGGCAACTAGGGTTTTATGCTTTTTTGGATACAATCCGGGTTAGTACCTGCCTGGACATCCCTTTCAGACCCTTTCAGCTTTGTTGCGTCGACAGCTACTCCTGTTGGATTTGGTTTGTCCTACGTGGTGGTGTGCCAACATTACCATGGATACTACAGCTCCTGATACACCACAAAGACTTGCTGTCCTGGTCACAGATGAGCCAGCGAGATGCGCACCAACAATTTGTCCTCTTTTGAACTCTGATACGTCTCCCATTATGTTGTGTAGACTGCAATATTTTATGTACAGCTGTGCTATTGCTCTGCTAAATCAACTTTCACGCTCTCATTTTATTGATGGAAAGTAAAATCAGTGAAGATTGGCCACGCATATATAGACGTGAAGCCTCCAACACTACTGTATATTGGCCAGTGTTTCTGTTTCATTATCCAACCCATGAACATGTATATATGTGTTTGTGTAGAAACATTTGGAAAAACATCTTAAAACCACCGGATTCACATATATTACGGGTCTTGGATGTTGAATGGCATGGTGTTTTTTGCAAGGCAGAAGATGCTCGAAAACATGTTCCAGATGAATGGATGTCTTAATGACATCTGTGTGCTATCAGGCTAGAAGCATCCAGTCCTCGAGCACAATTAGCACAAGTTTCCAGTAGTGTGCTAGCTGTTAATACACCTAGAGCCGTCAGTGAGGTGAACCATTAAATGTGCAATCATAAAAAGACCGAACCATGAATAGAACATTAATGAACACTGAGAGAGACTGTTGAGAGCCGCTAACAGCGTCTACGTATACCTGTGCGCTCTTAACAAACATAGCAACCCAACTAAACCTATGACGGATCCATCACATCAGACGAGTGAATGCGACTAGCCTGGGCGAACAATAATAGGCCTGCCGAAGCTTTTAACCACAGTCCTTTCTACCCGACACGGTACTACTAATTTTCCAGAATCCACAAGAGCCCCTCCGCAGGAACAGTAATACAATACAAACTCCACCAAATGGGGCTGATTTGAATTACACTGCAAATCCATCTTCCAGCTTCCCCTCGTTGCCATGGACACAAACCATTTCCAGAGGTACACTTTGGTGTTTTCCTCCCCCATGCCCCCTTCTTCCACTCTCTCCCTTTGGCTTGGCCATGTCGGTGGCTAGAGGCTAAAGAGCTCTTGGGGAATTGAATACAAAGCCAAGACAACAACGAGAAGAATAAGATGCAGGTCAGAGCCGCCCCCCTTCCCCTCCCGAGCCAAAAAACGAGTATGCATTTGGCAGTGGCTGTTGGTGAAAGCCATCACTCATGGCAACGGTGCGCGGCACGTTTCCCTGAAGAGAGCGGCTACTGGCAAACAAAACGAGGAAGACTCGATGAAAGGCCTCAGAAACATGGGGTTACATATGTGTGTGTGTAACAAAACTGGCCCGCACGCCTTTATAAGCTGTTCGAACTGCCGATGAACCCTGAAATATCAGATCAACTAACTCTAAAATTATCTTTCAAATGAAAATCTATCTATCTATCCATCTATCCATCTATCTATCCATCCATCCATCTATCTATCCATCTATCTATCCATCCATCCATCTATCTATCCATCTATCTATCCATCCATCCATCTATCCATCCATCCATCCATCCATCCATCCATCCATCCATCCATCTATCTATCCATCTATCTATCCATCCATCCATCTATCCATCCATCCATCCATCCATCCATCCATCCATCCATCTATCTATCTATCTATCATCCATCTATCCATCCATCCATCTATCTATCTATCTATCTATCTATCTATCAATCTATCAATCTATCTATCAATCTATCAATCTATCTATCTATCTATCCATCTATATACACAGTATATATCCTTGTTTTTAATAATAATATATAAAAAATATACACATACACACACAAACTATATATATATATATATATATATATATATATATATATATATATATATATATATATATATATATATATATATATATATATATCATTTTACTTACAATACTTAATCATAAGCATACAGGGATAGTGATTATTATTAAGGATAATTAAATATAAATAGTAAATATGAATTAAATATGTATCCTATATAGTTATAGGATATAATTATTCTAATAAATACACTGTGAATTACATTATATTATATAAGAATAATATTTATTATCATTCTGGTACATTTGAGCATGTTTAAAACTTTCAGTTTAAAAATTTCAGGACAAATATCACTCAAACATTCAATGGCACAAGGAGGCACAAAAGCAGGTTTGCTACAAAAAAAAGGTTCATTTTTGTGATAAAAAGGTCAGAAGCTGAACATCTGCTCGACCAGCTTTAATATCACAGTGAAAACATGAGGCTGAGAATTGCATCATTGCAACGGGAGAAATTGAGATACGTGCACATGTCCAAATATTAATTATATGGAGAAGGGTACTGTCTTGTCAACAAAAGAACATAATAACCACTGAACAAAACCACAGGGTGTGCCAGTCATTATTCGGCATTATGTGTGCTGATAAAAGACGATAGATCCACAGGACACCCACTACAAAGGCTATCTGGATTTGCGAAACTGAAATAAACTAACACAAAAGGTTAAGAGCAACCGTTCTAGTAATTATAAATCGTGTTATGGTGAGATGGGAGATATGGGCGTAATTTTTTGAAGGCTCTTCGTGTTGGCTGTCATTGATGCGAGAGAAAGACAATGAAACTGATGCGAATGAAAGAATGGGATAGAAAAAAATTTCTCTCTAAATTTCCAAAGGAACAACAACATATAGTTCAAACCAGATATTGTCAACAAGCCGCACAATTTGAGGTATTATTCATGTCCATAACTCTAAGTATGAGCTACAGTAATAGTTCTAGAATAATAATATACGCTGAGGGGTTTAAAAATGAACCATGACTCGTGACACTCGCTCAAAGATCACCTCTCTGCTTTCCGTGCCGCTGGAGAGGAAGAGCGCACATCAAAATCAGAGAATAAAGCAAAACATGTACAACTCTAGGTCAACCCACAGGCGCGCACACATGTACACGAGGAGCAGTGCATTATGGGATTGTCTGTTCTTCTCACTTCAAACTTTCCTCCTATAAAACAGTGATGTAAAACCATATGTCTGTCTAACCTCATCCATCTGTACACTGACACCAGATCCAATTTCATTCTTCTCAACAGAGTTTCAACCTGATAAAACTGCCTGTAATTGGACATTACAAAGAGAGAAAAATGTCATCAAAATATCTGTGTGTAACTGAAGCAATTTGAGAGAAAAGTTTTAGAGTTTATAGAATTGAATCAAAGGTTCTCACATGTACATTCCTCTATTCAGCGACATTGCAGGACTGTTATTGAATTTGCAGGTGCTGCTGATGCTTTTGATTCACTGAAAAGAATTGGCACAGAGTCATTCATTCTGATTCCTGAACAACTGCCATTTTTAGTGAATCAAACACTGGCTGTTCAATGTGTTCATACGAGAACACACACTAAAAATACACACTATTTTACAAAAATAACTAAATTCATTAAATTTATATATATATGTAATTTAATGTATTTATGTACCGGTATATATATGTATGCTTGCTTTACATGTATGCTTTATTTATGTATATATATATATATATATATATATATATATATAAACTGCTGACATAATATTGTTTAATAATAGATATGGCCAAGTATTTAATTAATTTTTTAATACTTATGGATTGTTCAAATTGTGCCCTAACCTTAAGTATTAAACCTAATGATTGACTCCTCAAATCATTCAGTTTGTTATGGTGGCGAGTTTAAAGGGGCAGGCATCTCTCCATTTCTTCAGAAAAGTACAAATTTAGCTGACTGAATATTACCAATACACAATCTGTTCCAATTCTGGTATTAAAAAGCTACAATAATTACCTAAGAATTAAATGCAATATAACGCAATGGTTTTAATTAACAACAAAGCACTCTGGTGTCTGCGATCTCGAAGAAAGCTCAATTATTTTTGATAGAAACCTTGTTTGTATGACCCTCCATCTCTGTACCGCTAATTATCCTGCTAATGCAGTAGTTCACAATCCATTTATGAGTTATACGTCGTCATTGTTTTAATTTATTATGCTAAAACCGGAACTCACTTTAAAAAAAAAATGTAACCAGTGGGAGTTAAATAATCACCGTGCAACCTGAGTTAATATACTCCAACACTCCAAGCTGTACTTAAATAAAACCGACTCGACAGCCCTGAGCGGCGGAGACACTCGTGTGCCGCGAGTCTCAAGGTCGCCTTTTCACTGTCAAAGCAAAGAGTTTCCATCGAGCCTGCGAAGTCACACCAGTCTGAGAGCCAGAAAGCGTGTGACCTGACAATGTATTGTCAGACTCCTATGTATCATATCTTTTCATTCACACATCCGTCATCAAAGCACGGAGGTGACGAGCTGGCTGAGGTCAAAGGTCAGGCTCTATGGTGCTCAGAAACAGAGTTTGTGCGCGACGAACGCGTCGGCCATTAAATCCGCCGCTTTGCTTGATCTGCTGCTAATTGCACTGCGCAGCGACTGTCACAAGGTCATGTAAAGTCTGGGGATATGCCATTAATATGCAAACAAATGTCATTTTCCAATGGGTGCAGTAAAGGCTTGCACTAATTATTCCATCAATCCCAGATTTACATCTTAATTAAAGATTTGTATCTCAGTGAAGGTATGGGACGGTGGAAAATAGAACGGATGGGAGTTTTTCTCTCTCTCTGACGCGTTAAACTCGACAATGGTCTAGGAAAGGTAGAACAAAGCGCTTGATCACCTCTGGATAACTTTATCTGCGTCGATAGCCGCTGTCAAAAGCATGGAAATGCTACGACTGCAGACTCTGGATCCGATTTTTGTAACAGAACGCGGTAACTGATGGAGTTTGGGTTCCTTGCCACTGTTGCCTTTGGCTTAGATGGGGTTTAAAAGACACATAAGGGCTTTTCACACTTGAAATAGTCAACCCTGGGTCATTGTAAGCCCCGGGTAAACAGAATCCAGGGTTATCTTGCTTCACGTTTCACACTGCTCATAATTTACCAGGGGTTAACAATTAATCCTAGGTATTCATAAGCTGATGTTTCACACTGTACATTATTAAACCCTGATTTACCGAGGTGTCCGTATTTGATATTAAAAGCATCCTCATATTATACATTGTCAACTGTATTACTGCACAGAATTTACATTTTGGGCTATAGACCTTATGTAGCTCCGCCCCTTTTCTGCACCACACTCATTGTGTTCTGTCTTCCGGTTTGTATTTCCACAACATGAAGGTAAGACCTAACGGATTTATGAATGAACTGCTCGTTTTAAAATCTTCTCTGACATTTGTTATGAAATCCACTTCAAACTTTACAATGCTCATGATAACTTCCGTTAACTCTACAATAAGTAAGTCCACTTCACCAGCTAATTACTCTTCGACGGTGATGCCATAGAAATACACAAAGCTACCACAAAAACAGAAGTTCAAAGACAAAACTCTAAAGATGGCTGCCTGCCTATAATGGTAAGGTCTAGGTCTTAAAAAGTAAGGAGGAAACAGTGTCTTCAAAAAAGAGATTCTTCAGCATTACTTCTGTTATTAACTGAGGTTTAAGTGCAGTGTGAAAAGAGCTATAACATTCAGTAATATTATCAATTTGGCTGCACTGACACTGTGAGATGAGAACAAAAGTTGAACTGTATTTAGCTGGATCAATTTTGTTTCATAATTGATGAATTTTGCAACATGGTTATTGAACTGAATCAGCACTGACCTGACTTCAGCTGAATAACAGCATTTTTGTCTTCTGTAGAGCTGCTTTTAGCTAAAATCAACTCGTTTCATAATTAATGAATTTGAGTCGGTTATTGAACTGAACTGAATCAACGCTGAGCTGACTTGAGCTGAACAAGGACACTATTGTCTTCTGTAGAGCTTGGATTTGCATCACTGATTCTGTCATTTTCCTGTTTATCACTCACAATCTGCTTTGAAACTATCCGTTTTGTATAAAGCACGAAGGAATAAAGTTGTCTCGGCTTGACTCTCGCTGTACAGATTTCACAGATGAAAAGAAAATGTTTTTCGTTTTTTTGTCGAATCTTCCAACGACAACCCGTACCTTGAGGCCTCAACGCCCCCGTGGCGCGATCTCGACCTGTCCGCGCACACACACTTATGTCAAAATCTTTCCCTTCTCTTTCCAGCAAACACTCCATAAATTAAAGAGCATGTTCACCGATCACACATGCTCTTTCTCCCCCGGCTCTGACTGAATGCAGCCCACTCTCTGACGGGAGTTCAGCAGAAAGCCCTGATGACAGCAGATAGGAGGTAAGCCAGCAATAGCCAGACACTTCCTGACGGCAGTAACCGGCCCCCATGACCAGCTGCTGCCTGGGGATCAACCGGAGGTAAAACACAGAAATGACGGGAGGGGAAAAAAAGACTAGCGAACATGTGGGAAGGCCTGTCACCTGCCAAGTCCTGCATGAGGTAGTTGAAATGGCAGCCACCAGCGACGCTGCGCTCTGATTGGCTGGCTGGGCTCCAGAATTCCCTGAGGTGTCCTAAAGAGTTCATAAGTGAATCCCGAGCGGAAGGTGATTGAGTACAGACACGTTTGTAATGAACGCATAATGAGTGTCAAAATCCTTTCATGCTGTAATTCTACTTCAAAGACGCACAATTATGTATAGGTGTGATGCACAATATGATTGAATGAGCAATGTTTGGAGCTGCTAAAATACCATACAATTATGGTTTTTAGTCTGTCAGTTGAGGTCATTATTGTTTGCATCTTAAAATACTCAAAAAAAACTTTTGAAATACACAAAATTAGCTTATATACACAGTCATTCTAATGTTTGAGGTCAGTTATATTATTTTTAAGGAAATTACTACTTTTATTTAGGGAATTAAAAGTAACATTTAAAATGTTACAAAATATTTATATTTCAAATAATGGTCTTCTGAAAAAATATTAAGCACAAATGTTTTCAACATTGATAATAAAAAATATTAATTGAGCAGAAATCAGTTGATTGACACTGAAGACCTAAAGAAGTAATGATTCAGAATTCAGCTTCGCATCACAGGAATAAATTACATTTGAAATTATAATCAAATATAAAACAGGTATTTTTAAACTGTAATAATATTTTACAATATTTTTTTTATTTTTTTTTTATCAGCCATTTCAAGCATAAAAGACTTCTTTCAAAAACAGAAAAATCTTGCTGACCCTAAACTTGCATTAAACTACACAGTGTTTTTCTTCTAGGAAATTATGATTATCGTCCAATCAAATGCTCTCTCTCGTATGAGAATGTCAGTCCACAGGAACCGACCAACCAAACAGCAGGAAATCATAGTTCACGGTGGTGACAAAACTAACAGCCTACTGGCTAAAAAAAGGGAAACACACTTCATTATATCAACCCCAAACTTTCTGTTTCAAGAGGAACTATATCAGAAGAACAGAACAGAAAACTGCGTATTAAGCAAATCCACAATCCATCTCTAATTACATTCAGATTTTCTTTAGAAATGTCGGTCACACTTAACATTTGTTAACATTAGTTAATGTATTAATGCTATTAATGTTCATAATAAATGCTATGCCTGATTTACCCCTCCCGACATTCGGAGGAAAGACACGCCGGGGCATCGGTCAGCTCCGAAGTTCAGCCCAGGTTCTCTGGCAATGTGAGGTGTTTACAGATCAAATCTTAAACCTCTCGATCTGCTCACGGACGCATCGGGGCCGCCGTGACAATATCAAACATGTTTGATATTTAGGATTTTAAATGGGGATGATTACGACTATGATTACATCAGTACTTCCACAATAGCCAATGAGAGACAAGTCTACGAACAGACGAAAGTGACAGAACTTTTGAAATGGCGACCGCGAAACATAAGCAGCTGTACGGGCCCGGTGGACAACGGAGATGGAGGAACAGCTGGTCAAATGTGGACACAACACGACTGCCTTTATAACGTCTCCTCATATAATGTCGACAACAAGTTTCTGCGACACAGTATCCATTTTGTTTACATCTGCTTCACCGTGAGATCACGTGACGTGCTAAAGCATGATTATCATGTCACGATTTTCAAATCTTGTAGTGTGTGTGCAGGTTTGAGATTTGAAAGAAGAAAATCTGTGAAGATCCTCCTTATATGCGTGATGCAACAAACTCCTGTAGCCTAAACCCGGCTTAAGACCATGTAAACTAATGAAACCTTACTGTAAAACGTTACCGAAATGTCTCTTAAACATCAAGTAATGCTATAAGTATTTTTATTTATCAAGACACACATATCAAGCATATTTGAGTGCACAGATGAACTGTTGTAGGCTATGTACTGTAACAGGAATGACAATGACTTACTTGTTATGTAGGACACACCAGCCGCAGTGAGGGTCTCCCGAGCCCAGACACGTCCCACAGCTGCTGTACTGAGAACAGCTCTCCACAGGCAGACGACTCACCTGTAACACACCACAAACATTACACACACAGACACAAATCCCTTCAACTCACTGACATGGAAACTTTGAAATCTTTCATTTTGGGGAATAGAATGCATAAAATACATAATTCCAGACAGACATCACTGAAATGGGTGATATTAATAATAAATTTCATATTTTTATTTAATGTTATGTATTACATTTTTAATAGTTCATAAGATGTCAATTTGGGACCGAAGGTTTTAAATGACAAAGAGAACTAGAACATTAAATCAATCTCAGATTTAAATCAATCAATCAAACCGATCGTATGGCCCTTAATTAATGCATTATGCATGATTTCACGGTGATGCATTAATATTTCTATATATTTTAGAATGCATACAATTGTACGTGTGAAGTTTTGCCAATAAAAAAAAAAGAATGCATAAAATATCTAATACCAGACATATATCACTGAGATAAGTGATATGTTTAATCTATAATGAAGGCTCTTTATTAATTATTTTAAACGGTTCCCAAGATGTCAATTTAGGACAAACAACGTTAAATAACAAAACGGAACTGGAAAATTCAATCAATCTCTGATTTACATCAATAATAATACATAAAACTAATATATTCAATAAAATGAAACATTTTATACATGCATGCATACATACTCAGATAGTATTGCCCTAAATTGATGCCTTGCCTATAATTTTACTGTGCTTGTTGCCGCCATATTTCTATTTAACAGCCAAACAATCAGGTTTAGCGGTCTGTGTCATGTGATCCATGCCCTGGCATTGGCTATAACCCCCACAGGCCCAGTCTGAGCCTCCTGCATCCCCAGAACACAGTAGTTACAGCAGTTCTCGACACATGCCTTCATTCAAACCTCTCGCCATTCATCTGAGCCACACAAACCAGTTCAGCTGTTTGTAAACACTCAAACATTTCCTTACAGCACAGCGGAGAGAGTGTAATGCAGCCGAACGGCAGAGCATCAGCACTGTCGACTCATGCAGAGGAAAGGAAATATTATAAAACAGCACAGGGGAAATGCATAAAAGAGCGGCATGTCCAGGGGACAGTAATAGAAGTGCTGCATATGCAAAGATTCGCACGGGAGAAACACCCTCGACAAACAGGACAAGCGTATTAGAAAAATGAATCGGTGCATCCCTGCTCCCCAAAAACAGCAGCTTATATAAATGATGATGAGAGTTGGAGTGAGTGGGAGGTCTAGGACTGAAATAACATGAATATATTAAATCTAAAAGAGCGGTTTGTGGATCAAAGTTGGTGTGGGCTGTCGCAGTCCCAATGATTGGCTTACTTAAGGCACAGAAAAAAAAAGCCCAGACCCAAAAGCAGTTGTTTTTGAAAACCGCCTTTAGAAGCTCTAAAAATGCTCATTCCATGGAGTTGTAATCGCCTTTGATCGCTGGCAAGATTAGAGTTTTGAGTGAGAAAAACAAGAGCCGCGGAAAAAACACACCCACCCAAAAGGGACCCGGCTCGGCTTTCAAGTACAGAGTAGCTGATGGCTCTTGGTGTGTGTGTGTGTGTGTGTGTGTGTGTGTGTGTGTGTGTGTGTGTGTGTGTGTGTGTGTGTGTGTGTGTGTGTGTGTGTGTGTGTGTGTGTGTGTGTGTGTGTGTGTGTGTGTGTGTGTGTGTGTGTGTGTGTGTGTGTGTGTGTGTGTGTGTGTGTGTGTGTGTGTGTGTGTGTGTGTGTTGCATCAGGATGGGTAGTTGAGGTGTAGTCTGTTGATCTTACATTATTCCACCACAATATTATTCCATATCACATATTCAAAAAAGAAATAAACCTGGAAATAATTTAGTAATCATATAGAAAAATCATTAAAAAAAAAGTATGATATAGAAATATATACATATATACATGCATACATGCATACATACACACACATATACACACACACACAATATACTACTCTGCAGTCTTCAGTGTCACATGACCCTTCGGAAATCATTCTATTTTTTCAAGCCTTGTGACTTATAAAAAAGTTCAAAAGAACAGCATTTGAAATGCACATGTTTTGTAACATTAAAAATGTATTTACGACACTTGATCAGATCAATGCATTCTTGCTGAATAAAAGTATTAATTTAAAATATATTATAATATATGTGTGCGTGTGTGTGTGTGTGTGCGCGTGTGTTATATACACTACACACACACATGAAATTGATTTTTGTGCATGCTCAGTATATTCTGTCAGGAACGCCGCGGTTTGGACTGTCAGTGTTTGATGGATGAGTACAATGTTAGATAAATGAAAGGCTTCATATCTCTTTCTCTCCAATGAAATGGCTGCATTACCGGTGCAATTCGGAGAGCAGGATGGTAAATAATGACACCGCTCTGAAAACTTGGCATTCACAGACCTTTTACTGACACACATCGGAGGGCTCGGAGTGGCGGCGGGCCATTTGGTGAGCAAATATGCTCTCTCACCTAACTGTGCACCTGCTGCAAATGAAATATTCAAATCCAGAGGCTCCAGCGGTCAGTGTAGGCTATGAATTATTGACTCTCTGCGATTCATTCACATTTCTTAATTCATGAAGTGCACAGGGCATTGTGTATCTACACACACATTCGGATAGGTGGAGAAACGTTCCTCGTGGAATGAGATCATCAGTAACGTCATAGGCCATTATTACACCGGCTATTAACACCCATCTCAAGTGATCTGATGACAGGTACAAACTACATTCAAATATAAAAGAACCGTTTGTGCGATTCCATGGATGTTGAAGGTTCTTCATTGAACCAGGATGCCAAAAATCAACCTCTACTTTTAAGAGTGAATCAACTTTGATTTCATGTTGAACTTGACCAAAATGCATTTCCTGCATAGAGGAACAGAAGTTGTGTGTGAATTAAAAACAAACCTGTTTTCAGCTGATAGCAGCATCGTTTGACTCCACGCGATGAGAAGTGATCATTTGGAGCAAGTCATGAATGCTCAATCTCTTCAAGTAAAGCCCAGTGTTTTCAGATTAACACACCTGATCTATCCGTTCATGATCTCGGCATAAAGAAAAGCTTTTAATCAGCACGAGGCCTGATCAATCAATGCAGGGCCATCCGAAGCTTTACCGTAAAGAACATCCCTTCAGTTCTTAACACAAACATCGATGTCTGGAGTTCAACGGCGGAGCTTTAACACATGAGTGAGTCTTTTGTGGGAGTGTGACGGTGAAAGAGGGAGACGCTATTAATCTAGTTCCACACTCGTGTTTACAGTGCCTCCCTGAAACTCTGGGAAGCTTCCAGAACGAAGCTGAACACTCCAGCTGATGTCTTGTGCTAGTGCATATGGGTGTTTCTTCAACTATAGACCTCACGTGCCGGATAAACAAGCTCGCAGCCATCTTTAGAGTTGCGTTTTTGAACTTACGTTTATGCAGTAGCTCTGTATATTATTCTGTGTATCATGCACGTCAAAGGATTACATTTCAAAACATGTCATTTCCACCAAATTATGTATTTTGTTAGAGGTGGAAATGACATTTTATTTAAATGACTGAATAATAATAATTAATACTACTACTATTATTAGTAGTATTATAATTTATTATTCATAAAAATGCACAATTTTTAATATTTGCATATTTTTGCAACAGTTGACCAAAGTACAGCTTGACTGGAAATAAGGCAAAATACAATTTACCGGTAATTGTTTTCTCTTTTTTCGTGTCATTTTTAATAATGTGTGTGTGTGTGTGTGTGTGTATGTGTGTGTGTGTGTGTGTGTGTGTGTGTGTGTGTAATATATATATATATATATATATATATATATATTGCACATACACACACACTTTATTTGGATAATGATAGCTTTAAAAGTGTTATCAATAGTATTAATAATTAATTAATTAATATGTATAGATTGTCAATCTAAGTTTGGGACAATCATAAAACAATAAAAATAAAAATAAAAATGTGCCAAGTTCAACATTTACTAATTAAAAAAATCTAAAGTTGTGTCTGGTATATTTAATGGACCTCAGCTAACAATGAATAGTTGTATTTTTATAATCTAACGTTAACAGAGATTAATAAATACTGTTACAAATGCATTGCTTATTGTTAGTTAGTTAACGTTACCTATTGGGACCTTATTTTAAAGTGTTAATAAAAGTTAATATAAAAAAAAGTTAATAAAAAGTTAATATAAATAAATAAAGAGAGAAAACCTGTTAGTTTTAAGTTTAAAAAAAAGGAGTAGTTAAAGAAACACCCATATATCTATATATATGCATGACATCATAGAGATGATGTCATCGCACACATCATTGAGCTGCTCAAGCGTAACGCTGGTGAAATTAATACCGCTATCTGCATGGCTAATTCCTGCCTACACTGCTTCACGACGCCTGAAGCACAGGCATATTTTATCATGTTATTTTTCTGAATCGCACTGATAAGGATTTAAAAATATCCCAATGCTGAAGCTTCGCCGAGCTCTCAAAGACAGTCGTGTTTTCTGTGCGTCACTTCAACGAAGTCTTTCTCAAGGAAACACACACACACAAAAATGGGGTCTTTCAAAAAATGCACAAAGACAACAAATTTCTTTTTGCAAGAAGAAGAAATGAGCATTGAAAAGAGAGGCTGAGGGGAGAAAGAGCTACAGCTGTACTGTACGTCTGTTCAGCTGCTGAGGAACTTGGATGTATCCTTCCTCTCCTCCGGCTGTATAATGGAGCATTATGGGAAGGGCTGTTATTCTGCTCGGCTCTGGATGGAAATACTTCCCCACTATTTCTTATTAGGGCCAAGCAGCTGGGGCTTCCATTCAGAGTCGTGAACCGGCGTTTCATATTCTGCTTTCCCGTCTCGCAGATGTTAAAACAACATATCTGAGAATCCGGGTTCGGGTCTTAAGACAAAAGCAGTGCGCACACACACCCTACTCACAAACGTGCCTTTATTCTGTCCTCGCCACAAAGGTTTTTGCTTTGTGAAATAAATGAACAGCAAACGCAAAGTGATAAAAATGAAGAACAATAGTGACATACAGAAAAGTCTGAGCCCACATGGAAAATCTGGGACCCAAATTTACATTTAAACCTTTAGGATTTTGAAAACAAAAAGCATTATGAGACATAATTACTAACAGAAATATTTCAGATTCTACACTACACGTGTAAGCAATCTGATGTAAATGAGCAACACTGATCATGTGAACTATTTTGTATCTTATTTTTTAATTCAGCTTTTCATTTAGATTGTTATGCTGATCATATCATTTGCAATGATTCTTTTTTTTTTTATTACATTAGAAACTTTTTAATGACTGATCTCTCTTAAACTTTTAAACCTCAAAGAGATGATTAATAAATCATACACAATATATTGGTGAACACATCAGTATACACTACCATTCAAAAGTTTGAGGTCTTTTTTTGTGTTTTTGATGCTCACCAAAACTATTTATTTGTAAAAAGTAATATTGTGAGATATTGTGAAACTTTCTATTTGAAAGTATTTTAAACCTCTGATGCTGTTCGGTCATTTTTTTACATTATCAGAATGGTATGAAACTTGGTAAAGATTTTGGCACTTGCGGTATGAATACACACACACACACACACACAAAAAAAAATCATGGACATGTTTTGAAAAGGTTAAATAGTCCTGAAAAAATGGTCACACTTGCATTGTTTGCTGTAAAAAATTACTCCATTGGAAATGAATGGGAGTTGAATTTCATCTAGTGGAAACGTTTGGTACTGCGACCAAACAAAAATCTTCCTGAAAGCTCATTTTTAGAGCAGTAAAATCAGCAGTATCAACCTCAAATTTGGTACAAAGTTGGTTTACATTTATGGCTTTGATTTCCTCACAGTTTTAGAGTAAAAAATACCAAACTTAAGTCTGACTACAAAGTATTAAAGATTTATGACCGTTTAAGTTGGTCATTTTCAGGTCCAAGCTCAAAAAGTGAATAAATAGATTATAGTACTGCATAAATATAATTTAGTACCATAAAATACCCTAAAAATGCAAAATATTAAATGACAAATATCATCTAACTCAAGTAAAGTACAATAATTTCATTGAAATAAAAAAAAATAAAAAAAATTGACCGACATGCAAACAGTACCAGAGGCTTAAAATGTAATTTATTCCTGTGATGCAAAGCTGAATATGCAAAGCTGAATATGCAAACCTGAATTTTCAGTATCTTTACTCCAGTCTTCAGTGTCACATGATCCTTCAGAAATCATTCTAATATGATGATTTGATGCTCAAGAAACATGTATTATTATTATTATCAATGTTGAAAACAGTTGTAGAAACCATCATACATTTTTTTTTCAGGATTCTTTGATGAATAGAAAGTTTAAAAGAACAGATTTTTTTGTAGCATTATAAATGTCTTTACTGGCACTTTTGATCAATTTAATGCATCCTTGCTGAATAAAAGTAATATAAAAAAAAAATTAATGGTAGTATACATTTTTTTAATTATATCATCTGTTTTGGCAGATGTTTTTCAACCTGATTTTTTTATTTTGAGAAAGTGTCCTGGAACTAGTCGCCTCATCTAATAAGAATCGTTCACCTTCAGAATCATTCACATATGAATCTCACCTGCTTCTCACTCAGCAGATAGATGAACTGATAATCTGGACTGAACACCATGTCGCGCAGGATCGGGCTTCCCTCCACGACGGTGACGGTTTCATACAGCAGAGCGTTCTCAGTAGGCGGAGGTATTCCATCCACTCGAATCTGAAAACAAAACCAAAGTTTGAGTTTAACTCAACATAGATTTAAACTGGACCTTCTTTACTTTCGTAATAGACATTCCAGGTCTTATCGTGCACAGCCCATGTACCTAAGTATAAATCGAAAGTCTTTAAATGTAATCTTTCATCAACATATAACAACATTCCTATACCTCTTACACCTTTCTTTTTTCCTCATTGAACATACTAAAACTGTGTTTTCATGGCATTTGACTTTAAAGTGCCCCATTATGCTATATTAAAGGCTCTTAATTTCGTTTTGAAGGCCTTCTACAATAGGTTTAAATGCATCCAAGGTAAAAAAATACTTTAATTTTCTCATAATATATACTGCAGCATCACCTCTTTTCTCACGGTGTCAGAAACCTGTTTGATAAAGGATTCTGTCTCTCTAAACCCCTCCTTTCCGAGAGCCTGCTCTGCTCTGATTGGTCAGATACCCCAGTCTGTGTTTGTGATTGGTCTACTGCTTACAGCGAGTGTCAAAAAGAAACGGCCATTACCATATCTGAATTTCAGCTCCAGATCCTCCCTCAGCACTTGATACACAGTGATACGAACAGTAAGGATTTCAACAGTTTTACCGTATCAATTCAAGCGCGAGTCCTCGTGAAAGTGGACTTTCACAGTGCAGAAAACAGTCTCTACTTGACATGTCGACAACACAAACCAAACTCTTACAGTGCTCAGCTACAACTACAGTGTTTTAGGCCGGGTTATAATAGATGTTTGCGAGCAGCCAATGAAGACCATAGGATGACATTATGTAAATGTGTTAAAAGCGTAGGTTTGCGCGGTAAGACTGAGATTACTGACGATGCGTTTCACGCAGTCGGTTCTTTCTTTCGGGAGTCAAAAACGTAATGTATCCTGACCTTTAATCTTTTAAACTTTGCAGACCATTTACATTCACAAACAGATATACACACTACATGGAAAATAATATCAGAAAAAGCATGATAGGTGCACTTTAAATTCCAGGTATTTTACTGTGATTTTACTGCTCACAGGGTTTCAGGTTGGCGGCATATCATCACTTACACATCTCCGATTATTACTGACACACGCAGTATTATAATTTTCCTCATGAATGCAGAATCCTCCGGCTGACCTAGAAAACGAACGCAGAACTTCGAGCGAACGCAGGCCGGGAGCGGAGCGAGATTACAGCATCTGATCAGATGTGCGATAAAAATCAATTACATTTTAACAACACACACATACACATACACACACACACACACGCACTCGAACCCCCGCTGCCTCATCATTAGCGACTCCTCTGTTTCCTCACACTGTTAATTAGTGTAGTTGAGCTTGCTGGGTAAAAAGCAAGCTCTAAATGTGTCAAATTCAAAACATCTTTGAAGTGACGACTGAAGGGAAAAAAACACTGAGAGCGCCTGCCAACCGCATTTAAAGTCAGAGAACTCACCTATTTCCCTACACGCTCACGGCACCCGCGAAACGTCAGCGCGCGCACCTCTGTCCTAATCAATTCTGACGGCAATGTGATAGAAGATTGAAATGAGGCTGTGAGTAAACTAAATTCACACAGAAAAGGTACGAAATGCCAGTTGGGAAACGGCAGAGAGATCAAATTGACGAAAAGAAGGTGCGAGGCAGAAAAAAAACACAGAAGCAGATGCACTGGCAGCGGTCTTGGGCCGTCTCCTAAATATCTGGGTCGGTCTGAAGTGACAAACATCGTTAGTCTGTTAATTAGCTGCCTCCTCGTTGCAGCAGTTGCAGTAATTAGGGTTGACAAGGTGGCATCAATTAGTCGAAGGCTGCCATATTGGGTGTCACATACTGCCGGCCAAGTCAGAGCCCACGTCTCCCCGGGCAGCAGGACAGAAGGCCTAAAAACATGACGGACTCGGTCTGCGATTCGTCAATTCATGCGCCACCAGCTGTAGTGTCGCATTTCGCAGCCTTTGGATACAGAGTTCCCTCACTCTGCGTCGTTTAAACCAATCGCTTTAACGCCAACCGTCTGCGTTTGCGATGCCCCTGTTGAATCGGATCAATCCGCGAGGTAAAATCCAAAGCACTTCACTGCCAAAAACAGGAATGGCGGCGTGTATCGTTCACAATTTGTATAAGCTACAATACACTTAAAGGGACAGTTCACCCAAAAATACAAATTCAGATATCATTTACTCACCCTGATCAATAATCATTTACTCATTCATGTCAACCTATATGACTTACAAAAGAAGATATTTTGAAAATCAGTGTGACCCAAAACATATTTAACCCCAATTTTACTGTAAGGACAAAAAACAACACTTTTTCCAAAATGTTAATGTTAAAGTCAAACAGGTTCACATTTATGGAAAAGAAAAAAACACAACTTGGCCAAAATTTAGGACTGGCAACGCAACACAGGCTGCTCACTGTCTGGTATGGGCGACTTAAAAAACGCTGACAATCTGACAGAAAGCAGAGACTTGAGCTTCGCTTATGGAACAGATACGTTGGTCAAACCATCTGTGGGTTCTCTGTGTGAATCTAATCCAGATGCTGAGATAATATTCTAGCAGCATCTGTCTGCATTTCATTTGTTTATAAGACTTCATAAAATCTTACGATGTTCAATGTAATCTAAAAATATAATGCATTTTAATTTATGGTCAATCAATTTGAAATAAATAACACTTCTAAATGTATATACCTATATTATGGCTGTCAAAAGAATATTTTTTTTAAATTGCAATTAATTGCGCACTTTTGTGTGATTAATCGCAATTAATCACATACTTATCGTGAAAATAGGCAAATATTATTTATCTTGTTTAATGCGTTAATTTTGTCACCATTTGATAAGACTGAAGGATGATTCTCACAAAACTATTTTCTGCAAAGCTTTTTTTCAAGGTAAATTTAGGTGTCTTTCCAAAGAAGGACAATTGGAGATAATATAGTACAATGTATTTATATAAGAAATAGGATGAAAAAAAAATATTGGAAACATAAGATAAAAATGTTAAGCATAAAGCACAATATGAATTTAAAAGCCACCAAAAAGATTGGTGTATCACTAGATTTAATGTCATAGTCAGCTAAAGAACTCTTATTTTAAACCTCAAGAGGAAAAATGATCTTCTGCCTCAAACTAAACAAACTTCATTCCAAACGCCAAGCACTCCAAACTGCCTAACTACAGCCTTCATCCATCCAACACTAATGCAGGGCTGGAAAATTGAAGAGTGCAGAAACTTTTACACTGGATTAGAAGACCGAACAGCCGAAGCATTGATTGTTCAGGGGTCTGTTAGCCAAAATGATACTGAAATCCCACAGATCCATCACTGGCTGAATGGGGACGATGGTCTACAAAAATACCAGCAGCGTTCAGACTGTGCGAGCGCTGCCATGTAATCAGGTGCACTTTTCAGCATGCCTAAAAAAAAAACCCATGGTGAACTTAAATGGCTTTCAGGAGGGCGCGCTTAAGATGTGTACTCCTTTTTTCCCCTAGGCGGGGGGTCCTCGCGGAGCACTTGAGTGTTTGAAATGCAGAGTGCTTGCTCTGCCTGCCGAGAGCTGACCCCGCGACAACATCAAACAGCTCAGATGAGGGTAATTGGAATTTAGATAAATATTACCTTCCCCCCTCCGTCTCTCCGTCGCTCAAATGATGCCAGGGTAGCGGCGCCTGCCTATCCATCTATTAATTAACCTGCCGTGGAGTCGGAGCCCGTGCGCAAGACTGACGGGTTTGATCATAGCCCAATCTTTCCCTCATCGATCACAAAGGGGGCAAAGAGAATGGGGAAATTACTATAGCAGGAGAAAACGAAAGAAGGGGTCGTTTTTTTGCTCATTTGGGTGCTTGTTTTTTATCGATTCCAAGTCCTTGTGAGGCCCGGGGTTTCAAGGACTGGGAGAATGAAGCTCTTAAGTGGAGCTGGATTCATTTCCCATCTCTCTCGCTCTCATTTAGTCCCCCTCTTCTAAACCAAACTGTACAAAAAGATGTTCTTTTTCATCATCAAACAACTCGATTATTTCTGCAAGGACGAGAGACAACAAGAGGTTCGAGTGATTCTCTACAATTCATAAACAATAATCAATTCAAAAACAATATAATGTTTGATAGACCACATAGACCTGGTTTTAAGTAACAAAGAACTGCAAATAACAGATTTAAAAAAAAAAGTAAAATACAGTGAGTAAATAAAAATCTATTTAAAAAAACGGATGGATGGATGGATGGATGGATGGATGGATGGATGGATGGATGGATGGATGGATGGATGGATGGATGGATGGATGGATGGATGGATGGATGGATGGATGGATGGATGGATGGATGGATGGATGGATGGAGAGAGTGATGGATGGATGGATAAATGGATGGACAGAGAGAGAGAAGAGGGGATAATGGATGGATTGATGGATAAAAATCAATAACCAATATCAGAGAAAATTTTCAAATAGATAATTCTGGATGGATGGATGCATGAATGGAGAGAAAGAAAGAGAGAGATGGTTGATGGATAAATGGATGGACAGAGACAGAGAGGGGGGGATGATGGATGGATGGATAAAAATCAATAACCAATATCCCAGAAAATGTTCAAATAGTTAGTTCTTTATTTATTTTAATATTTAAAATATATTTAAAAATTAATAGTAAGTAAACAAGTACAATTTATTTATATAGCACATTAAGTGTTTAAAATAAAAAACTAATTAAAAAAATTATAATTAAGCAAAAGCATGTCTAGACAGTTTTTAGCTACCTTTTTTAAAAGTCATATTTTAAGTCCAAGCGAGGAGTATTCCAAAGCTCACAGTAGGAGCTACTACCTCAAAAGATTAAAATCATTTATAAAAAGATCAAACAGAATTTCTGAGATGTGATAATCTTTACGATCCAGTCTACACAGCGCACCGCTTTCAGCCTATGCAGAATATTAGCTTTAAAACAGAAAATGCAACCGAACAGAGAGAAACACTAATTCTACAATTTAAAAGACAACAACAACAAACGTGTGTATGAATGAAACAGACACGCCGAGGGTGTGAGAGACATGCTGTTGCCTAACACCACTGACATCCGAGGAGGAGCCCGAGCTTCATTTACCACTCACGTCAAACAGTGAGAACACAAGAAAAAGAGTGAAAGACACGACAGAGTGCTAGCGGAGTGATAGATCGCAGGATAAAATTGGATTTTGTAGGCAAAAAGAGACAAAAACGCAATCACCACAATTGTAATGACAACACAGAACAATGTGACAGTCCCAACTATGGATTTATCCTCGTAAAACGCAGTTCTCTCAAACACATAAACACTCTATAAACAACTAAACTAACTGACCAGTAAACAAATAAGCAAGCTGGAAAAGTCCCATGTAAAGCAGGTAAACATCAGCTTGTTGATAATGGCACGAGCTGTTAACATGTGGTCTCATTTAAAATTGGATTTGATGTAATCCACAGAAGGGTTTATGTTTTTACTGGCTCGACTGAAAGATTCATAGCACAAAGTCATGTTATTCTTCTACTAAGTGAAAGTACCAGACATCCCAGTTTAATGTTACTTTGTTTTCTTTTGGACATGGAATATTATAATAGTAACAGAGCAAGAATCCAAAGACACGACAGTAGAATATAAACTCCTCATCTGTGCAAATACTACACCTCTGAGACGCATTAAAAAGACATTTTCACCAGAATTTACAATACAGTCGAAGGCAAACACTGCTTCAGCTTCATGAGCTTACAGACATTACAACCAAGTAAAAAGCAACTCTACTATCTCAACCCTCGCTTTATATACCCTAACAACAGCACATTAATAATTATGTTTTTGATACTTAAGTTTGTTTTTGTAAGAAAAGTTCAATATATAATATAATAAATTAATATATGTATATGTATATATATACACATGCATTAACATTTATTCATTTTATCATAAAAAAACAATAACTATAAATAAATTAATAATAATAGTAAATGCATTTGATATGTATATAATGTAGGGCGGATCGCGATTAATCGCATCCAAAATAAAAGTTTGTGTTTACTGTGTGTGTGTATTGTGTATAATTATTTTGTACATATAAATACACACACATACATGCATATATTTAAGACATAACATAAACAAATTTAACATAAAATTGTTATATTTATATATAATATAAATTATATAAAAATATATATGCAGTATATAAATGCAAATATTTCACAAATATATACATGCATGTGTGTGTATTTATATATACAAAATAATTATACACAATACACACACATATATTATGTAAACACAAACTTTTATTTTGGATGTGATTAATCGCGATTAATCGTTTACAGCCCTAATATAATGTATTAATAATAATTAAAATAATAGCAAAACAACAACAATTATATTAGTGAAAATAAATAAATAAATAAATAAATAAATAAATGAATGAATGAACAAATAAATAAAGTATGATGCAAGCTAAATTTCTGGCATCAGCAGCGTTAAAGAGCGTTGCAACGACTTTAAAAAAAATGCAACTTCGAACGAGTACTGAAGCTTTCGAGGTTCATAAAGAAAACCAAAGCAACTCGTCTCATGCACTGGTACATTAGTGTGAGGACAGACCAACATTTGTAGTTGCTTGCTGATAATCAGGATGATCATTAAGTCGCTGAGTTGAACTCAAGTATCAGATCGGATCGATTAATAAATTAATCACTGATTCACTGAAAAGATTTGCTGAATTCAGAAACGCACACCAGCAAACTACTCTTACTATTTCTGCCATAGAAACATATAGTAAGAGTAGTATGCGGTTCTGAATTTATCAAATATAGCAATTAATTCTTGAATCAAACCAGATTCATAGCAACGTTTTTTTGGTATCCTGAGACATTCAAAATTTCCATTGAGTTTATGGGAAGAAAGAAACTCATACGGTTTGGGGTTTCATTTTTGGGTGTACTATTCCTTTTAGTAGTGATAAAGGAAAGCATTTTAACTTTAAAATGAATAACATTCATTTTAACATTTAAGCTCTTCCACCTCAACTAAACACTGCTGTTCCTCACCAGTCGCTCTGACTGCCCTCGGCGACTCTTAAAAGAGTCTTAAATGAGATCTATTATTCCCTCCCGTGTCAAAAGAGGCATGATGGGACATTATACAGTTGCTTTTACATTACATCTGCCCCATCTTCAACCTCTTCGGGTTCATTCTAGCCTTTGAAGAGGGTCTGATACAGCAGAGAGCCAGATCTATTTTACATGAGCACCCCAGTAATGAAAAAAGCCCTCCACTGTCTCAGAAAATGAGGTCAAAATCCTCAAGCTGCAAATTCATCCACTTAGGAGAGTGAAGGAGACAAAAGCGGTGCACCCCAGGAACTGAACAAAGGGCCTGTAATTCAATTAGAGTCCTTATCCCGCGCGCGGAGACGGAGTTTACGCCATCAACACCTGCTTTGTCTCACTCTGTCCTGACAAATACGACCAACTAAACCATCAACACTCTCTTCCTCTACAGCTGCGGGCACTTTCTACCGCATTCCGTGACCTTTGACCTGGCCTGACCTCTGAGTGCTAGTGTCATGGGTGTCTGCGCATGGTTTGGTTTTAAAGGTCACATGATCCAGAGCTTGCAGAAAGGCATGATGGGTAAAGAAAGCTGTGGTGTGGGAAATAAGTCCTGTGCGGTACGACTGCTCGTCCTCCAACGCCCTTCACCCTCCACCAGAGCCTAGATTCACTCAAACAGCAATTACTCCGATTCAGTCATGTATACCAGACGCTTTATAATGCCCAAATTACAAGCTCACCAACGCTGGAATGTTTTGAACAGGAACAACCGTTCAATTACCATTTGCTGTTGGTTTCGGATATCCGTACGGAGTAAATTACAGCCCACTCACCTAAACAGACACCCACGGTTTGAGGAAAACGCAATAGGATCGATGCAGCTTTAAGTGGTTTACTCATTTGTAAACTTAAATGATGAATCTTAATTTAAGCAAAAAAAAATAATATATATTTATATATATATATTATAAATATATATATTTTAAACAAAATAGGGAACAGCAACTAAGCAAACATGCACTTTATTTGAAATACTCCAGGAGAGTAACACCTGTATCCATTTAAGCAGAAAAAGAGAGTCAACTTTTGCTTTGAGTAAATAAAATTAATTGTATTCATTTATTTATTTGTTATAGTTAATATAGTAGTAATAGAAGTAGTAGTATCATTAGTAGTAGTACTACATAATAATAATAATAAATTGTATTTATTTTATTTATTTTTACTAAAAGCAAATTTTTACTCTTGTTTGGCACTTAATTCATATTATTATTATTATTATTATTATAAGTAGTAGTAGTAGTAGTAGTAGTAGTAGATTATTAGTATTATTATTAATAATAATTATTATTATTATAAAATATATTATTATTATAAGTAGTAGTAGTAGTAGTAGTAGTAGTAGCAGCAATTATTATCATTATTATTAAAAATTATATTATCAATATTATTATTATTATTAGTAGTAGTAGTAGTAGCAATTATTATCATTATTATTAAAAATTATATTATCAATATTATTATTATTAGTAGTAGTAGTAGTAGCAATTATTATCATTATTATTATTAGTAGTAGTAGTAGCAATTATTATCATTATTATTAAAAATTATATTATCAATATTATTATTATTAGTAGTAGTAGTATTGGTATTAGCAGTTATAATTAATCATTAGAATTGTACAAGTAGGCTATTAGTAGTAGTAGTAATAATATTAAAAATAATAATAACAATAATTGTATTATTATTATTACTAAATAATACTAGTACTACGGTATTATTATCATTATCATCATTATTTCTACTGAGAAATATGCATTATATAATCACTAAATATTCCCTTGGCCATCTATAAAGCTTACTTTAATTTGCTGCATGAAAATAAATAAATTATAAATTGCATTGATAAGGAAAATATTTTTTCTTAATAAAAAATACTTTAGCTGTCTAATAGCCTAGATGAAATATTTCATGCAAATAATCCTTACAAATTCACTCAATGCCGCGGCAGACGTTTCATTTTGGACCCTGCGTTCTTCTCGCTCCTTCCCAATTATCTCTCCAAAAAGCAACAACAAAAACGAATGGATGGATTAAAAACAAAAGGCAGAAGCAGCGTCTGAAGCGCTGTGATTCGGTAAGTCCCAGCAGGTGCACAGGTGAGGCGTGCTGGCAGCAGAAGCAGGGATTTGGGATTTGGGTTCAGGCATCTCATGGGCTGTCACACTGAGCAGAACGAGTGTAGACAGGAATGTTACTTCTCTCACACGCTTGTCACGGGCCAGAGACCAGTCAGGCTCGTCTGATCACTGCAGACCTGCTGCTCAGGTGCTGGAGCCAAACGTCCCGCAGGAGAGAGAGACGGAGACAGGGTTCAGATGCGCTGCCACTTTCAAGACTCTCACAAAACCTCATCACATGCAGCCGTCTGTGATTGAGATGAAGAAATAATAGTTGGAATAAAACTTTTTTCAGACATGTTAAAAGGAAGGTAAAATGAGTATATATATATATAAATATATACTTTTTTCTTTTTTTTCTTTTTTTTTTAAGTTCAAAAATGAATATATCACACAAGCTGACATGCATGAACCCATATAAATATTTGTTGGCTAAATATCAGCCATGATTAGGGGTTAAATGAACCATTTTCCAAAAATAACAGCAATGGAGTAAAGTGTGCCACTCATGTTGTGATAAAATGAATAAGAAAAACTATTATTATTCATAATAATAATGAAAATAGTTTAACCACCTTCAAATATTCTGGACATTCACCTGGCTGGTTTATGAACATGCATTTGTAAATGTTTCCCATGTATATTACTAGTTTTATTTTGAAATATGAATCATAAAAAATCATATTTATATGGTCTTTAGATGCTCCCTTTAAATTAAATTTGAAATCCAGCACACTGAAATATAATTAGGGATATTAATTTATTTCACACGTCTCATTTCTCCTTGCCTGGAGGACAACTTCAAGAAAGTGGCACAGCTTACCCCACGCTCCCCGATTTGAGCGGTTATGTTGCCATTCCAAAGAGAGAGAAAAGGAAGAAAGAAAAACACAAGCCAAATTTGCCAACGACCCCTCGGAGACTCGTCGAATTCCCGCGTAAGCTTATTAACCTCTCCTGCCCAGATCCAGACAGAGGCAAAGCCAACATGAAACTGCACTTAAGCCAACTATTAATCGCACAGGAAATTGGCCTTGCTTTTGCACATCTTTGCAGTAACACACACACACACGTATGTATGCTTTGTATGCATCGGCACACTGTCAGTTATGTGTTTGTGTTAGCATAAAAAAATTCTGTGTTAACCCCTGACTTTACGTTCTACTTTGAAATATAAAAGGCCTGAATATATATCCAGGCCTGAGACATCTGAGAGCTACTTCATTCACAAAAGGAAGTCAACTACAGCATTGCTTTGTCTGGGGGAAAAAACCCAAAACAATAACAACAAGCATCAGGGCGAGAAGAAATGTATGAATTTTTAAAACCAAACGCTGATGGATGACGATGCAAATCCACACTGAAGTCTGAAACACAGGAAATTTAAAAAGGAAATTGACATTAATTCAGCAGAGGTATTGCTATTCTGGCCGTTCCTGTTTGGACACGTTTAGTGGCGAGTGTCAGTGTGAGGGAACCGTTTCTCGACAGGTTATATGAGGAAGGAATTGTTGTCCGAGACAATTATTACAAAAGGGGGTTTGCATAAACAAACATTTCTCATTCCATTTCATTCAATTGTTCATGAAGATTAACTTCTGCTAAATCATGAATCACGATGTGGTCAATCATTAGTGGTTTATTATACTAGTGGCTTTTAGATAAAACAACTCACCCCATTATTACACTTCAGCACATAACACGTCCTGCACAGTTTACGGTTCATGCAAATCATGCAGCTTGCTTATGATTTTTGCCTCGTGGACGATAAAGGCCCGTGGACGATAAAGATAAGGATAAAGATCGTTCACAACATTCAAGAATACCATAGACATAATGACAAAGTTAAATGCGTGATACCAATATTACAGGATGATCACAGCCAAATGCATCACTACTAGCACATGTTTTCAAGATTTGGGTTCCTGTTTCTGTTGACCGTGTTCATCCGAGGGATGAGATGCCGTCTTACACACGTCATTAAGTCAACAGCGAGTCCTCCTCATTATGTGTTGAAACAGTGTTTGGGAATGAGGAAGGACAAACAATAATCATGTCGCCATGTTTGAGAGCAAACACAATTAATAGCTCTCTTGCCATGCTGAAGTGCCCTTCGGGTTAACAAGACGCAGACGAGTGCCGTATCATGTTGGCTAGCTGCTTCTTATGCTCGGACAGATTTGAATAATGATGCTGCAATTCATTTAAGCTGCATTAGCTTATCTATTGGAAATTTTTCATTGCTCTTCCTCGTGCTTTGGCGAAAAAGCCCTTTAGCACGAGTCATAAACAGCAGATCGATCAACGTAACGGGAGATTCCTGGCTTGATTTATCACCGGGCACGATAAGCTAATCAAAAGACATGTAAATCGCCATTTAGGCCTCGCATCTCAGAACTAAAAACAATTATGCATTGACTAAACTACAGATTTTTCCTGTTTATTGTGCTTAGCCTGGCCTTGAAACCCAAAACGCTGACAAAAAAAGCATTAGCGAGACACTGAAGCTGTCCAGGTGGCGGTCTTCCTCTCTCTGTAGGCTCAAGACAGACATATAAAATTACACGACGGGCATTCCACGCACTTTAAAGCTAAACAGAATACCAGTCGCTGCGGTTTCCCCTCCTAAACTGACCAGAAAAGAGCATCACATGCTTCTTAAAAAGAGTCTTGAAGTTGAAACCTTCTGGGACTTAACCAACACCTCTAGTCTAAACCCTTATCAGAAAAACACAGATTTTCAACACCACAGATTTCCAGACTTCCTGAAACCCTTAAAACAATCTGGGAATAACTATGTGATGGCAACAAAGCACTTAGCGAGTCAATAATAATTCCTCCATCAATTGTGCACAGTATTCTTTTGTTTCCAGAGCTCTTCTTGAGTTTTAAGCGCTATGCCTTTAAATAGAAAAAAGGGAAACGCACGCCAGCCGTTTTTCATTTCTGCCACAATGGAATTGGCACCTAAGTGTCGTTGGCTTTTGTTTATGTTGCTTTGACGAGCAGACATGGAAGCGGGCAGAGAAAATGATTGGCCCCATTGTTAAGGGTCTCCATCTCTGCAACCCTGTGAGAAAAAAACCCCCACAGTAACCCCTCGGAGCGAGCGTTTACAATGCGGCCCGCTTACACTTTTTACTACCTCCCGGCCCTAATAAAAGCAGACACCGATATAGAAGCCATTTCAAGGCATCCTATATATTTGTGGCTGACCCGAATTGGTTTTTCTGTGTGCTAAATAATTAAATTTGAGCCATCTGGAACCTTTGTGATCTAATTCAGACCTTTCTCTTCTCTGCAGGGCAGGCTGCTGTGCCCGGGATCTCGGCAACATCTTTGAAGGATTGACAGGAATGGAAAGGAGGGATTAAGAAACAGGCCGGAGAGTAAACGGCGGTTTATATCGTTTAAAAAGTGAAAGTACGGTGGAGCTGTCGACAGAGGTGTTAAGACTCTGAGAAATGTGCTAGACTCGTTTGCGGATGACTCACTTGTTTGAACAAAAAGCAAGCTGGCTTGTCAGTGTGAGTTCACTTGCTCTCGGTCAATCTGTGAGCGAGTCAAAGCTTAATATTGACACACACTTTCTATCACTGCACAGTTCAGACACTTGAGTGACATCCGGCTGAAAGAGCTCCGCACTGCGGCCCGCTTCGACCCCAAACACGTTTAGTCAACAAACTTCCCAAAGCTCAAGTCCATTAAAGCCCACATGCGGCTAAAAAAAGAAAAGGAGAGAGAAAGAGAGTACTGGCAACGACCCTTTTGCACCAAGCCTGAGTATTTGCCTCAAATGTTTGGATCTGTGCGCACGGGGCATGAACAAAATAACCTGCTTTGTGCTTGGTATAAACAAACCACGTGTCAACAATTTGCTTTAAAGCCCCCATGAAATCAAAATTGAAGTTTTTTGGCATTACTGTTATCTATAAGGTAGTGTGCTCTACAAAAAAGTGACAAAATTCACATTCAGAAGATATAAGCATTCAAAACTTACAGTCTCTCACTTCAGCCCATATGGATCAATGCTTTTGATGACATCACTCTAAACTCTAAATTTCTGTCCAATTAGAATCTAGAATCTAAAGTGTCCCGCCCCCTAAATTATAAATAGACGCTGACCTGATGAATGGCACAGTGCAATATAGATGGGATAGGAAACAATTCAGACAGTGTAAATATGCTTTCCGTTGGGACGATTCAAGAAATCAAAATGGACAATATTTGTTTTTTAAAGGAATATTGCAGTATATATTATTCATCTGTGCACATTTCTTTTTTTTAGTTCCTTACCTTAAATGAAACTATCGTCCCTTCCCGCTTGCAGAGACATCTCTTCTCATATGACGTGTTTACTGATCTACATCTTTTCTTGATCAAGAAGCCGTTTCATGTATGTCATGATAGAGAAGTAAAGAATATCACAACTTCTGTTTCATGTCAGCATTTTACTTTAATGAAAAGGGCTTTGGTGGTGTGCAAGATCTAAAACTTATATACATTATACATTTTATTAGCAAATATGTCAAGTGCAATATATTTGATGAAAATCTTAAACTAAAATGAGACTTTTAAATGTTGTCTTTGCAAATAACTGAAATAAAGCAAGTTGAAGTACTAAAAAAGAGATTAAACTAATTAAATGTCAAACTACATGAAACATTAAAAGAAAAAGAAAAATATTCAAATGATATCAATAAATAATAAATATTCAGTATATAAATAACAATAAAATAACACTTTTTCATTATTTCATCGCATGCATCTAATCTGCAAACATTTGCACAAAACAACCATCATGTCATTAAAGGAGTAGTTCACTTTCAAATGATTTTTTTTTTGATAATTTACTCACCCCCATGTCATCCATTGTCTTTCTTTCTTCAGTCGAAAAGAAATTAAGGTTTTTGAGGAAAACATGCCAGGATTTTTCTCCATATAATGGACCTCAATGGCAACCAACGGTTTGAAGGTCCAAATGTCAGTCTCAATCATAGGTCTCAATGCACACGTAAGGACCATTATAAACAATAAACTGACACAAGTACATATAAATATGTGTCATTCGACATACAATAACTTTGAACGGTCGTCCTACTCCAGACTTGTAAACACTGGGTCGATACTTATGACTAAGTCACGCGTGACCTTTCCAACGTGATTACGTAATGCGTGGCGCATCTCAGAGATGGTACAAGACGGGCATTTGTGGTTAAAAAGTATATATATATAAAAAAATGTTTAATGACCGGTCGTTTCGCTAGATAAGATCCTTATTTCTCGACTGGGATCGTGTCGAGCCTTTGAGGCTGCATTGAGACCTATGATTGAGACTGACATTTGGAACTTCAAACCGTTGGTTGCCATTAAAGTCCATTACGTGGAGAAAAATCCTGGAATGTTTTCCTCAAAAACCTTAATTTCTTTTCAACTGAAGAAAGAAAGACATGGACATCTTGGATGACATGGGGATGAGTAAATTATCAGGAATTTTTTATTTGAAAGTGAACTCCTTTAAAGCATACTGAATTGAAAATAAATAAATAAAAACAGGTGTAAAAAAAAGGGGGGGGAATAAAGGAATTTAATCAAAAAGTTTGTGAGGTGTATAACACCTCCACCTCCCCCATCGCTCCCAGTGCTAGTAAAGAACACCTCTGTTAGCTAAAGGTGATAATGGCTGAGTCACATCAGGGATCCACAGCTCCTAATTACACACTTAAAATACAACACAGTTCTGCCTGCCACTGAGGCCTACACCATTACAGCACTGCCTTCCTGCTACAGTTATATTGAACTTCACAAATTATTGATTTTAGTAGCTTTTTAGCAAGGAGATCTGAAGAGGTGCCTCGGTGCACATAAGCTCTCTAGAGCATCACACTGGCACTTTTCTCAAATCATAAGGTAACCCCAGAATGCATTTCAACAATTCTGGAAAGATTAATCAAAGATGTTGAGCCTTTCAAGAGAAATAATGATTACAACTATAATTCAATACTGAAATTTAAAGAATCAATAAAAATGCTATCATTTTTTTTGTATTATATAGTATATAAAACAATTAAAATACATTTAGAAAACAGTATTAATTTTTTTAAATAACTGTAAAATGTATTATATTTGCATATCAGTTAGGATGCTGGAAATGTACTGTGGCTAGTTATGAAACGCTTATTATACAGTCTACTGTGTATCTGCAGTGTGTTCAAGAGAAATCTGTGGAAAATTTCATGCAAAAAGACGCCGTACGTCTGCGAATGTGAGAGAAAGTGTGTGCGCGGGTGCCATCCTTCCTGTCAGATTAAAAGGTCAACGCGTTTAGCTTTTGCGCGAGTCTTTGACTTCAACATTATACTGACACAAAAGCCTGACTGACCGGCAGAAAGGTTTTACATGAAAGAGAGAGAAACAGAGAATGACGACGGGCCTCTTTTTCAAAGAAAAACTCACACTAAAGCTCCAGGAGAACAACATCAGATCTGTGAGAGAGTCCTTTCACCGTTAGCAATTGCTAGTCAGACACGACTGTGTGGAAATCGTTTGACATTCATTTATACAAATAAAATCTCATCAATGCTCTTATTCCAAGGGCAAACCCTTACATGCAACTCTCACTTACTCATATCCAAACATTAGAGGCTGTTGGCCCTGTTAATAACTGTTATTATAGCGACGGAAGTGTGATTGTTGATTATTAGCACTTGAGTCACTCGGAGTTGCAATCTCACTGCGCTCATATTTCCACAGAACAGGTGCTCCCTCGACATGAGGCCTATTTTGGGGACTGACCAGTGGCCCTGGAGCTATACAACACTTCACTTACACACTACTCATTCAGCACTTCCCAAACACATGTTCCCTTAATCCCTGAATGTCTGTACCAATTATAAAAAGAGATACCTCAGATTGTTCTTTCATGACGGCTCGAGTTGTGATCGAACCCGTTTTCCCGTCGTGTTCGAAGCTCTTTGTTTCCATGCTGTAAGATTCATTCACCAACCAAACTACTACAGTATAAATTTCTCGGCCGTGTGTGTCATGGTTCTACCACGTTACGGCTTGACTAATATCAACTTGTGTTATAGTTTTCTGTTTTTGACAGTAATAAATCATGTATTCAAAAATCTAAACACAAAATGCATGAATATTTTCACTTACTGCAGTCAAAAACAAATATGCAGCGCAACTTGTGCAGTCTGAATCACGAATGAAGGTCGATTAAGAAATCTTAAGAGTGACAATTATTTTAATGAATCATTTAAAAGACTCACAACTATTGGTTTGAATTAGTCTGACAAATCATTCACTGAATGAAGAATTTTCTGAATTATAACCGTCCAGACGGCCACACTACTGAACCGCAAATTATCAATGTCCAGACAATAAATAAACAATCTTTCATAAATAATTGTATGACAATAAAAACATTACAAAAACAGTATTTGTTTACAAATGGACAAATTGTACGAGCCTATTGTTTTACTGAAAAGTTCAAAAAGATTCACAAACTCTCAAACTGTTGTATTGAATCAGCGGTACATGAATTGATTGTTGCATTTATTGAACCACATATTATTATGACTTTAAGTCAATTTGAATGTGATTTAAGTTGAAATTACCTAGATATCCAAGTTGATTGCACTTAATTTAAGGCAGCAATTTTTTGTGTGTATATACTGATAACTAAAAATTAGATCAAAAAAATTAAAAACAAAAATCACATTTTATTTTGGATATATACCATGGATTTTTTAAAGTACCTTGGCGCACCACGTAAATGCCATGGTGTATGAAAATAATCATTCAGTACCATTGTTTAAATCCAAGTAACATGTTATTCCACTCTGAATCCTGTACTCTGGCACCACCACTGTACTTTTCAGCAAAGCCTTTGTGTTTATCTATCAAAGCCCTGGGCTACACGTGGGATAAACCCCATTTTTTGGGATGAAATGTCCTACTGGAGGGAAAAAAAGGAATGAAAGCTTGAACAAACCGCGGAGGACTTTACCTCCTCTCGCCTGACCCACTTCTTTCAGAGTGTCATTAGAGACTGTTCTGGTAGCTATTTAGCGGCCCGGGCCGCACACGCGTGCTTGGCTGTATTACATATTAGCCCGCAACACCAGAGAACGGCCGGCAGTAATGAAGCCATTGTCCTGTGGTCCTCCACAATAGATGAACAGGACAGAGAGGCACAACAGGACTCTAGTGTCTGCGGCTAGCCATCCTGTCTGCTCGTCTCGGATCGCACGACCTGAGGGAAGTGCTCACTGGAGCATTAACCCTTCAGGACAGACAGTGACGGGCTGGGGAGTTTTTAAGCTCATTAATTGCATCCGACCCCCTCCTTGCCACACACAGACACAAGATGCACATGGACAAACACACACACACACACATGCAGCAGACCACAAAAACAGAAGTACAATAAGAAGCGGGACCACCACGGGTTGCCTCAAAGGCATGCAGGCCTGCAGCCGCCCTCCCCCTCCATCCATCTTTCTTCACCTCCCCACCCAGGGAGAGATGATCTCGTCTGGGCGGCCCATCCGCGGCTAGGCATTGGGACAAATTGATAGCGACAGAGGTAAAGAAGAAATCGGAGCCGCAGGGGGGCTTGTGAATTTCCTTGGAATCAACCCAAGTACCCCGACCCCCATTTTGAAGCGCACCCAGCCCCCCACCCGCTCCCGGTGTCTTATCTATCATTCAGCACGGGGCTATCAATGTGTTAAACACATGCAGTGACCTGACTGCAAATGCACTGATCCTATCAGTCATGTGACCGGTGCAAGACAACGGCTGCATGAAGAACAGGTTTGATGGGGAGATATTTAATCCCGCCGTCGATTCGTCCATGCTGAATATCTGACGCAGATGTTGCATTCCCTCCCTTAGAGTGCTTTCTGAAGACCATGGCATCAACTGAATGTGATAAAAGACTAGTTAGACAACATACTTGTAGTTCAATTCACAAACGAACAAAATCGTATGAGCCAATTCTTTTAATGAGTTATTAAAAAACACGCACAAGAGGAAATCGTATGAACTGATTCTTTAAATGAATCACTCAAAAAGACTCACAAATCTAATGAGCCAAATTTTTTAGCAGACTCACAAGCCGATTCATTTAATGTTTCGTTCAAAAGACTAGAATAAATCTTATGAGCCAACTCATTTAACAAATTGTTAAAAAAAAGCTATTGTGCTATCGATGTCAGTTTAGCAAATCATATCATTACTAGTGTTGCTCAATTAACAAATAAACAAATGTCTTTCAATAAAAAAATGTCAGTCTCAAAAGAACAGATCTTATGAGCCAATTCTTTTAATGAATCGATCAAAACGATTTATAAACAAACATATAACAAGCTAATTCTCTTAATGAATCGTTCAAAAATGGACGAATCCAATGAGCAGATTCTTTGAATGAATAACTTAAAAAACGACAAAGAGCTATCGGTTTGAATCAGTTTAATGAATTACATCATTAATAGTGTAGTTCTAGTGTAATTCTACAAACAACATTTTTCATGAGCCAATCCTTTTAATGAATGAATAAAAAAGCTAACAAGTGAAACAACTCTCAAAAGCTCATTCTCTGAATGAATCATTCAAAAATACTTCTGAATGGACAAATCTAATGAGCCAATTCTTTCAATAAACCGTTTAAAAGACTCACAATAACCCATAATGAAGTAGCCTATAATCGCAAATGATCATTGCTTTCAGTCATGATCACTTGATATGAACCAAGAACTGTCTTAACGTTATGTTTAAATAAAATTAATCATGATGTCATCATCAATACAGTGATATTCAATAATGTATAGCGAGGCGGTTGCTATAGCGAATACAACCCCGACAGGTTAATCGGGATTATATATATCCCGATATATAAAAAGAAGATATATATATATATATATATATATATATATATATATATATATATATATATATATATATATATATATATATATATATATATATATATATAAAAATATATTATTTATATATATATACATATATCCCGATTAACCTGTCGGGGTTATATATATATATATATATATCTTCTTTTTGTTCAAATGTATGGACTGGTACAGACTGATAGGGTTTCACAAACAGAGTTAGATTCGCAACCTTCATTTTTCTTTAATTTCTCAGACGTGACACAGGGAGCGACACATTTGTGTGAATTCATAGTGTGTTAAAAATGCGTTATCCGCTCACGGCGGCTTTAAATCATTTAATGAGGAGCTTTCCACTCTCTGTGCTTCCCTTCCCGGTTTTATTCCAGGGCCCAGGGGATGCCATGCAAGGTCAGGCCTAAACGGGCACACTTCAACCATGCACCAAAGCCCAGGACACTCCCAGGCTTTATGGCCTAATCCTGCTCTAGATGCCCCAGAGCATTCTGGGAGAATTCTAAGAACGTTCCTCACGACAATACAGCGAACGTTCTAATCTAATCTCAAAGCGGGAGAGAGAGAGAGAGAAAGGGAGAGACAGAGAGAGGGAAAGACAGCGACAGAAACGAGATGAATGAAAACAAGTCTCTCTCTTGGGAGAGTGACAGTTTTGCGTTTTCAGTCTCCTTGGTAACGGAATAATAATTGATTTACCGCCCAAAGAACCAGCCTCCCATATCAGATTTCCTGCCCTTGAGAACGATTGTGTCATATTTAAAAAAACAGCCTGTGTTTTCAGAAACCTGAAAACGATTTACTAGCGCTGCAATGTTTACTATATAACTCGCCACAAATAAACACGCATGTGACATCGCCAGGCTGGACGAGCGATCGCATTAGAGCCTCGGGATGAGATTTCTGCCGTGAAGCTGGGCTATATATTTCAGAGCTGCAAAGGATGCCTTAACTCGGCCGATCGATATGATTGATTCATATATTTTCCAATCTGTCTTTTATAATTGGAAGAGGATATACTGCTCGTCAGAAACCGATTAATAAAAGAAAGACTTATGAGACGAGTGAGGTGAGAACAGGCTCAAGCAGTATTACAGCGCAGCCCGCTTGCAATGTGCTGACCAAACAGGACATATGCATTTTAATAAACCAGCAGAAAGAGAAAAATACATTATCAATTCAAATGTGCTCATATGCCCATTCAGTCGGTTAGCAGGCACTACATTTAATTCCGCTCCTTTTAACAATAGGCTGAATGGGTTCTGCATGCTGGCACCTATCTTTAGCCCGTTCCAGCGGCCGACGGAAAGACGCTAATTGAGAACACAGCTCCTTTCTGTATTGGAGTGACACTGCTGATTCAACTATTTACCAAATAATACGCTAGAAACGCACGCTGTGTAGCAGAGAGCTTTAGAAGACTTCATTTTTCCAGCCTGGCACCAGGCTTGGCAGCGTGCCGAAAGGAAGAACAATTGAACAATTCGACGAAGACCTACACAGGTGTCCAAGTTCTCCCGGGACCTGATCTAGTATGGTGAAATCTTTCGAGGAATCTTTCAAGGACAAGGCTAGGTCACATTTCACCTTAAAAAAAAAAGGAACTAAAAAAAAAACTTTGCAATTGCGAGTTTATATCATGCAATCCTGAGAAAGACTGAGAAAGATTCTGAAAAATGTCAGAATTGACCCTTCGGAGGGAGATTGATTGACAGGTGATCTGACCAATCATACTTCGCCATCCGCCATTTTGTCCAACAAAGCAGTCAGGAGAGTTAGTAGATTAACATGGGAGGATTTGAACTTGAAAAACGGAGTATACTGACGCCTTTCCGCAGTTAAAACAACATCCCTTCTTATGTTCACGAGCAGCTTTAACTGAGACTCTACAGCGATCTGTCAGTCACATTAAAGAGCCACAAAACGGTATTTGTTGTTTAAATTTCTTTTTAAAAATGACCAAATTTGAAAGGTGAGACTTTGTTTAATATGTTAAATATCAAAAGTAACTGAAAGTAACCTGGTCTGTCAGTGTGTTGTCAGTGTCCTCTCTGTTCTGCGATGTATTTTTCACTGCGTGAGAACATGGGGTGTGTGTGTGTATGTCCTTTTGTCGGACATAGCGACAGTAACTAAGGGGATTGGGTCTTTGCGAACGGTCAATTGTGAGGTAAAAAGTACATTTTGCATTTATTTGGTGGAAACCAGCTTCCATACAAATGTGATCAGGAGATTCGGCCCATTCAGAAACCAGGCTCACCTGAGCTCATCCAACTTGGACAGTGTTCTTCACTTTCACATCCAACTTTTCACTCCATTTGGAGGCCCGGCTGTGACACGTTTAATATTCCTTTGACATTTCTGTCTGATTTTTATTAGTTTCCTTCATCTTTATACCGTCGACCTGGCCTTTTGTGAGGGTCAATGTGGATTCCAGACCCTCTTTCACTCCATCAAGATGGAGAGGAGAGAAGGTGCGTGGGGCAGTGGGGCTCAGGGGAACCGTAAATGTCTGCAGCGTGAGGTAGCGCTCCTGGGGAAAGTCAATCCTGAGGGCGGCTGGTGGCGAATGGGGACTGGGCTGGGGGGAGGTGGGCCGCTAACTGGATTTGGTGGAGCATGCGGAATTCACACTAGTCTGTAATCAGAAACACGGCGTGATGGAAGGAAGGTGTCTCAAATGTCAAAAAAAAATTGTCACAGAGAGAGTCATTTCATTCTTTTGTTGAATTTTGAAGAGAATGTAGCCAAATAAAAGCCTGAGTAAAAATCCATTTGAAGGAAAAACATGTTCTGAAGAGGAGCAACAAGATCCGATCCAGTCAGTTTAGACAAGGACATTGGACATCAAACATTTCTCTACTTGGGGACTAGAATATCATTGAAACGGATGAATTTGGCCAGTAAGTAAACACCTAGCAACCAGGGATGGGTAAAAAATATATAGATGTCTTGATTTTAATCGATTCTCATTTTGAAGAACCAATATCGAATCTTAAATTCCAAGAATCAATCTTTCAGTCTATGGAGTTTTCAGTTGATAAATGAACAAAACTTTGTAGCATGATCCAATAAATCGCAAAAAGCTTTGTGCATTGTTACTCCTGATATGCAACCACATCTCAGCTTTCAAATTCTGTCAATTTTATTATGCATTTCAAACAATAAATACCGCTTTGGTGCTCTTTAATGTAGTGCAACAGATCATATCTGTGAAGGATCATCTCTTCTGCTTAACTACTAGTTACAGCGTGAAATTTTCATGAATGAACATCAGAAGGTGTGTTGAAAGAAACTGTACGACTTACTGAAATCCTCAATCAGTAATCGCTCAATCAGTGTTTCAACCGTGGAAAGAAGTCAATAACACTTACAACAACACACAAAAAAAATAACAGTTTGTAAACAATGTCACGTAATACATTCACCTAAAAAATCACTTAGAGGATCATTTTGCTAAACATATGCACTATATTGCATATTCATTGTATTTCTACTTAACCTAGTATGTTAATAAATCCATTATGTTTTTATGACAGCCACCATTTTTTTGGGTAACAAGTAAAAAACATAATTATGTCATTAAAAATGATGAAAACCTTACTGAGCATAGAAATCAGTTAATTGTACCCTTTAATATTATAGAGATGTACCAACTGGGGTTACCTGTATAGTTTACAGCATTAGTAGAGAGATTGTACCTGATAGGCCCCAATTAATCAGAATTGAACTGAAATCGATTTGAAACCTTGCAAATCGAAACTGAATTGAATCGTGAACTTTGTGTCAGTGCCCAGCCCTACTAGCAACCACATAGCAACATGCTAAAGCCACCCAGAACATCACAACACCGTCACTTCCAAGCTGCATGCTATTCCTACTATAATGTTTTTATAGGTTCTTCGGGTCATCGTTCGCAAATCCCTCTTTACAGCTTGAACATTCCAGTGATAAGGCTGTTTAGGTTAGCAGGACGTTTAATTTAGGATCTGTCTGGGTCTGCTTTGAAACATTTCCATGGTGAAGAGTAGCAGACTCTGATTCACTGACATACTGACATGTGTTCGTTGATACATCTGTTCCCCAGCTCCAATACACAAACCCTTTGGCCGTAAAAGATCGCGCTAGCACGCTCAAGGCCGGTAAAAAAAAACGTTCTGGAAGCAACACAAACGCTTCAGGAAGGACTGTGTCTGAGTGCCTCGACAACACGGCGGTGATGTAAAACAAACACGCCGTCATGTTAACAGCTTTACAAGTCACACGGCGGTCCTGTCTGCAGTCTCTCGACTCAAATGAGACATTTTCAGACAGACCGGCATAAATACAGACATCTAAAACCTCATGTTGCGCGATGTCTGTTTGAACATCCTGATTGTTTTGCTGAAGACGGCGCAGGTTTGAGGGAATATTCCAAGTTGTGTGCATAAACGTCACACTTTACCATCAACTCCATTAAAATGATTTATATAAAATCCATTATCATATAATATAACAAATATAATATTTGTATTATTCTATTGAAATAAAATAAATCACAATTTTAATAAATATTAATAAATAAATAAAATACTATACTACTTTGTCTGAATAAGTAACAATAAACCCCTAAAAAATGAAATGCATTGTTTAAATGCTTTGATAGTAAAAGTAGGCATTGCCACAAAACAATAAACAGTGTCATTTTGAGATTTGCTTAAGATCACATTTAACAATTTTACAGATAATTAGTGTTTCTAAAGATTCACTTTTAATGAGCAATAGATGACAAAAAAAGACTTCCCCTGAATGTAAAAAAGGAAATAAGCATGAACTATTAAATATATGGTATCATTCGATTCCAATGAATGAATAAAAAAATAATAATCGTGCGCTTAATACGTTTATGCAAATGTGCTTATCTCTGATTGCTCCATTATTTTAAAACCTAACTTGCCAGGGCTACTTAAAATATGATTGTCTTGATGTGAAATCCTGAAAATACAGCGAGATGTATGGGAACGGCCAAAGACATTCGTCTAGCAAATGTATATATAGACTAACAATGAAAAAAAAACACAGCCCAGACGGAAAGCAAGAACACGTCTTGTGTGAAAGCACCCCGAGCAGTGAGATCATACGCTATATTTTGAATATGACAAACAGTACAGGCACACCATCATCATCATAAACGACAGATGAACTTATGAATACCTAATATCTATAGGCGCGGCAGCGGGTGCCCGTTTGTGCTAGACGGAGATGAGAAAGAGGGGGTTGGGTGGACTGATGGCTTCCTCCTTAGGGAACCGGTGCCTGAGAATGCACTCTTAGGGAGTGCCAGTCAGTCAAGGCTGATTAAACTCTGCAATGATGGGGGGGGGAACCAGAAGAGAGAGACATGCACTATATGATGCTGTTTATAGCAGATCTGCAAAAGAGAGTGAGGGGAATATCACCCCCTGCATACCTCACAGTAGCATCTGCCACATTGCCTCAAAACAAACCATAACTAACAATCAGTAATTACGGTGCGAAGAAACGGCAAACAATCGGCCAACCGTGGCGAGAACTGCGTCGCTTTTATCAGTGACATCTGCATATCAGCACAACAAAGAACTCTTCTGCAGTCCGAATGAAACTTTCAAATTAAATCGTGTAATTAAAAGGCTCAAGGACCTATGCTGCTTTTTTACATTTTCAACTTTTTTTAATGTTTGAGCATGAAAAAGGTCTGCAAAGTAAAGGTGCGTTAGATTATGAACTAACTCTGGTGCGATTGTTCTGTTCAATTCATTTTAATAAGTGTAACAAATAAGCGGACCGAGACCGCTGAAAAGATTCGACTGAAATATGAACACAACACGGACCAAAGACATCTAAATGAACCAAAAAAAGGACATGGTGTCACAAGATGCAAGCCTAAAAAGGACAGAATGCTTAAGCATATTTGTTTTTTTCTCATAGGAGCTCCGTTCCGTTGCCCCTTACAGTCTCCTTGCAGCAGAACCTTGTTTATTAGGGATTCCTGCCACTGTTTTGACTCCTTTACACATTGTAAGCTCTTCAGGAGTTCTCAGCTGGTCAAAATACCAACATATAGGCACATAAACGGAGCGCATTTAGCACAGAACACAGCATTTATTTGGATGTTCGATAAGGTCTGTTGCTAAATATGTTGGAATTTTTCAGATCAGTCTTAAAAGTGACAGTGTGAATGCTAAGTGAACCAGGATTAAATGTATTACTTTCTTTTGTTGGTCCGGACCAAAAGAACCAAGAGAACCAAACTACAAGTGTGAACACACCCTTAAAAAGCACCAAATCCACTCCAAAGGGAGTTATTCTCTATTTAATTAAGCATGGCTTGTGAACTCCCTAAAATACTCCAATTGTAGTCTTGAGTTTTCTTCCGGGAATGAACATTTAAATAATTCCTGCACAACGCATATGCAAAATAAAGGGGGCGTGGCCTGGTTGAGTTGTTAGTAGTGTGTTGAAACTCGCAGTTATGGTAAAGGGTGTGACTTTCTTGTCACTTGAAGATGTTGACCAATAAGAGCACATTGCGCTTTTTGAAAGGAGGGGCTTCATAGAGACAGGAACTAAACAGAGTGTTACTGACAGACTGGGAAGTGAGGTGCTGCAACAATGTCAAATATGTAAAAAAAAAGAAATTTGAACACACAAGCATGAAAATCTATCCTAGTAGACCCGAAAAACTAAATCAAGGCTTTGTAAAAGGCATAATATGACCTCTTTAAGAGGCAAAGTTGAATTAGTTGTCTTGTGAGTAAATACATGATTACAGCGCTGGCAAACACAAGAGGCCGTGTGTCGGGTTGCCGCCACTACCGTTAAGCCGTGGAAGAGAAGGCAACTACGTCCCCATGTGCTTGTGCACACAAAATCTGGTCAGCTCAGATAAAAGCCCACCAGTAGATGGTACAGGCGCCAATGCCAGCTAAAGCTAGTGAGAAAACAATAGGTCAGAATCTCAGCACAACAGAACGGGAATAACAACTCTGCTGTTTTGATTAAATACGACTTCAGTAAGTCTGTAAAAGTCATTAAGAGTCTGAATGGGTGCCAAAGGAGAAGCGAAGATGCACAAAATTCTCAAATAGTGCATGCACCGATTTCCGTTCCGCCCATCCGCTCAAATCTGCTCATCTGCTCACGTTAAACATACACTTTGTGTTTAGTTGGTGGAGGATACAAAATACCTATTGTTACGACCTGACTCGAGGGACGCTCGGGTATACGGAGCAAACTGCCATTCATAGGCGCGCTATTGAAAACAGGCACAATTCATTTACAAATCCATCTAGGGAGACAATCGCGAGGGCATCCGTCACTTCCTGGCACCACCAATGCTAAACACCTCAGAAAGCGCGAGAGCACAGTTAGGAGAGTAATTAATTATCTTTCGAGGGAAGGAAGTCATTGTCACTCAACACAGATTTCAATATAGCCACAAACGAGGCACAGCCACCAAATACAGCTGGCAAGATGAGCACGGTCGCATCTGGAGAAAATGAGCGTGCATGACTGACTGATTCTGTTTATTCGTTTCTTTCCAATTTTGGATGGATGAAATCTAGCTTTCACAAACTCCTTGAGAAAGCTTTGGAAGTATATCAAAATGCAATAGCCGCACAACTGGCATATTCTTGATAAGATGTTGTACTTAAAAACTTATTTGAGTAAATTTCAGTATTTAAAAAAAATCACATGGGATACATTTCTCTCCACTGAATTGTAAATTAAACGTTTACAAAAAAAAATTTCAGTTCACATTCACATCCAATCACATTGATGATTTTCATAAACTGAAAATATTATCTACTTGCTCAAAACTTTTTTTGGAGCTGCTTGACTTTTATTTATTTTTTACTATGAAACAAGAAAATAGATATTATGAACATGTCGGATGGATGGATGGATGGATGGATGGATGGATGGATGGATGGATGGATGGATGGATGGATGGATGGATGGATGGATGGATGGATGGATGGATGGATGGATGGATGGATGGATGGATGGATGGATGGATGGATGGATGGATGGATGGATGGATGGATGGATGGATGGATGGATGGATGGATGGATGGATGGATGGATGGATGGATGGATGGATGGATGGATGGATGGATTAACTTAGTTGCCCCCTCAATAAAGTAAGTGTACAATACCCTGGATTCTGCAAGTAAAATAAAAAAGTTTCTTATTGGTGGCGGCTCTGCAGAGAGTTCAAATCAGTTCATAAACAGGGCACACAAGAACAAGTTCATTAAGCAGGTTTTATGCGACCGCCATTAACCAAGGCAAAGGAAAAAGACTCAGCCTTTGTGCGCCCTGTCATTCGGCGGTATTATGTTCTATTGAGAAGCTTTTCCTGCCTTCCACTTCCTGCGAGACAATACAGCGAACAATGTCCCGTAATCATAGAATTAGAGTGCAATACAAGACATAATGCCTCAAAGTGTTAACAAGTCTGCATCGATTGACAGAGTAATTTTCCAGTTCTATTTCTCATAAGATTATCAAAAGCAATCAATTTGTATAAAGGTTTTCCTTGCAGGGTGTATTTGTACCCGTTTTTCCTTCATTTGTTTCTCAATCTGCAATTCCACAAGATGTGGTGAAAGAGGGTGGTGCTGGGACAGAAACATTTTTGCTTGTGGTTTTGACAGAGACTTAAATATATATACTTTCAAATGACTCACCGATGCTGAGATTCTAGGGCCTGTGACCCAAAACAAAACTTTAAAACAATATACATTATAATTAACTATACTATACAGCATATACATACACACACACACATATACATATATATATATAAAGAACTACTGCCTTGCTGACATCAACCGGCTAAAAGTACAATTATTTAAGAGGCGGAACAAGATGAAGTGTATGAGAATTTTTTTTTAATAACTTTAAGCACAGATAAATTGAGCACAATAACACTAAGAACAGGTGACTACATGTCGAATTTAAAGGGTGGGTGTGGGGCCAGTATCCAAAATAAAGTCAAGTGAATGAAATAAAACACAAAATATATTTACACCACTCCTGTCTGCACATCATCTGTTGTGAAAGATCAATTAAAGGCCGTCAGTTGCAGTGATCTAGTGTAACTTTAGCAGCCGCTACAGAGCCACAGTCACCCCCCCCCCCCCCCCCCCCCCCGCCCTCCTCCATCTCAATCTCTCCCTCTTCTCACTCCTGACTCTTCCTGGAGAAATGACCTAGTTCCAGGTACCTGGCTCTGACACGCAGTGCGAAAAAATCCACTTTCGCTCCCTCCCGCCGCTGCGCTCCTCAGATACGAGTCCCACAGTTCTTCAGCCCTGACATCAAACACCAAACCGGAGCAGTTCTCTCCAGCCCAACAAAATGGAGGAGAAGCTCTCCCCCCCCGAGAGCAAACACATCCCGGCCAAACGTTCAGCTCGCATGCTGGTAGTTTGCGTCACAGATTCTTTCTCACCTTTTTTTGAAACCCATCTCTCACTCTTGGTTAAACCGGAGGGAAATATTTAGCATTGGAAATTCAGAATCTGGAATCCAGAGCGAGGTTCCTCGTTTTACCTCAGAAATGCAGCAGACTCTGGCTGCCGCTGTGACCAATGCATTTGGAAGCTGAAAATTTGGTACAAAGAATACAGAATTAAATATTTCCAGCAAACCCATTTACGCTATTCATATCTGTACCTCTGAAAGGGAAAGGGCCTCTGTCGAAATAGACGTGAAATGTGACACGGAGAGTTGCTTTGTTTTTGTCGGCGGGTTGTTTAGCGAATTGTTTTCTCTGGGCTTGCTAAAGCATATTTACATCAGAGCTTTTTCCTGTTTGCTCTTCAAATAAAGGTTCTGCCGTGGTCATCCAAGACTGAATTGGATGAGGCTGCTGTCGAACGGGGGCAGAGCGGAGTGACGCGTCTTTCCGCCATCTGTCTCTTCCAGTTATTTTACGGCCTCAGATTTGATCCCCTGAGTTGGCCAAAGCTAATTACATTGGACAAACCATATCCATATCTAAATACTCACAGCGGATTGCTTTCCATTATTGGCATGCCAGACAGGCAGAAAAGCTTCTATCAACACAGAGGGAAAAGGAAAAGCGTAAACAACCCGGATTTCGAACCTGCACATGCGGATGCCGGAAAGGCCAAACTGCTGTCGTCCTGACATGAGACACACGCGAGACCTGCTAAATGTAAAACGGCTGACTGTATATACACAGATCCCAAAGCTTTTGGCCAATGATTTTCCATGATTTTCCAATGACTATTCCACTATAAATGGATTAAGACTTGTAAAGGTTATTTTAAAGAACAATTTCACAAAGAACGTGTGTGTGTGTGTGTGTGTGTGTGTGTGTGTGTGTGTGTGTGTGTGTGTGTGTGTGTGTGTGTGTGGACGTGTGTGGACGTGTGTACGTGTGTGTGTGTGTGTGTGTATATAGAGAGAGAGAGAATTAAATGCAGGTTTTAATGTGCTCGAGAACATTACTAAATTTATATAATATAATAATGTGATATTATAATAAATATAGACAAATAATATATACAATATACGCATACATACACACACACACACACATAAACACACTTAAATATTATTTAAATATATTTTATATATTTATATACATATGCGTATATATTAGTGCTGTCAAATCAATTAGTTGCATATAATAAAGGTTTTTGTTTACATAATGTGTGTATATATATTATTATAAATATATATTACATATGTCTGTGTGTGTGTGTATATTGACCAATATTGAATAATAATGAATTATTATTATTATATAGTGTGTGTGTATGTATATATATATATATATATATATATATATAAACAGACATCATATATATATAAATATAATTAATATATATACACACATATGTAAACAAAAACTTATGTAAGATGCGATTAATCGATTTGACAGCAGCACTAGTATATTATCTAAAATTATTATATTAATTTAAATGTAAATTTTTTTGTATATATATATATAAAATTGTACATTTAAATTAATATAAATGTACAATATATATATATAATATATAATTAGGCTGTGAATTATGCATTCCAAAAAATAACTAATAGGTGCAAACAACAAAATCTAAATAATAAAATGTTGACATGCTGTGCTTTTGTTTTTATGAATCAGGAAGCCTCATTATTGTTAAAAACAAAAACCAATGATATTTCCAGGTACTACATGAACAAGTCTAAAAAAACCAACAGGAAAACAAAGAACATCTGTGAAGCCAAAAACCACGAACCAGCAGATGGACGCGCAACCTGTGTAAACAAAAACAAAGCAACCTGCAACTTCTGTTCGTTTAAGAGCACAGATCGTAAAGCGTCATTCATAAACAAAAGAAACGAGCGCAACAACCGCTTTTAAAGCGCTCTTTATCCCACACTGAACATTTGCTCCAGTATTTCACCAGGTATGTGCTTTCAGCATTTTGTGAGCGTTTCTTCCAAAGACACAGAAGGGAAGTGAATGCAGCCTGTGACGGAGAGAATAAGAGCAGTGTGTGTGATCGTACCACGCAGGTCATCCACAGAGCTCTCCTTTGTGAAATTCATTATTAAATAACTCATCTCTAATCATGGGACAAGAAGACTATTTGTAAGGGGAGTTTTTGGAGACCCCTTTCTACTTATCTATTTAGCAGGACAGAGTGTGCATTCAACCGTCTGAAGACTAGCACTATCTTAAATCAGACGGCTTGTTTGTAAGAGACATTTGCTCTCAGTCTGGCCGACGCTAGCGTGCCAAAACCACAACAGCCACTCTCCGTGTAACCTTATAGCGTGAAGTCTACGATGCTGTAAAGCTGAATTCATAAGCAACGGGAGTATATCCGATCCGCTCTTAACAAAATAACATTACTGTTTAATATCAAGAGTCCTTCCGCCACCAAATATGGATTTAAATCTATACAGCCACACTCTACTGGGTTTATTAGTCATTTTAATACATCTGTACTCCTCCTGGGCGGTAAATGGCAAGTAGGTTGCGGGTCGCTCGAGGAGGAGAAACAAATGGCAAATCTTATGGCTCATTTTAAGCACGCAGCTCCAAGGTTAGCACCAGCGTGGAGGTGAGGCCGGCCGGAAATTGAGAGATGGCGGAATGGGATCTGAATGATAAAAAGAGTCAAGCTGCTACCAGGCAGACTCATGACATTGTTTTGTGTCAAACTTTAGCCGGAAAAAAAAAATGGTTCCACGCGAGTTGTTCCTGTAGTGAATGACAAGTGATGCATGTCCACACTAGGGCTGGGGGAGTGATGCTTGTCTGAATGACTAGCTGTTTAATCCGTGTTAAAGTTCACCCAAAAAATGAAAAATTCTGTCATCATTTACTCATGTCGTTCCAAACCTGTGAGACTTTCTGAAGAAACTTTATTGCTCAATTAAGTAAACAATTATTATAAGATAAATTATTATTTAAACACACACGGCTGTTTGAAAAGTTTGGGGTCGGGAAGACTTTTTTGTAGAAAATAACACTTATTCAACAAGGAAACATTAAAGTGATCAAAAGTGACAGTAAAGACATTTATAACAATACAAAATATTTCTATTTCTAATAAATGCTGTTCTTTTGAACTTTCTAGTAATCAAAGAATCCTGGGGGAAAAAAAAAAATTAAGCAGCACGACTGTTTTCAATGTTGCTAGCTAATACGTTTCTTGAGCAGCAAACCGAATTTGTATACCTTTATTTTCTTTTTCTTTGATAATAATATAATTTCTAACAATTTTCTAATATTGTTTGTTTTGTTTAGAATCTTTAGTTTTTAACTCAAATGGTCCATAACGTGAAGCTGCACCAACACAACTTAAGTCTTTTGGTTTGTGTATCGAGTTAAAAAATAATAATATTTGATTTGTAAAAGTATTTACAGGATTACCCATAATAGGCATTGCCACAGGGTTATTAAATATCCAAACCTAATTCTTCACTGAATTTCCAGCATAGTGACAAACACCGTTGCCCTGATATAAAATGACTCTCAGCGTGAAATAAGATTCTGTTTATACCGCCCGTGTGTATTCTCTACTGAGTTTGTGAATCACAGTAAGTCGGCCACTTGCCCAGGGCCTTTACGTCACACGGCCCCAGACAGGTGCTTAAGAGCTGCCCTCATAAACACAGAGCTTCCCTTTCTGAGATGCGTCTGTCTTGACCTTTAATGAAATTATCAAGCCTCCCATTCAATTATGACATGAGGCACAAGATAAGCGTCGCGTCCGCGCAGCAGGTGGACCCGACCGGACTAATCCTACAATACTACACATATAAGTGCTTGTGTTCATTAGCTTGTACCTGCGAGAGCCAGGGCGCGGAGTTAAAGTGATTACTGCCAATGTGTGGACATACACCGAGCCAAATGACGTGGACAGTGACCAGCAGATCAGTGGTAGCGGCTTCATTCCTGCTCTCCACCTGATGATGTCAACTTATGGCCGATCATCCCATTAAAGGGATAGTTCACTTAAAAATAAAAAAATTATTTACTCACTCTCAAGTTGTTCCAAAAATGTATGAGTTTCTTTCTTCTGCTGAACAGAAAGGAAGATATTTTGAAGAATGTTGGTAACCAAACAGTTTATGGGCCCCATTGCCTTTCATAGTATTTCCCCATAATAGAAGTCAATGGGGCCCATCAACTGTTTGGTTACCCATATTCTTCAAAATATCTTCTTTTGTAATATAAAAATGGCAGCAAGTTGCATTGAATGGTACACTGATGACAAACGTCACTGTAGTCAGAACCACATAAATCCAAATATCTTCACTGACAGCTCGCAGAAAGAGTTTAATGTGGGTAGGACATCAAGAAAATTTGCCCATTACCTTTTTTATCTAAAGAAAAGTCTACATTTCTATTTACAGGCAGAAGAGAAGTACTTGACCCAAGTTTTCCACATAAGTTTCCAATACTTATCAAAAGCAGCCACGTTGGAAAGTCTAAAAGTGAAGGTTCACCTCATGCTTGGGTGCGGTACAGTATCATTTTAATGCCAGACACAATTACAGTGTACCACTAACTCCGCTTCGGCACGATCGGCCCAAACGGAGCCTGACGTTTATGGGTCTGTGAGACTGAATCAGGCAAAATGTCAAAATTAAACTGCGCTCTCTAATAAATCCAGTGACATTTCAATGACATTTTTAGCCAGGTGAAAGACTTGAAATCAATAGACTCACTCTAAACACAGTTTAAAGCATAAAACGATCATTAATTTGAAGAAATCAGCACCATTAAGTCTAAGAAACACAATAGCAAAAAAAAATATGAAATTAAAAAGCATCATCACGGCATGCAAAAACACTTTCTACAGTAAAAGGAGAGGAGAACATTTTTAAGCCTCAGATATTTTAGATGTTTTGTTAAAAGGCCAATTCACACCAACATTTATTGTTTGAAGTTCAAGTATTAAAATTATTTAAATTAATAAAAATAGAATAAAGCTAAATAGAAAAATGACAAATGATCATCATATTAAAATGAAAACTGATTCAAACTGTTTATATATATTGCAATAATACTGAATAATTACATGTATTATTATTACCAATAAATCACAAACTATTCTTCTACCAAACAGGCTTTTAACAGAACAAAACAATAGCAAGTGTGTGTGTAAATCAGCCATTTTTGCCACAAGCCAAAATATCTTAAAGTAGACCTTCAGAACTTTATACTTTAGGTCTTTAGAAAGCTTTTTAGTAATTGATGAACTGCTAAATGCTAGTGAACACAAATAAGGTGGCCTAAAAAGCTGCATCAAATATTTAAACGCAGCAAATTTAGCAAGTGCTCAGATGGTCCAAACACGTCAACATGAGCGCTCGAGAAATCCTCCAGCAGCCGCTGTCTGTCGCTGCTCCACGAGGAGAGCACCACATCTGTTACCCACGTAGAAATCAGTCGTCTAATTAAAAGAGTTGAGCGAGACTCCAACAATCTCCCGGACGAGTGCTGATCAAGGGGCTTCGTTATCAAGCGCTTGTAATGCATTGCAGGTCGACGCTCCCGCGGCCCGAGATAGGCCGCATCCCTCCCCGCCTCGTTCCGTGACAGCGGATTTACGGCAAACAGATTTAGCCATGATCAAACGTGGCTGAGGGCCGAACCCGCTCGTAAATCAGCCTCCCGGCCATTTCCCCGCCCGCGCCACACTCTTTTGCTCGCCGTGAGCTGATTTATCCCGCTAAATTAGCTCCAATTTCCAGCCCAATCGCACTTGGATTTGAATACAGCAAAAATGAGGCACAAAATGGCAGATGGAGTGGACCGTTTTGACCTTTAATATGCATTTGGGTCGGGCTGCTTTCTGAAGTCTCCATCCTCTGAAGACAAAGATGCTAACATGGCGAAATACAAAAGCTGAGGGGAAAAAGGGCAGGTGATGATGAAGAAGAAATTCAAATACTTGCAGCTCATGCATGATTATGAGGATTAGAGTGACTCAGATGATGGTGCTCATAAGAAAACCTCCGTTATATTGTGTGAGCCGCGGCACACGGTTGCGGCGAAACACGGGGATTTGACGCTTTTTAAAAGGCATTAATCAATTTGAACACTGAGACAGGGACACTAATCTGCCGGATTCAATCGTGCATCGTACGTCTATGATTGGGTGCAGAATGAGAATTTTCACCCTGGCGTATTTATCTTTATAAAACATAAGTGTGATCACACCGGAGCACAGGCTGCATGTGTAATAGGATCCGCTTCTTCATATAAAAATTGCACAATTGCATTTGCAATAATGTACTAGCATACTAGCCTACTCTTACTATAGGATATGCATAGGTAGGAACTTTACTAAATATCTTCATGGAACATGATCTTTACTTAATATCCTAATGATTTTTGGCATAAAAGAAAAATCGATAATTTTGACCCTTACAATGTATTGTTGGCTATTGCCACTTGTGACTGGTTTTGTGATCCAGGGTCACATTTTATAAAAGCAATAAGCAGTAAGTTTACTGTGAATTTAACAACGCCCCTTAGCTGTTCTAAATTCACTGTAAACCACGGCTTCTTGCTTTAATTGGTGTGCATGGAAAACCAATGTGTTGCCAAAATTGCCGATGTGTAATTGACAAGAGCACACTGCAGAAAATACTGTATCCCACCATGCAATGCGCTTGACCTGACCTTCCAATTTAAGTGGGATGAACAAACCTCAGGGTCATGCAAGATCATATCCAAGTAGAATCCAAGATTTGTTTTTAAACAAAAATAAAATATGCGATATCTTTTAAATTACTTATCACATTGATGCAAAATATGGTAAATTAATAAATTCCCTTTGTGCTCTCAGTTAGCATGATAAGATTAAAATAGTGCTAACTGGATGAGAAAAGCTCTTTTGTTTAACAATAATAAGATGTCATGATCGCTGCAACGGGATTCGGGACATGATTTTTCACGACACCAGAAATAATATTAGCCACAATCTTCTTTTTGATGTAGTGCCAATAGACATCACAAACACAAAATTATTAAAAATGCATATTTCCATGATGATAGCTCACTACATACAACATAAGGTAACATCACAACACTAGCTGTTTCCATCCATTTTTCAAAGGTAATTTAATATCACAAAAACAATTATGAATAAAGCATATAAATATATAAAACATTTAAATTATGTTTCTACCCCATATGTTCAAGAGAACTGTAAATCAATTAAATAATACATTAAAAGTAAAATCTAAATAAAATAGATTGCTTGTGGTTTAACTTTAGAGGCAAAATGTGCAGCCAATCATCTGAGTGAAGTATTCAGGTCACATGACTTTTTATTAACGTTCATCATCTAGGAATAAATGTGTTTGTCACCAGTTTATGCGCATGTTTTCTAACCAAATTCATTTAAAAAAAACTCTTGTGCAAAACATTTTTATGCAATTTGCTTAATTTGTGTTTTTTTGTTCAAAATTTGCTCATGTGGCATACAATAGTTTGAAATTTTTACAGTGGAATAATGCCTGCGGTTTCCCTATTTTTAACAAATAGCATGAAGTACACAGTGTAATATTCAGTATATGCTGAGCTAGTATTCCATTCCTAACACAGCCAATAACTTCCTCCTTTTGTGAGTACAGGAAACCCAAGGTCGAGGGGACGAGAGGTCAGCGCCGGATGGGCCATTTGGGTGATATACTACAGCTACCTTGAGATCCTTTTAGCTGCTAAATAGACTGTACAATAAACCAACATAAAAGAGCCTGATTAAGGATTCAATGGCAGACACGTACATCCATTTGTGCATGTACCGGTAACACACTGATATACAGACACAGATCGCACACATGCACACGTTCACATTCGAACTGCCGGCTCGGCAAAGGTGTTCCATAAAAAAAAACCTCGGGTTTATTTCCCAGTGGTCAGATTATCTTCTGGCCGTTTCTGCTAAGGTTGAGACTGCAGAAGCCCCGCGGCTCTGTGACCGGCATGTGAAGAACACAGGTGCAGGGGGAAATAGCTGGCTGTATTTATTTTCATTTGCCTTTGCACTTGCTGCTAAATATCTCGGTCGGCCGGAAATGGTGCCAGGATACCGGTTTAAATGCTTGCTTGTAAAAGTACAACAGGAGGGAAAGAATTCCTGCTAGACCAGACATGGATTACTGCGATTGAAAGCCACAGGCACTAATGCTGTGCAGTGTTTTATACTGATGGGACGTAAAATTACAACTGTACATTGAGTTTTGCTGCCATGATGCTAGACTGTTATAACCAGAGTCAGAAAATAAAGGAATTGTTTACCCAAAAATGTAAATTATTTCATCATCTACTCACCCTCGAGTTGTTCTAAACCTGTATTTCTTTCTTCTGCTGAACACAAAAGAGGGTATTTTGAAGAACATGGGTAACCAAACAGTTGATGGGCCCCATTGACGTACATAGCATGGAAAAAAAACTGGAAGTCAATGGGGCCCATCAACTGTGTGGTAACTTCAAAATGTCTTTTGTGTTCAGCAAAAGAAAGAAATGCATACAGGTTTAGAACAACTTTGAGGAAATGTACCCTTAAAATCTGCCTCTTCAGTTTGTGTGGACGCCCATTTCCTTCATATTAGAGTTTTTCCACCAAGCGCTTTCAGCTCTGCGATTGGTGGTCCACCTGTGAAATTACAGAGCTTGTACAAGCAATAGCAAGTCAATGAAAGGCTAATTTTAAATGACAGGAAAATTGACCAATCATATCGACCCTCTAAAAAAATAAAAAAATCCTCTAAAAATGCTGATAGAATAGCTAGCTTTAAGTATGGAAAACGCAAGTAATGTTAGTAAGGAGGACAATGTTGCAAATGTATTATCCACACCGTTTTCAAGATTAACTTTTAAAGAAAAGCTGTGTAGTTAATCGGCAAAGGCAGACCTACACCAGAGCTTAATTTTGTGCAAGAAAAGCCAAAGCTTTTGAAATCATTTCATCCCCAGCAATCATAATCGATATCCCTGTATGACAGCATCAAAGAAGCTAAAGCTTTACTGCTGGAATTGTTTGCGGTTACTCAAAATAGAATAGGTCACGTGCCAACTGATTTTATTCTGGCCGCCGCTGCCAATGTTAGAAGCTTTATTTGATAAAACAGTCATTTTTCAGAATCTATAAATTTACCAACTAAGCGAAGATTGTGCACATTTGCTGTGATTCTGTATAATAGTCAAATATTTTCCCAAACCATAAGTTTATTTCTGTCGGTTCCATTCCTTTAATCGGCTGCTGTGAAAATGCCATGATCGATGTTCACTGTCTATGATGTGGAAGTGTCTGTCGCTCATTTGCTTTGGTCTGAGCGCTGTCATGTGTCGGCTTACATTACATTTTGTTGGTTTTGTGTGTAACATGTTTTGCAAACTGGCCAGTTGTCACTATATTCCACTGAAATGCACACATATGGCTGTGACAGTATTGGATTTTTTCCTACCGCGGTGAAAAAGCAACAAATCACGCGGTTTGGCAGTTAAATATAACATTCTATTATTTAAACATAAATATGAAACTAAATACGTTTTCTTTAATGACTACAACATGTAAATTTAATATCGGAGCGGAGTTTGACCAGTGAGGGACAGATGCGATTTTCTAATAATAATCGAATAATTCCCAGCGATCATCGAATATTACTTTTGCTTGAAATGCCCATCCCTAGTTTCCATAAGTTTTGCACAGTTATTTACGAGATGATACAATAGGCTACTAAATACATTTTGCGTTGAAAAAATCGAATTATTAACACAGGCTAATAAACATAATATTAACAATAATAACAATATTTATTTCCATAACTTTGTTTTTTTTTCTATATCTTTTAAGTTGAATAGGAATTATGGAACAGTTTTTGTCATCGTTTGTAACAAATTTTTTGTACAATAAAATATTCAAAAAGTTTGAACAAGTTGCGTTTGGAGGAGTGCGTTTATATCCACGGACTGTTACCCCAACAGCTTTCTCTTCTTTTGCCATCTCTGCGAGAAAGTCATCATCACTAATATTCTGTCTGAATAATGTCACCCGGCTAGCGCGTTAACTGTAACTTATAACCTATATACCACATAAGAGAAGTATCGCGATAAGCACTTGCAATTAAAAACTAACTCCAACTGTTTACGTTATGCTTTTGTCTTTTATGCCTGTGTTTGTTGTGTGTATGTAATTGAACATTATCTGTAAAAAATTAAATTAAAATACAAAAAAAAGAAAAGAAAAAGTGCGATGATGACCTCCACACCGCGGTAGGCATCTCATTACTGCGGTATTGCGGTTATCGTCACAGCCCTATGAACACACTGATTGTGTGATGATGCAATTATCTGTAATGAGGATTTGAGGATAATGAGGAGGATTTATTACATTTTGTTTTATTTTGGTGATAACTCTCAAACTCACTGTGCTGATTGCTTCTTGTATTTCTTGTCAAAGATAACTTATGCAGCACTAAAGAAGAAGAAGGCACGGTAAGCAAGGCTGATTTTAGGCTGAGTTTACTTTTTTCCCAATGAGGGAAAGGGGGTGAGAGGGCCAATGTTCAAGAGTCACAGTTCACTAATATATATATATATATATATATACATATATATATGTGGTCTGTATGGCTCAGGTCCCTCATTGTAAGATTATTTTTTACACCCGTTTCATTGGCATTTAGGTGAAAACTATGTGTTAAATGTATGACCACAACAATAAGACACAATTTGAAGTATCATTCCGGTCTGGGAACATTTAAGAGATCAAGTTTAACATTACTAAGTTTGAGAAAATGTAATAGCCAATTAAAGGCACTTCTTTTATAGACAGAGAAACTAGATTGTAACAAAACTCTTCAGTATTGTGACTCTAGCAGTCCAAACGACATCCAGACTGACTCGACTTGCAGCCAACTAGGGACAGGAAGCACTAAAGACTCATGGGTGATTTCCGTACAGCTTGAGAAAAGCGGCTTGCCGTCTTTTTTCTCTTGCCAAAACAAACAAGCCATTGCGAGGGGAGATACAGAGCAATTACCCAGCCTCCTCCTGTATTCTCTACACCACATTATAGCAGGTAGCCCAACACTCTGAAAACCACTGTACACAATCACCGCAACAGGCCTTTCACAGACCGTTTAAAGAGAGATAAATGATGCTTTTTGTGGCTAAATGAGTTATATGTAATCATCTATTCATATGCCAAAGGAAGATTAGAAATTTCAGTAAAAACACATTTCTTTCTTGTGCCAAAGCCAGCATGTTCAAACAATGCAGTTTTAGAAACTAGAATGGTATTGGGTGCTAAGCAAAAATGAATTGTACTGAGCTCTTAACTCAATATCAAAATGTACACGCATCCTGACAAATTCCTTCAATGATTCAAGCCGATAACAGATAACAGTCTTTTTGAATTATCCATTAAAAGTTGGGATTTTATTTATTCATTTTTAAAGAATTAATACTTTTATTCAGTAAGGGTGCATTCAATTGATCAAAAGTTTCAGTAAAGACAATTGTAATGTTGCAAAAGATTTATATTTTAAATAAATGCTGTTCATTTCTATTCAAAGAATCCTGCAAACAGATCCCACATTTTCAAATGGTAGTATACACTAGCTTACCCAAAAATACTGACGTTACTACTCTAGAATAATTATTTAGAGAAAAATATGTAAACATATTTTTTATATATTATAAATTGATAAAAATACATTTGAATACAAGATCTTGTTCTGATGAAAATCTTGGCTAATAATAGATCAAGTTTTTGCTCTTCATTTTGAACTTTTATACTTTTATACTTTTAGTTCCTGATATGAAATCTATTCCATTGGTTACTTGTAAGCACATAGAAGCGATACAAACAGCAATATTAAGCTTGCAGGTGTGTTCAGTCATCCGATTCTGAAATTTTCCTCGCAACATGAGCTAAATCCCTCCACACTTCCTCTCCAGCTACTCCATGTCTCCTGTTTACGGAGGAATAAACAGTACATATACGAAATAACAACCAGAATCTGAGCGAGTCTCGTACACAAGCCGTTTAGCATTTCATCCTGACAGAATGTTTGCAAGAAAATACAAACATTACGATTTCCCCACATCTCTGTTTATTGTGATTTGCGGTCAATATGAAGGCCATATGGATGAGCAACATCATATAATCTCCATCAACAAACAGAGCTGCTTATTATCAGCATGACCACGAACGGCGATTTCTGTTTATTAACGACGAACAATCGCACAACTCAAACTCCGGATCCCTGTTTCCAAACAGTCTGATCTGCAGCGATCGCACCGGGGCTTCGAGAGGTACATCAGGACATGTTTAGACACAAACTCCTGTAAATAATCCGAAACAGGACGGCTCTCACAGGACTGACCCCTGCTCCCTCATTCCGATCGGAGAATGGATGCGATCGCATTTATATTCTCCAGCTGGGAGCTGGAACGGCGAAAGCACACAAACTGTAGCATATTTTCCTCCCCATCTACCTCATTTTAATTATGATGTCTGCTGAGAAAGAGCCAAGTCAGCTTCTCAGAGCGATTTCATCGGCCTCACATTTAATCTAATTCCTTTAATACTCTCAATGAACTGGAACTTAAAGCCGTTGCAAATAAAAGTTCCACGGGATGACCTAATATAGGACACGTATCAGGCCGGTTGGCTGCTGAGTAATGTTAAACTTTAATGCCGACTGGGTCTCTCTCTCTCTCTTCATACACAGCTTGAACTATTTACGACAGGCCTAAAAAAACGACTCCACCCTCTCGCTTTGGCTCCCCCGAGGTTCAGTGTGCATATATGGGCCGAAATGCTAGCTATGAACGAGTCAAGCTGTTGTTTGAGGGGAAGAGAAAAGAAAAGTTAGTAACTTCTGTGGAGAACCATCATAAACTCACCAGTGGGCATATTATTCTTTAAACATCCCCAGCTGTTGCCTGCTCTGGTCTGGACAAGTGAGTCACAAGGTGGTGCTTTTATTATGGCTTTGTTGGAGGTTTGTGTACGTGTTGGAATAAAAAGGAAAGGTCCTTTCTTTAGGTTGCAATAATTAAAGATAATATACACTCACAGAAAAAAGGTACACTGGGGCAGTACCCTAATGTACAAAAGCGAAAAGGTACATCTTTGTACCTTATTTACCTTACGTGTACATATTAGTACATTGTACCTTGTACCCTAGGGTACTGCCCCAGTAACAGCTTTGTACCTATTTTTCTGAGAGTGTATAAATAGACTTGTTTGGCGTTCATCTGACCCCTATTGGAAAAAAACAACAAGAAGGTGTACAACACAATGGAACAGAATGTCTTGAAATGCGTGTTACTTTTTTTTTTTTACTGCTCTTAACTTAAGACACTGCCCTAAAAATGCCTTTGGGGGGAGAGGGGATGGATGGATGGATGGATGGATGGATGGATGGATGGATGGATGGATGGATGGATGGATGGATGGATGGATGGATGGATGGATGGATGGATGGATGGATGGATGGATGGATGGATGGATGGATGGATGGATGGATGGATGGATGGATGGATGGATGGATGGATGGATGGATGGATGGATGGATGGATGGATGGATGGATGGACAGTTTTCACAGTATTTTGGAAAACATTTTCAAAATCTTACAGACTCTAAATTCTGCCTCTCCAAATTGTGAAAAAGCTAGTCAAATTATGATTATTATGATATCTCTCTAGTATTTAAGGCAACATAAAATTAAAAAATAACAACAAAATAAAATAAACTGCCCCCCATTTAGCTTTATAATGCACATTCTCGTTCATAATTTGCACATTATTTTTTATTTAAAAAAGTTTGCATTTGTAATCGTGAAAATGTAAAAAAAACTAGCTTGACTTAAATAATAAAAAATGAATAAATAAAAAGAAAACCTTTTTCTTCTCTGCTGATGTCACCAGTCCATCTTACTAGTTCAAATCCAACAGCCATACAAATATGTCAGAAATCACAAATCAATCAATTCCCTATGGATAAGCCTCAAGTTCTTGCTGAATATCTTGTTTCACTCTGAGAAACGCCACTTTACAGAAGTAACACACTGCACACACTGTTGACTTTGACCTTCCAATGTAGTACACCATCACTGACGGATTAGAAGAATTCGTAACCGATTAGTCAGTCAGTGCACTTCAAATATAAGCAAACTCCCTTGAGCACATCTTCACCATATCACTATATGACCATCGATCACTATATTCCCAAACAACCAACTCCAAAAAGACACCGAAAGCCCAGGCGATGGCGATATCTGCGCTAAAAAGTCAGCGGTAAAACACACAGACTGGTTATTTCTTACCTTCTTGAGGTGGCCACTGCGAGTCCCCACGAACACCACCGAATAATCTCCGTATGTGTACGCAGCCACGGACGCCATCCCGTCAGAGCGGTCGTCGAACAGAGGAGTGCCCTCAATGACCCTCAATCCTCCGAGAGGCTGGTTCAAAACCAGGCCGCAGAAATCATCGCCAATCTGCTTGGGCTACGGGACACAAAAACAAAACAATCAAGAGTAATTAGTTATTATTTATAAGATTGTTTTTGTGTTCATGTTCTGGCCTGAAATGGGCCATGTGTAGAAAAAAATTGATAAAAAGTCTGAGGGTACTTTTTTAAATAACGAAGTAAATTAAACAAAATAATTAAACTGATGTATTGTAAACAATGAATGCTGTAAAATTAATATGAAATATTTAAGATTCAGTAAAAACAATTACATGATAGGGTTAGCAAATGAGTTACAGTGATTTGAAACAAAATCAGAAAACAAAATTAACAAATAATTACATTTTAAAAGTGAATGGTATAAAATAAAAAAATTTAATAAAAACAACTAAAATCACGATAGGGTTACAGTGAAAAAAATTAAATGTATATATTTTTTAAATTAAAGATTAAAATAAAAAAATTAAATATAGCCATCTTGTTAATCTAAAAGTATTAGTTAAACCATAGTGGCCCTTGTTTTGGGGATATTAAAGGTCAATAAAAATGCATAAATTAAAAAAAAAAAATTGTGACCTTTATTAAATACTATATAATTTTTTATTAAATACTATAAAAATACTAAATAAATACTATCCACACAAGCAAATCCTAAACCATAATCTCCAAAATGTCCTGAAGACACAGCTTTCTTCAGCTGTCGTCAAATCACAGCATCTGAGACAGGAAGTGCCCGCTAATAGATCAGACAGAGAAGAGCCACCCAAACAGAGGCTGTGAAAGTGAGCCCATGGGGATCAGACCAGGGCCTGGCGCGCACCGACCGGTGAGACATGACATCATCCTGCAATCTACCTCACTGTCAGTGCTTTATCACTTTAGATGTGCTCTCTCCCGAAAGAGGCACCATTTGCCCTCAGAGTGTCTCTGAAAAGCATTATTTCAGCGGATTTTAAAGGCTGTCCGCTGACATAGAGGAGGAGAAAAATACAAGAAAATTACCTCATGTCATTTCACCTCAAGGAAATGTCAGAAGAGTTATTCTAAAATCAATTGCGTTAACTAACATCTGCAACATATCAATCGTCCAAAATTGATGATATCATCAAGCACCCAACCTAGTTCCCCGGTTCATCCTGGAGGTGAACTATTGACTCATTACCAGGTTCCCGGAGCTCGGCGGAACACACAAAGCTCTTAAATCTGGCAAAAAAAAAAAGTAAGATTCACTAAAAACAACTACATGTAGGGTTACCAATTCTGTTATTCAAAAATCAATTGCGCAAACTAACATCTGCAACATATCAATCGGCCGAACCATGATGTCATTGAGTACCCAACCTAGTCTCCCGGTTCATTCCTGGAGGTGAACTGTTGACTCATTAGTCATTACCAGGTTCTCAGAGTTTGACAGAACACACAGAAATCTTTAATCTAGCTTCCTCTGGACCTCCAACGGCACACACTAAAAATCTGTAAAGTGCAGCGCGAGGTCAGGATGAATGATATCAGCTCGAACAGCAAGACGTTTTGCGGCGGTAATGACAAACACAAAGGTGCTACAGCAACAGCTGAATTTCTTGGCACCTTCCGCCTGAATTCTTCCGAGGCGATGGGCGTATAGAGAGCGTGCCGTTGAATGATGATTTTGGGGGGGGTAGGCTGGTCGAACGGCTTGTTTTTGTGCATGCATATGAAGGGTAAATGTATTAAACGAAGCATGAGCTTGCGGCAGACACGCACGCTCTCATTATAAGGGGAGGTCTGTTGCCGTGCATGAGAAAAAGCTAATAATACCACGACAGCCGCAGCGCTGGAATCAGGAGCAGATTTGCATCAGTCATGGGGAACCCTGTTGGTGCTCATAAAAACAGCCACAGCCACTCCCCCCAAATGAACGAGGTCATCGGCACTCGCCATCTTCGCCCCATCTGCTCTGGCTGGGCCGCGAGGTGTTGTGCTATTGTTCCCGGAGCAATTACAGCCACGGACGCAAATTGTCCTCTCGTCTAGTTGTCCTCCAGGCAAGAAAAAAAGAAAAAACAAACTCTCCCAGTTTGCTAACGCTGTCTGTTTTTTGTTTTTTTTACAGGGGGTAAACATTGCTACTGTAACAAAACGAGATCTTAAATTTACAAGCCCAGAGTTCGTAAATAACTACCAGACAACTAACATATCAAACAACATGCAGCAAAATGATTCAATATGTACACTAGGGTTGGTTCAAAACCAAAATTATGGCTTCAGTATCTCGATACAAACTGACAGAATGTTGAATATGTATGATAGATTAGATTTGCATAGAAAACACAAATGTTTACTAAACTAAAGTTTTTTTAGATAAGGTAGGCCTATATCTTAAATATAGAAAGGTCTAACTAATTACAAAGAAATTACCATCAAAAGGTGCAAGTCTCAGCATATTTTTTAAATTATTCCAAATTATTTATTTGAATATTCCAGTACATAAACATTATATATCATAATTAAGCAATAAAATATCTTTTAAAGTATAAAATATTACCTTATTACTCAAATAGACACACGCAAACATGAAAAATGGCTGAATTTGGCAGCATAACCTTTCTTAAGTGCACCCTTTATTCCTCGGTCATGCATTCTCAGCATTTGTTGAAGGAATGTGCACGCAATCAGCATTAGCCTTTGTAGCATTCTGGGTATCATAGAAATAATAAATTCCATAATCAAATTTCATTCTAAAACCATGCATTGATACATCCCTAATTCTTTATTTCGCTTTCAGGTAGCAGCACATTGTCATCTGCTACTGAAAAGTGCAAAATACTGATATTGTACCATGAATTATCTACAAAATGACAGGATGCTTAACCCTTAGGTAATGCATATACCTAACCCTTGGACATAGTTGATGTAAACGCACTTTTTAAAGGATTTTTAAATTGTAGAAGAAACCTCTGCCTAGCTTCAAGGCAGATAAATACCATGCAATCATAAATGTGATTTGTCTTTGCTCACTAGATTACAGGAGACAAATATTAAAGATTCATAAATAAAGCGTCAAGGGTTTCTAGAGAGACAGACCATGTGTGGTACACTTGACTGGTTTAAAATGTCAGAGGCGTATTGATTTTGATGTCTAGCCATCACCTTCTTCATCTCTCACATAATAAGCTATTGCTTCCTACCCTGTCTGGTTTGAATAGATTTTTCATCAAAGATACATTACATCAGATTAAGATGTGTAATCATGTTAGACAGTTTCCCCTACACAGGCATTCCTGAAAAGTCTGCAACACGTCACAATTAGGTCAATGGGAATCATGTCTAGCATCCACAAATTAGTTTTCCAGGACCAACAATAGAAATAAAATGGAAAACAGACTATAGACTGAAGGTCTGCAATTATGTGAGCATGGAAACTCTCTGTTACTGTACAGGTACCTATAATGACACTTTAACATAAGTTAAATATATAATATAAGCTTTAACAACATGATTGAAACAAGGACATGTTCCTGGCTGGGTCAACATGGAAATAACAATCAAAATCAAATTAACCAATCAGATTTTAGGGTACGAGGCTTCAAAAACATTATCAACCCATCTTTTTAGAGCTTGGATATGGATAGGCACATGATTAGAGATTAAGGAGGCACCAACATAAAATATTATGACCAATACCAATATGCTGATAATTACATTAAAGTTATAATCAGTAATAAGTAAATGGACAACATTTTAAATGTATACTACTTCATTAAAATAAAATCTTAAATAAAATGCTAAACTTTTGATATCAAAGCAAAAATAACTATTGTGATATATATTGTATTATTATCATAATATAAGATTTTGGTCATATCGTCCACCCCTAGTAAATTGTTTGGGAAACAAAAGGAAAATATGCTTCGGAAAAAAGGGTTAAATCGTCACCATAATCTATTGCTATCACTTTAAGTTAGTTTACCAGACTGCCAGAGAGATAGACAGACAGAGAGAGAGTTCAATTCAAAGACTCACCGTATTAATACAAGGCAGTTCCTTGTTGAGCAACCACGGCAGAGACAGCTTTCCTTCCCCACGGTAACACGACTTGATCCTCTCTCGCATGGCCAGGTTAATCTGGTGCAGTGTGAAGAGGCACAGCACTGTTTCTCTTGGTGGGTTAGCCCTGTTCTTTTGACCCTGGGAGAAGATCACGAACAGGACATCCTCATCCTCAGACAGGCCAAGAGCCTGGGCCATAATCTTCCCAGGACGGTGTTTGTAGGCGGCTTGAACAAGTCGGTATTCCACACCATCCTTGGTGCACCCAAGCGGGAACTCGACGTAGGAGTAGAACTCGGTGTCGTTGGAGCACATGCGGACGATTTTGGAGGTGAAGAACTTCTCGCCCGTCGCGTCAACCTGGGTGAGCTGGGTATCCAGTTGCAAAGTGAGGAAATAGATGTACGTACGGCTGGAGAACCCATAAACGTAGTAGATGTCAAACGCGGGATATTGAGACAGGGTGTCAGAAGGTATCTTTATTTGTGAAGACACAAACTCATCTTGGTAGACCAAGCTGAACATGTTCACGCTCTCCTCATCAGCCACCAGTTTACGGCTGGATAGGGTTGGAAAATATTCAGATTTGCCATCGATGGCAGCACCGATAAAAAGGCGACTACCACCTTTCTTTTTCTTCTTCAAGTCTCCGTCATCGTCGCCCACCACGACTCCAGCCATCCCATCTGACTCTTTGGCTCCCGAGAGGTAGTGTTCTTTACGGTGATGCGGTTCACCAAGCTTGAAGAGATCTTCCAGCCGCAGGAACTGGCACACGCCCTGCCAGATGCTTCCACAGGCCACCAGGCGGTTGCCAGCGTAATCAACCAGCAGCAATTTGTTGACGTTGTCTATGGATTCCAGATTCTGCTTGCAGGCTCGTACATTGGGGGGCGGGTAGCACTTGGCATTGTCTTCCACGGGACCCGTCTGATGCGAACGTATTTCGGTCAGATTGGCGTAGAGCTTGTAGACTCGGTTTATCGCGCCTACAAACACCTCGCCAGACTTGCGGTGCACCGTGAGGTGCGTGAGGCTCGTGTCTTTAACGCTGAAGCTTCCAGTGACTTCAGGGTGTTCCGTAGGAGTCATGGGGAACGCCATGATGGTCCCGGTCAAAACAGAGACGGCAAATATCAGCAGCCACAGGGACCTCATGATTCCAAACCTTCAATCGTGGGGGGGGAATGAGACGAAGCTCTTCCCTCAAGCTTATTCCAGGCTTTTTCTTCTTTTGCTGTCTCAGTGGTTCATGTCTACAATGAAAGAGGGAGAAACGAGGGAAAAAATTAGAAACGTTTGAAAATGGATTATGCAGGCAAAGCAATGTCTTATCTTTAAAAGTTTAATTGCATTAAAGGGGTCATCACACTTTAAGATTTCACTTTTTCCCCAAGGCAATGTTTTTTGCAAAGGAAAAAAAAAAAAAAGTCATAATTTAGTTTTTTTGACCCACACTCTGAACCTTATAATCAAACATTCTGTTTCTTGCTGGTTTGCAATATACTACAATATAAGTGCGCTGACTCATTCTTCAATAACAACCTCTTTCTAAAGCTGCAATAATATATCAGTATCACAAAACAACCAACGCAAAAAGAAATCAAGCAATTGATCAAGCAATTGATGATCATGCATCTAGTAACAATACACTTCATCTACTTCTTTGGAAGGATATGCAAAGCTTCAAGTGTTCTATAAAACCACAAACAATTTTGGCAGATATTCCCCCATTTTACTGAGAATCCATGTAGCTCAATCAACCGAGTAAAGTGCTAACACTACCAAGATCATATGATTCCTTGGCAATGCATACCTTGTCTACCATAAAACATATCCAACTTCCTGTATTACCACACCTTGGTTAGACGGGCCAAGTTTCTGAACATCGAAAATGCACTGTTGGTGTGTATATGTGAATAGTCATGTGTTGCATGTATTCATCTGTCTTGTACACCTGTATAAGAGGTATTTGTGGCAAGCAGGGCAGGGCAGAGAGCCGTGGGAATGGAGCCGGTGGCGTGAGTGTTAATGAGCGTCACCTACGCGCCACACCGATCTTGAGTCCCAGGAGGAGCTCCGGAAATATAAAAGTGACGACAGTGCAAGAAGAGAGGACAAGGCTGGACTTTCTCCTTGCACTGTCGTCACCTCCTGTCATCCTTCTGAAGCTCCTCCGTGGGACTCGAGGCGATGTGGCGGTCATTAACATTAACGTTCATTAACATTCACACGGCTCTATGCCACAGCGTTCTTGGAGTTTCTTACCGGGAATGAAGATTTAAGTTCTAGTGCAATGAATTTTGACAATGGCCGATTTTAAAGCCCAACAATCAGAATTTCATCACTTCTGTCTGAGAATCAATCCAGCCCTGCCATTTGGAGGCATTAGTGACTCAGAGTGGACTGTGAGCCAGTGCGTGACAGCTGGGTGAGGGGATTTTGGGGGTATGTATTGATCGAGTGGCTTCTGTTGGTGCCAAGCCTTGTCACTCCCACTCTTTTCACTCAATGGATTGCTAATAAACCTTTATGGTCATTGCAAGCACTAATCCCAAGCAAGCGCATTTGTTAATTAGGAAGCACCCCTTAACCAGACAGCAAGAACAGGGATGGGAATCATAAGGAATTTAATGATTCTGGTTCAGATTCAGATTACACCAAGTGATTCTGGCTCATTGTGATTTGGAGGAGAAAAGGGTGGACAGTAGAAACCCTCTTCAAAAGGCCTGTTGTCAAATGTTATTTTACATTTCAAAACAATAATGCAGGGTTCCCACACCAATACTATTTCATGACCTTTCCAAACAATCGTGATTATTGAAAAAGTATTTTTAAAAATGGTTAAAATTACAATCAATCTGCTAATGTATCATTCAGAGCAATTTGGGAACCGGTTCGACCAAATAATTCAGAGAACCAAAATGTGGTTACAAATCAGGCTGTGGCTTGAGAACAAAAATTCTGCCAATTAAATATCTTAGAACAATGACTAGAACAATTTACATTAATTTTAGAAACTCCATGATTTTATTCATTTTCATAACTTTCAAGGCCAGGAAAATTCCATTTTAAAATTGCTTGATACGTATATCCATGTTTTCAATGGCCAGGGAAAACCCTCATGCCATGAAAATCATCCACTTCCAGTATCAGAGCTCCAGACTAACATTTGAGAGCAGTAGCAACGGTGTCACCAAGATCTACAGAAGGTAAGACCAGCACCTGATCTGGTAGTGCTGGGGGAATTTATGAATACCTTTTTTTCATAAAGGTAATTTAATCGTAAAATGCCTATTATTTTGCATTATTAAGTGCAGTAATATATCATATTAAATGTCTATTTCTTGAAAATGCACATTTGACAGTAAAGCACTGAGCTTGGAGTTGAGATGCAGATCAAATTAACTTTTATTAACAACAGTAACATGTAAAAACCTAAAAATCTAGAGCTTTGAAGTGCTGGGAAAAGTGAGAGGCAATTTAAAGTCCTTGAAAAGTGCTTGAATTTCACTCTTAAAAGGTTGTACGAACCCTGAAATGAACAATGTAAAAACATTAGACTATTTCTGCCACAATACCATGGTTACAGAGTTAGTTATGTAATTTTTTTCACTGCTAGGGGTCGTAACCTCTTACAATAACAAAGGTGTAGGTTGATGACGCATTAAGCGGAAATATGGAACTTGATGTATTGCCGAAAGATCTAATAATGTTTATGGATGAGTGAATATATTGGTGTTTTTAACATGACTGTGGTATGAAGCAGGTCGCGATTGCTAATAAGAGACAGATACTGAATTTGAATGCTTCTCACTAGATCTCGCAGCGATATTATTAATACTGCAGCGAATTCAGACGCTTTCTCACTGGATCTCCCAGTGCTGTGTCCAAGATCCAAGATCGGCTCATGAGTAAACCTGTTCTGAGCTTGCGCTGTCTAATATTGGTCCAAGCTGATAAACTGTTGGTGCTGCGCAAGGTTATTTTCGTGAACAAAAACTGAAACTAAGAAACTACTAAACTATTGATCAAAAAACAATTTACGTAAACTGAAATAAAATAGAAATTTCAACATAAATGAAAAACTAAAACGAAACTCTCATCCTGTACCGGAAAATCAAGTTTTTTCATTGGACTGCGCTACTTTATTTTTCAATGTATACACACGCGCTAAACGGACATGTATGACCATTGCGCTCACGTCTTTTGCAGCGTCTCGTGCATGACACGCCGTTCTAGCGCCATTTAAGTTAAGTTCAACTTTTAAAAGACGCGTCTCGAGACCTTGCGCTTTTTTCCCCATTCCACTGCCCGCGTCTCACGTTTTTCAAAGCAAAACCGCTTTGTGTGAACCAGCCCTAAAGAGGCTGAAATGGCCAAATAAGTATTTCCATCATGTCCTTATGCAAATACAGCTGATCTAATGTGAAACTTAATAATTAACAAGATAACACACATGAGACAGGATACCACACTGAGCAGAAAACGTTAATAAAATAGCATGTCTAGCTCACAAATAGACCTATACATTTTCAGAGTAAAAGTAAACTAAATGTCTGGTCTGAATAGAACACATGAATATGAGTATATGAGTATATGATATTAAAATATAATATAATAGACAAAGCATAAATTGATCAATACAAGAATAATATTTGAAAGGATTAATCATAGAAATAGCCATTAAAGAATAATCATTTGCGTATTGTTTTTCTTATACACCACAGGTTTAACAAGATTTCTCATTATGAATGAATCTTTTTTTACTTTAAAGTTGCATTTGTTTGGTTATTTGTTCAATCTCAAAAAAAACTATTGTTTTGCAGAATTTGCACAAAGGTAAACTGTAAACGGCAAACATTACATTTTGGTGCTATTAAATGTCTTTATAAGTGTTTTGTTAAGTGATCATTTAAACTATAATTACTAAAACTGAAACTAAATATATAAAAACTAAATATAAATCAGTTCACATTTAATGTTGATTAATGTTGACTTAATGAAACTAACTAAATCTAAACTGAAATGTATAGGACATTTTAAAATAATATTCAAATAAAAACTAATTTAAACATGCAAAACTATAATAACCTCAAACCAGAAGTGGTTTCGTTCTGCTTTAGTTTGCCTTTCGATCTTTTTTTGATATGCAACAGAAATGGCAGCTCTTATTGGACAACTTGGTGGTGGAACCAGTGCGACCTAACAAAACTTACTCGCACCGGCAAGAAACAAGATTGCAAAATGCGACCATTTTTGGACCACCTTTCTCGATTTTTACAAGACGGCAGAGAGAAGAAAGAAAAAAACACAAAAAACGCAGCAAGAGGTTGTAGCACCATTTCATTCACTATAATAATTTAACACAAGCGGTTTGCAGATCAGACACGTCGGTCGTTTGTTCAATCACTGCTTCCCCCACTGGCAGAACAGCAGGAATGAAAGAGGTCTGCACGGCTTCTGCTGTCTGTCTCCCTTTCTTTCTGTCTATCTCTCCGAAGAGAAGGGAAGGGAAGGGTCAGGAAGGGCCACATTAAGCACACACAGGCGGAATAAGGCTTCACTTCAACCACAAACTAAGCACTACAGTTTTTCTGCATGTGGCAGGACTAAAGAGTCTCTGGAAAACATGTGCTCAAGCTACTGCCACATTTTTTTATTGAAGTTTAAATACTGTGGCAGTGATAGAATAATATATCACAATATCTAATTCTCACTATAGCTACTTTAGGTTCAATTAATGAAAAAGCAGGTCATCTAAAGCGCAAATTATGCAATCTGCATTTCTCCCGTTGGACAAAAGCAAAACAAACAGCATTTTTGCATAACAATAACAACATCTGAATGATGATTGTCATATAAATCACAAAAAAATGCATCTGCAAGTTTCAGACCTAAGACCGAATTGAAAAAGTATGTAGGCTACAAAACACATCAATTCAGGAATTTCACAAACAGTGCACATAAAGATGAAGTATTTACAACACAACTGAGATCTGCATGGTAAAAAAATTAAAGCGGAAGAACGATGTCAATTACTGTGATGCCATCAGATAAAGCGCACCTCTGAAAGATTCCTGTAATTTAACATTGCAAACAATGCTGGAAAAATCACTGCAGCCTTTCAGGTTCCTAAAATCTGAAATCCTTGCTCATTGTATTATAATGATGTATTGTAATACATTCCCTGATTTGCAGGAGAAGCTATTGAACAGCAATCACAGTAATTTGATTAGCACAGTGGAAGCCGGCTGGTGCCAGTGCAAAAGCTGAATGCCTAAGCAGAATGCTTGAACCCAGAAAAAGACAGACAGAGAGAGAAAGTCACATAAGCGTCAGGGGGTATCTGCTCAGATCGAAGCGTTACTGTACATCTTAATATCAAATCAGGCAGATTCCATAGTCTTTACAGTGTTTATAGCCGTTTTCATAATGCTAAAACACACAACGGGTGGCCAGGGAACAGTGCAAACACAAAATATATCACAATTAAACCATTTATTTTGCACTAAATTTCCCATCAAAACAAAGCACGGATAAAGCAAACATGCAATCTGCAAGGAAGAAGCCGTCGCCGAAAGCATTAGCGTCCATCAGCACTGAAGTGTCTATGCGCTGCTGGAGTTGGCAAATCTACGCCGACCCAAAACAAATATTTATATGTATAAGACTGTTTGGGCACTCTGCAATTTTTCAAGACCATCAATATTTCTGACAAACGCCCCCCTGTGACCTTTCTGGCCGTCCTGAACTGTAAACAAGAAGCCGGGTGGAATCCTGATGAGACGAGCCCATAAAACAACCCGCTTCACATGCCAGTGCGTGCCCGTGCCGTCCGCTTGCTTTTTTTGATGGCACACCGGAGAAATGGACTCATCTTTGTTTTTCAACACTAATTTTAGCTCAGTGCTGCCCCTCTTCATCACTGGTGAATTGGCACATCAATCAGTTTGGTCACTTGCTGAAAAAATAATGGACAATTTCAGATTGAGCCCTCGAGTCCAACGGCACAAAACTCAGTGAGAGCGAGTAGAGAGGGGCGCAACGATCTTGAGCAATATGAGAGCTCGTGGTTAGTGGATCAGGAAAGAGAGAGAGAGAGAGAGAGAGAGAGAGAGAGAGAGAGAGAGAGAGAGAGAGAGAGAGAGAGAGAGAGAGAGAGAGAGAGAGAGAGAGAGAGAGAGAGAGAGAGAGAGAGAGAGAGAGAGAGAGAGAGAGAGAGAGAGAGAGAGAGAGAGAGAGAGAGAGAGAGAGAGAGAGAGAGAGAGAGAGAGAGAATCACACGATCACCTGACACGCTACAGTCAGGGTGAAGCAAGTGCCGTGAAATATCAATAACACAGAAAATATTCATTTATTTCCTTTCACAGGGAAACAGCTTCGAGACGATTCAAGTTCTGAGGCATGTCTGCTGTGCTTTGACAAATTCACTAAATGATTGTAAATGACACAGGCAGGTAATAACCCATAGAAATATTTACCAGGGAAATCACAGTCTCTGTCAAAACAACTAAAAAAAGCACCAATGGAGAGAAAAATAAATTGATACAAGGATATAAAGCAGGGTTTTTCAAAACTGGGGGTCAGGGATATATATTACTATGGTAAATCGTTGCATGGGGAGGAAAACTGGGGTAACACTTTATTTTAAGGTGACGTAGTTACATGTTACTACATAGTAGTTACAATAAATAGAGAGAGAGAGAGAGAGAGAGAGAGAGAGAGAGAGAGAGAGAGAGAGAGAGAGAGAGAGAGAGAGAGAGAGAGAGAGAGAGAGAGAAGAGAGAGAGAGAGAGAGAGAGAGAGAGAGAGAGAGAGAGAGCGAGAGAGAGATCACTAGTCCATCTAATCAAGGACTCACAACAGCGTCCTCTTCTCCTCACTTCTGTAATGAGGGTCAACAGCTCTTGATTAGAAAGAAGACGACGAAAAAAAATGCTATTTCACGGGATTGGACACATGATATCACACATGGATGAATCCACACTGGAACCGATCAGGCCAGCAGGGAAGCATAAATATTATATATATATATATCATTTTTTATCTCCATTTTCCATGTAAAAGTGCACACCAACCAATATTTTTTTTTATATATATACCAATATTATATATATATATATATATATATATATATATATATATATATATATATATATATATATATATTTATGCATCCCTGTTGTCCTGATTGGTCCCAGTGTGGATTCATTCATGTGTGATATCATGTGTCCAATCCCGTGAATTCGTCATTTACACTTTTAATTTTTTACATACATTTTCTTTATGAAAACTATCTTAGAACATTCAATATATTACATTATATATTTAAATAATGCGATACCATATTAACAATTAATTCGACAGACAGCGCATAACTCTAGGAATACAAAAAGTGTCCTGTGTGAATAACTAAATCAACCTCAGACAAAATGAGAAACTCTTGCTGTGGGACTGTGACAGATTTATGTTCAAAGATATGGAAATGATCAATATATTAACTTCTAAATCCCCTTTTTGTCATGTCAATTCAATTCTTTCCTCTCGTCTTTGAACGATCTTCATTTGGGTGATTTATCTCAGAAAAATATTGATATGTGTGATTAACTCATTTAATTGGATGAATTAACTGGCTTATAATAATTAAAGTTTTTAATTGATTGACAACCCAAACATAAAACAAAACAAATGGAACAAATGGCTTCATACTAATGCAGACTGTTCAAACATTCCTCCCATGCCTCTTATTCTCTGCACAAATATTGTTTCAAATGAAAAAAAGAGCAAAGTAAAATAAAGCCCAAGTCATCTGATATAACTGACAGCGATGAGGCAAATATCATATGCTGTGTCTGTTGGCAAGACGCTGCCGTGGCCATAAGCGATTCTGTCCTCGAGTGACCACAATATCAGCAAAGGGCCGAACCCTCCACACATACAATCCTCAAAATAATCCGGCATCACATATATAATGCACTTCTCTTCTGAGGGTCATAACCTTGAGCATTATGAGCTCGCAGGGTCACAAGAGGCGGCTGAGGAACCTCCATGTGTCCTCCGATTATTTCCTCTTTTTGTTATTTTAGTTTTGAGTCTCATCCTGTTGGAGGCCAGGGTCAAATATTTTGTTAACGTTCTCTCTTTCACTCCTAAAAATTATTGTCTATGCAGGGGAAAAAAGCATAACAAATATATTTTTGAGCACTACCGCTTTTGAAAAAGTGCTGTAGTTACTAAAACGAGATTTACTGACTTACTAACCCAAGTCAAACAAAGTTCAGCTGCAATATTATGGTTTTAATATGAATATATATGGTCTATTAAATATGACTCGGGTCACCAATAGTCTGCCAGGCACAAATCTTAAACACAAAAAGTTATAACCGTTACAGAGGAAAGGAAATATAAAACTTTGAATGTAAAAGATGGATAAACATGCAGTCAGTTTAACAGTTTATAATGTGTTTTTAACATTAAATTTAGGGTTTGTTGTCACAAGACATTTTTTATATTGTGAACAGTCAACATTTGGGTACACATCAACACAACCCTTTTAAACCGCTATCTATCTGTCTGTCTGCCTCATTTTCAATCGCAAAACATTAAATATGGCATCTAGCATGACTAATAATGGGTGGGCGATGTTGTCAATTTTTTTCTGGCAGGATCACGATCTTATCACGATTCTTTTTCATGTTGTTTTTTAAGACTATTTTGCAAGTCACTGAACAATACAGCCAAACTAAGGTCCCTATATAAAAATGTAGCCTTACAACTAGAGCTGCACGATTCTGGATAACTCGAAAATCAAGATGTTTTGGGTTCAATCAGAGATCATGATTCTCCCACGATTCTGAACAGAAAACTAAACAAAATAACGTGTCATTTCTGACAAATGTTCATTGCTGCAGTCTACTTAAAGTGTTTAATGAATCTGAATGAATGTTTTTTTTATTTTTTTTATTCAGTCACGGGGTAAATACTTCACTTGTTTCATTAGTAGACGAATCAGCGTGTTTTTTTTAACAAATCTCTTGAATGAATGATTCAATGGCAAAAACATTTTTTAACAGTCACTTTTCGCCACCTGGAGGTGTAACAATGTAATCGATACAATCGTTATTTGAAGCGCCATGTTACTTTTTAAAAGGTGATATACTATATTTTGATAGCTATGGAAGTCAATAGGGTCCATCAACTGTCTGGTCACCAACATTCTTCAAAATATCTTCTTTTGTGTTGAACAGAGGAAAGAAACTCATACAGGCTTGAAACAACTTGAGGGTGAGTAAATGATGACATAATTTTCATTTTTGGGTGAACTATCAATCCCTTTAAAGACTTTTAAAATCATTTTAGCTCAAAACTGATCCGATGTGGATTCTGATCACTGTATAAGGTCAAAAATATTTATACGCGATGCAAAGGACTGCACTAACAAAATGACTTGGAAGAAATCAGACAAATCATAAAGGCTATCACAATGATGTTTTTATTTGATCTGTCAGTACGTCTCGTCTCTTACTGGACTGTCTGATATCCATATCTAACCCTAACCCATGGCCTATCATAAAAAAGCAACAAGTTTCTCTGACTGAAAATATAACTGTATTGTGTTAAAGCTCCTCAGGTCGTATTTTTGGTGGCATATTTGCAGAAATGATCATTCTTTCTAAATGTGATGTAAATATGTCCTGTAGGCTAACTGATAAACAGAAACAGACGAGACTGAATAAGTGTGTGTCTTTTGTGAAATAACGGTAAACCACTTTATTTCTGTCTGACTAATGTGCAATTTTGACACAAATTATTTAATTATGATCAATGTATCACTTTTTATTGTAAACCTGTGGTAAAACATTGATGCTTGGGTTTTACATCTTTAAGTAAACAACAAAAATGCCAGCAAACGGTCGCTTTTATCATGTTAGTTTTGTGATCTCTTTCTGATTAGTTTTCTGATAAAGCTTCCATTTGTTGGTGAAATGATGGGTTTGTGTGACGTTGTTCCAGAGAGAAGTGTTCCGGGCGTGTTTTAGTGAAGCCCTGGCTATATACACGATTTATCGATTAATCGTGCAACTCTACTTACAACTTAACAAAAGCAAAAAAGAATGACAAAGTAGAGGTGGGTGATACATACGACCAAAATCTTATTTCTAGAGATGGACCGAAATTTCGCCCGAAAATTATTTGCTGAAAATGTGATTTTCGGTTGTTGGTCGAAAGAGAAAAAAAGGCCAAAAATATTCCGCCCCGCCCAGCCTACCCGTGTTCAGCGCTCAGGTTTACTCTGGCGCAGCATGTTTTGTAACTTTGTGAGCACCTCCAAAGATGCACGGTTTCAAAGCGTCTGCTCAGTGTTTTGCTATATGTGTGTGTGTGTGTGTGTGTGTGTGTGTGTGTGTGTGTGTGTGTGTGCACTGCGCACTCTGCTCAAAAAGTTCCACTCCGTGTGTTTGCAAGCCATATGTAAGCAGATGCATATGTAAAATAACGCGATCATCAACATTAAACAGCATATAAATCAAAACTGCCTGATGTTACTGAATGAAATGTCGACACAGGACGAGGTGTGGGACTGTGAAGCTTTGGGTGCTGACTGAGGGACTCCATCAACTCCATCTATGTTTCGATCATCATTCTGAACCCGATCTGGGAGTAGTCTTTGATAAAAATGCAATTTTCTAAGCTTTTCGCTCAAAATGTTGCTTTTTTTATGAAACTTGCCCACATTCAAGTTCATTCTGAAATCTGAATCCTCATAAACCCACCAGAATAAACTCAAATTAAGGTTATTTAATGGCATAGATGAAGAACCGTTTTCCATAGTAAGGTTATTTAAGGTGGAAAAAGGTTATTTAGATTAATCAAATGTTCTTCACACAAAGAAAAATGGTTCTTTTAAGGACTGTTGACTGAAATGTTCTTTAGGGAACCAGAAATAGTTGTTCTATGGCATCCCTGTGAAAACCGCCTTTTGGAAAACTTTATTTCTAAATGTGTAATAGATTTATCAACAAGATATCCACACCTCTACTATTTAAAGAACAGGACACTTCCACCTTTAGCATTTCAAACTAAACCTTAATCCAATATTACAAGACAAATCCACTGGCCTAAAGCAAAGCATTCGAATTGGGAAGGCAGCAGGCAGAGAGAGAGCGAGCGAGAGAGCTTGAGAACAGACAGTAGCTATTGTTCAGTGATTAGCACAAGCCGTGACTCCACATGGCAGTTGTACTCATGGCTTACTCACACTCACAGGATGAGCGCACCGTTTTATTCCACAGAACCAACTCACTCAAGGTTGCAGGGCCGCTTGCTGACATCACAAGGCCGGAGTACGCAGGACAGTAACCTTGCTCTGAGGCGAGCGAATCACAGCGCAAATTTACAGTTCAGATTTATCCTCAGGTGCTCGGCCGGTGGTAATCAAACAGACAACTAAATAGCATGTGTGCTGATGAAAGAGGGCAGAGGGCGACGGCGGCGGTGTAGATATAGAGATGATCACAGCCTGCACAAGGTCAGCACAACTGTACTTCAATTGATGAGTACAGTTATTCATTAACCAGCACTGATCTCATCAACGCAACATCATCTAATAATGCAGCAAGAGAAAAAGAAAAAAAGACTTATTTTCTTTAGATGGACTAGCGAAGTACTTGCATGCATTTTCAAAACACATTCAGCAAGCTCGTTTTGAATTCAATGGGTGTTCGTTTTAGTGCTGGGGGTAAAAACATGTGGCCTATAACTCATCTACACATGTACGTGACCAGAAGCACCAGGTAACGTGTGATGCTTATAGGTTCACGTATACTAGAGCCATAATAACAGCATCCTCGCTTGTCTCCTCGCTTGCAAACAACTTTCTATTTTTACATCAGTGGCCAATTTGTCGGTTAATGCGCTGATTGAGTTTATTTATGGAGGTATTTCCAGCCTATCAATCCATTTAGGTTCGCTACACTGCAGTTTCATCTGTCCTAAAGAAAATGTAATTTCACAGAGGAGCCAATCGAGCTAAACACTGAATGTATATGGAAACTTTAATATTGTTCAGTGTCAATTAAAACGGATTACAAAATAAAATGCAACTGCTATTGGAAATACATATGCATCGATTATTTGCATTTGTATCTATATAAAATATTATATAGAGAGGGAGAGAAATTAATAGATATAGAGGATAGTTGTACAGGCAGTATACATAATACATAATACACATACATACATACACACATATAATTGAACACATACATATATTATATATATAATTGTACATATACATACATTATATATATAATTGTATTGTACATATACATACATTATATATATAATTGTACATATGCATATATTATATATATATATATATATATATATATATATATATATAATTGTACATATGCATATATTATATATATATATAAAATTGTACATATGCATACATATATATATATATATATAAAAATTGTACATGCATTATGTATAATTGTACATATACATGCATTATATATTGTATATACATACATTATATATATATATATAATTGTACATATACATACATTGTATATATAATTGTACATATACATGCATTATATATATATATATAATTGTACATATACATATATATATACACACACATACAGTCACACACAATTAAAAAATACAAATGTTGATTGTTTATATTATTTATATTTTATATCAATTAAAAAAAATATATGTATGTATATATATATATATATACATATATATATATATATATAAACAATGTTAATATTTACATATATAAACAATGTTAATATTTATGTAAATAATAAATACTTTATTATTATTACCTATGATGTTCCAACTTTTATTCCATTTTGTTCCATTTTCCATAATGTACTTATGTATATTTTCATTTTTCCATGCAGATCATCCATCATTTGCCCAAGGCATATATTCCGATGTAAAGATCGGAGATTCGAGATTGTTTTCGGCGATGTGTTAAAACAGCGTTTTGCTCGGTCCCCTCCTCCACACCTAACATTCTCCAGCGGAGCTCAACCTAATCTCACACCGGGTGAGAGCATCCCTGATCCGGCTACTGCAGGCAGCCACAGCCCCTCTCCTCTCCACCCAGACATGGATCAAACTGCCACCAATGGCTTTGAATGATCAGATTTGGTACAAACCCATCAAATGCATCTTACTGAGTCTATCTCAATGCATCAATTACCCATGCAAGGAAATAAACTAAATCAATGCGCAAATTAAGCAACACATTTGATTTTAGTTTAGGCTTTAATAGGAGGAACAACATTTGGGTCATTTGCCTAGAGGAAAACAATATTTCAGTCATGTGACTGTTACAGATGTGACAGACAAACAGATTGAGTGCACGATAACACCTTTTCCATATATCTATTCAATCTGCCTGCCTTAAAGAAGTAAAATAACGCTATTTTCTTTAATTGTAAGCCCTGATTGTAGTGCGTACTGTTTATCTAAAGCAACTTTCCATCTGAAATGTCAATATGCATGTGTTAGATCCATGCACAACCACCAACAGGCAAGACTGGAATAATTATTCATTGTGAATTGGCTTCTAGAAACGGTCAAGTCATTTTAATGCATTTCTTAATGCACAGCACAAACGCACGGGTATTTTACCTCCTTTTAGCTAAACACTGGTTTTAATGCCCCCTTTGTTCTTGCTGGCTTTATTGACCACATCCATCAGGATCCTTTCCACACAGCAGTTTAACCATCTATTCTCTCATCCACGAGATAGCATTGTTTTTTTGTAGTAACAGAAGCATGCGTTACATCTCCAGATCATGCATTCGCGATTTCAGTACAATAAATCCATGCATCAGAATGAATCATTCGCGCGAATGTTTGTGTATCACTCGTACCTGTGTTCAAAGTGCAACAGTTACATCCACGGTTGGGTTTTGTAGTGCCTCTCGGTCCTTATCGCAAGCGGATTCGGAGATATCGCTTTATTTTCCAGTGCAAAACGCCCGTGTGAAACCGTAAATAAGCTCAACGCGTCGATGGCATGGTATTCTCCAGTCCGTACCTCAAGAAAGCGTCGCGCTTTACTTTACAAGCGTGGAGTCGCAGCTATCGCTTTAAAATGGAGCGTACCACTCGGACACTAGGGGTGCGCCTAGACGCGTTTGCAAAGCATATGTGTTTTCAGGGGACTTAGTATAACCCAGACAGACATTGATTTAATTTAATTTAAAAATTAATTCTAAGACACGGCGAAATATCATCTCATTATTAAGGAAATGCGTAAATATTTTTACAGTATTGTTTTCAAACATCCCTGTCATAATGAATGGCATCATCCCGCCCTTCATCTAAGATTCTCTAACAACCCAGATGTTGAGTAGACTGTAAAAACAGACGGATATGTCTGGATTACAACAATTAAGGTCATGATGCTGGGAGATGAGAAATTGGTTGCATCTTTTTGCTAATAAATGCACACTAATCGTTTAATCTTCCAGTCAACAAAAGCAAAAAATAACAATATATCACCTAAAAAAGGAAGATTCCTCAGTGAAAAGATTAATTTCTCTTCCCCGTTCTGCTCTCATGAAATAAAATTTGGACTTTTGTGGCTTTTAGTCAATATTTATTAGTTTTGAGGTCATCTATATATGCTAGTGTTCTCCTAAAAGTTGCATACATTTTTCTCTTATGGGAAAATAAACCAAAAATATTGATTAAAGAAAGGGATAGTTCACCCAGAAATTAGCATTCTGTCATTACTCACCCTCATGCCGTTTCAAAACCGTAAGGCTTTCGTTCGTCTTCGGAACACAAATGAAGATCTTTTTGATGAAATGAGACCTTTGTTGACAGCTAACTTATGTGACTGACAGTTTGATGCTTAAAAAAGTTCACAAAGAGATCGTAAAACTAATCCAAATTAATTGAGTGATTTAGTCCAAATTTTTCTGAAGAGAGTCGATTACTTTGATTAGCGAAAATAAACAGAAGCACAACTGAACCTGCTTGACGTGCGAGAATAAACCTCATTGGTTCTTGGGGAAGCTCAAACCTGCTGCGTAACACGAGAATGAACCTCATTGGTTCTTGCAGAGGCTCAAACATGAGAATGACTGAACCTCATTGGTTCTTGCTGAAGCTCAAACACGAGAATGAACCTCATTGGTTCTTGCAGAAGCTCAGACGTGCTGCGTAACACAAGAATAAACCTCATTGGTTCTCACACGAGCTTTGGTTTACCACAACTGATATGTGAGTTTATTAATGTTTATGTGAATAAAAACCTAAATTCAATCTGTTTATCACATAAAGCAATCATGTCTCTTCAGAAATTTTTGGATTAAACCGCTCAATTTATGGATTAGTTTTATGATCTCTTTATGAACTTTTTGAAGTGTCAAAGTGGTAGCTGTCAATGGAGAAATAGAAAGCTCTCAGATTTCATCAGAAAGATCTTCATTTGTGTTCCGAAGATGAACAAAAGTCTTACGGGTTTGGAGCAACGTGAGTTGTCATAATTAATGACAGAATTTTTATTTTTGGGAGAACTACTCTTTAATATCACACTTACCAGCTTACACAAAATTTGAAAACTGTTTCTACTGAGAAACAGACCGTACCACAGGTGTCTTCAAGAGTTTCAAAAGAGCTTAACAATATCTCAAAGTGTGTTCACATTTAAAAATATACCAGTCTGCGTTCAGAAGTTCAATGATAAACAATATGATCCTAAAGCCATGACCCGAGTGAAAATTCGTTTTTTTAAGAGATGCATCTGAGGCAAAGCTGATTCCTCAATGAAGCGTAACAGAGATCTCCAATAAGCCTCCTGAGCCCGCTCAAAAGTGTTCTAGTATCAGATTTGCTCTTTGATCTTTTACAACTCTTTGATTTTGCCAGTAAAATGTTTCACAGAGGTCACGTGCCAGAGGTCAGATGAGATTTACGCTATGCATTCTGGGTGTCTTATGATGTGGTTTAGTGTTTTTTTTTTTACTAATTTGCTCAGGAGAGACTTGCAGGCAGCAGATCTGTCCTTTGCTTATTTGCTTTTAATGAAGTTTGATGTAATCTGTGAGCAAATAGCGACGCAATCCAGTTATTCAAATCATGTGGCCCAGTAAATGACTGTTTAGAGAAAATGACACTGCACGGTAAACAAACACCACAATCGCCTGATGTAAACACAGCAAATCGACGAATCTGTGCCTATAGGCACTTCAATTGTAAGAGCTAATAGTCTTTAGAATGACTTTACTAATATGCGTTTTACAACCTCTGACTCCGGAGGGGAAATTTCCAGTCGTTTTTAGATGGAATCACGGTAAAAAATAATGTTCAGATCTCAGATGTGAAGACAAAGTTTAAATCTAATTCTAACCAATGAGTACAGCGACTAAAATCCAGTTAGTATCTCAATGATGAAACTACGAGGTCCCAAAATAACCCGACGGCGGTTGGATGGGATGGTAACGTTTGACTTCCCTGCTCTCCCCCTTCTTCTCCTCCTGTGATCCAGGCAGTGTTTGTGCTTGGCACGTTCTGCCCAGCCCTGTTCCCTTCCTCTGTAATTGTGAGCATCTGTAATTGAAGCCACTTGAGCCCAGCAGCCCGTAGTCTTCGGTTCCTCAACCACATTGGGCTTTTGGAGGATGGTGCTGCTCGGTGCCGCTGTGCACATGCTGCGGCCCAACAAGACGGGTTGGGAAATGCAGGAAAATGGAGAAGAACGTGGGAGGAAACTTCCGGGGCTGATGAAAGAGTGTGGTTTGTCCTTCCAAACATAAACCTCATCAGAGCAAAACACTGTCGCCTCCCAAAAACTTGCAATTCCAAAAGTATGACATTTAGATGACGGGCTGTTCGTTTCATTGTGAAATCAGATTTATAAACAAGTTTTTATCAACTAAGATCATCAGTCATGTGATTCAGGTTCCCAAGTTCAGTCATGTTGGTTTTGCTTAGAAAGTGTTTGTCATACAAAAGTACACAAAAATGCTCAAAATCAAACTCTGAGATATATTAATCATGTTGTTCAAGTTTTCAAGTTCAATCATGTTGAGTTGCGGCTGGTTTTGCTTAGAAAAAAGAAGTGTTTGTCATAGAAAAGTACACAAAATAGTCATAAAATCAAACTCTGAAATGTATTAATCATATGATTTAGGTTTCCGAGTTCAATCATGTTGAGTTGCGACTGGTTTTGCTTAGAAAAATAATGTTTGTCATACAAAAGTACTTCAAATCAAACTCTGAAAAGCATTTATATAACAGTTTTTAAGATTGAGAAAGAAATGATTTTGAGCCAAAATACAGATAGATTTGACGCACAGCTTTTGACATCAACAGCAAAACATAAGCATCTACCTCTCATTTAAAAGGTAATATTCCTGTTTTGATCACAGTAATATTTTATTATTTGCATTTAACATTGATTTAGCACATTCCACGACCCGCTTACTGAACATACTGAACATCGTTTATGCATTTAGCAGACGCTTTTATCCAAAGCGATCACGACAAATCGATGCATTTATACACTTAAACGGCATCTAATGATGCGATCTTTTGTTAATGCAACTAGTTAGTAATCTTAAACACGGCTGCTTAGCTCATCCGAAAAATATAATTTGAGTAATAACCTCTCATTTCATGCTACACCATGAGGTATCAGGGGGAATAAAACATCCTTTTCATCAAAAGTGATGTCTGCTCCTTTTTATCATGTCATACAGTTCCACAGTGAATCATGATTTATTGCAACTCTTGAATTATTTGATTTTTTCCAGTAAAACATTTTGCGGAGGTCAAGTGATGTCTCATCTGAAGGTCGTGGTGAGACTAGTAAAGCATATTCATGAGATGATGCCACATGTACAGTCTGTTTAGGGAACTCATCGAAACTTTATTAACCTTGAGAAGGATTCATAATGTTTACCACCAAATCACACTGATCTTTTTTTTGTTTAATTTTAATTAACAAGTGTTTAATTTATGTGATCTATTTTCAGGGCTGAAAAAAGACACCACCATGACTTTTGCATTCACCATTTTGCATTTTTTACACGTTTATGAATGTTACCAAGTTGGGCATGATGAGTCCCATGACATTCTTTGAGTATACACTAATGGTAAAAAGTTTGGGGAAATTATGATTGAAAGAAGTATCTTATCAAAAACAGTAAGACAGTAATATTGTGAATTATTATTACAATTTAAAATAACATATTATATATATTTTTAATGTAATTTAGATGATTTGAGCAGCAAATCATCATATTAGAATGATTTCTGAAGGATCATGTGACACTGAAAACTGGAGTAATGATGCTGGAAATTCAGCTTTGCATCTCAGGAATAAATTACATTTAAAGATCTATTCAAACAGAAAACAGTTATTTTAACTTGTAATAATATTTCACAATATTACTGTTTCTACAGTCTTGGTGAGCAGGAGAGACTCCTTTCAAAAACATTTAAAAAAATCTTAATAGTTTTGACGGCTAGTGTACCTGGCTTAGACTCCTATATGAATACTATGGTATATGAATACCCATAAGAAAACAAAAATCACAAACGAGTTATCATGATTATCTTGTGAAAGTGGATCAAAATGAATCATACCTGAGAACTTTGAACAATAAAATTGTCTGCATTATGCGCTGTTTATTTAGACAATTTAAGACTCAAAAATCAGCAAAAGTGCATAAAATGTGAGTATGAATGAAAAGAGTTGTTGAATTCGGAATCACACGATACTACTCATAGTATCTTTCTATGGCATAAATAGTAGTATGTTAGTATGCAGTCCCGAATAAGTAGCAAGTTTCTTTGCATTAGTGCAGGGATGGACAATGTCGGCCCTGGAGAGCCACTGTCCTGCAGAGTTGAACCCTTATCAAACACACACGGACAAGCTAATCAAAAGCTAATCAATGTCTTCAGGATTACTAAGGCTGCATCCGAAATCACACACTTCCCTACTAGTAGGTGAAAAACATGTGACAAAAGTATGTCTGAATTCACAGTACTCATAAAAGAGTGAGCAAAAAGTACCCGTATGACCTATAACGTTACTTCCGGTGAGATTCTGAAGTGAGCATACAGTGGACACTTTACAAGTGTAGAGGATTTATGAATGGCAGTGAAGCAACGCAACTGACACTGGTAGGTCACATGATAATGACAACATTGTGGATATAACACGTCCAGATTACATTCATACTACAGACATTCATACTATATAGAACATACTTTTTGAGCGGTCGTGAAGTAATTACGTAAAAATAAGTACCTCAAGAGAGTATGTGGTTTCGGACACATGCCTAAGGCTACAGGCAGGTGAGATTTTTATCAGGGTATGAGCTAAACTCTGCAGCCCTCCAGTCCAGGACGAAGTTGCCCATCCTTGCACCAGTGCGACAACAGCCCTGACTGACATGATCTTTAACCTCTTGTACCCCTCGCTGCCCCCTGGTGGTTGGAGGAGCAAACCTTGAGGTTATTTTATAAGCTGTCTAGTAGAAACATGAAAAACATATGAAACACACTGACAGACTCTTGTGATTGTCATGGTAACAAATTTAGATATAGATCAGATGATCAGTTGCGATGCAAGAAAGGTGTCGCAGATTCAGTTCCATAAACAGCACACGTGGCATAATGCCAATTAGCCTACCAGTTTTTTTAACCCAAAATTGTGCGCAAAAATTAAACAGGTCCAGGCAATCAAGCACTTAAAAGCACAAATATTAGGTTAATGTATTGACTAGTCTCATAGAATACACTTGAATACACTTGCTCTTCCTATGAAATGGCTTTTAATTCTGGCTGACATCATTTGGACTGAATAATGCTTACTAGTATTTGCCAAATAAAATCACGTCTTGTACCGCATTGTTCATTGAATGCAGGGTTATTATAGTTAACTCAAACTAAAACCATAAAAAGCATTTTTGTAACATCATGAAATAAAAGAAATGCTAACTTGTGGTTTGCATCATGATTTTCATCTGTTGGATGATAAAATATGGACAAAGTCATGTCAAAAGACCAGAATATCATGTGGAGCGGGACTCTTTTGACCAGAAAACAGTTACATGTTTTATTTAAAGGGATAGTTCACCCTCAAATTAATATTAAGTCATAAATTACTCACCCCGGTGTTGTTCTAATGCTGTATTCCCTTCTTTCTTTTATGGGGAATTTTAAACAAAATGTCCGGCATAGCGGCCAGCATCAATCCTTTTAAAAAAAGATGCAAAAGTATGAAAGAATGATCCCATGCGACACGTGACATATTCTGGGGGTATGGTTTGGTGAAAAACAAACTGAAATAATGTATTATTTAATGAAAATGCTCGACTGCACATTCACGAGACTGTTCACTCCGTCTAGCCCAGAAAAAGCACACAAGTTTTGAGAAATCTAGATTAACAAAAACACGACATAAAAAAACAACCCATACCTTCTTCTCTGAGGTGAATATATCCGTTGTGTTCGTCGTAATTAGAAGACATCGCATTCACATCTGTCAAATGTCATTCTGACTGTCATCAGACAAACTATTAAACTCAGTGAAAAAAGTACATAGAAACTTTTGGAGATTTCTAGGTGTTGTATGTGGTGTATTTATTAATCTTGATTTCTCACAACTTGTGTGCACGTCACGTGTCCAATGGGATCATTCTGTGATACTTTTGCTTCTTTTTAAAAAAGCTTGATAGTCGCTATTCACTGCCATTATATGGACAAGTGTAAGTTGGACTTTTAGTTTTTTTAATCACCCTTTTGTAGAAAGAAAGAAGGCCGCACGGCATTAGAACAACACCAGGGTGAGTAAATTACTTCATTTTCATTTTAGGTCGAACTATTTAAATCAAAGTAAAAATCTCATTTCCACTGTAAAAGTCTCACTTTAATTATCTGTGGCTGGCTGTCTTCTGTTTACACACATGGCACAAGGAAATAACTTTCAAGTGAGTGTGCAGCGGTAGATGAAACGAGTGAAATAAAATGCTTTACAGCGACGGGGTAAATGAAGGACTACTGCTGGCGCTTTAATAAGATCCCTCATCGCCAGAATCGAGCTGGTTCCTTCAGTCTCTCTGGGAGGGGTGCCTTCTGTGGTTCGGACCCTCCAAAGTGCACACGTAATTTGACTAACAGCTGCAGTGGCTTATAGGGGCCAGATGTGCAGCGTAAGAGAGGCGAGAGAAGCTGAACAGAGCGGTTTGGGGTGTAAAAGCAGGCCCTGTCAGGGGCCCGGAGTGCCCAGCAGTGAAATGAGAGAGAGAGCTATTGTCATGCATGCTGCTCGCTTTTTATGGTGACTTCTGCAAATTACAAGGATGTAGGCATCAATTTTCACTTGGGGGTTCGCTGCGCCCGGGTGTGTGTTCCAAAAATGTCCTGCCATTTACACTTGCTTTATGAGCTCCTGCGAAACTTTCTGCTGTGCTTTTTTCCAGCAATTTAGTATGTAAGTGGTAATACAGAAAGCACTTAACCATCTAATATATATATATTAGGGTTATACATTCTTTACACTGTAAAGAAATATGTTTTTAAGCTGAGTTGGGGGGGGGGGGGGGGGGGGGTAATATATATATATATATATATGTAGTTTTTGTTCATATTTTGAATTACATTTTGTTTTTATATTTTATTTCACTTTAATTTTAGTTAAAGTTTAAGTTTTTTTTTGCTTAAATAATTTTTTATAAGTTATAGTTTAAAAAAAATATATGTCTAGTTTTTATTCATTTTGTTTTAGTTTTTGTTATTTGAGTATGTTGCTGAAACTACAGCCTATAGGTGGAATTGAATAAGTGAACGTTTTTTTTAAATATCTTCTTTTATTTCACTTAATGTTTATTTAGTTTCAAATAATGAAAATGTTTTTGTGTGGTTTTATTTTTAGTCAACGCTAAGAACACTGATATGCAGTCAGACATTTTGTTGGATGGCATGTTTTTGCTGTTTTATTATGCTGTAGTTTTCATGTGGCATTTCATGGCTTTTTGCCATCCTGCGGAAAACATTTGTAAAACTTCAAAGTGGAGCTCAAACAGTTGCCAAGCAACTATTCTTTTTGTACAGTACCCCAACAGCAGGTTGCACAGCATTGTTGTCAGTGGGGTAGTCCTTTGGGAATTACTTGAGCTCAGTATTCAACAGAATATTGGGAAGAGGAAATCTCAAATCCATGTTTCAGTGTGATCATGATCATGGGCTCCACTTACATTTATGACACACATTGCATTGGATTTTCGACAAAGTATTATTGTCATAACATGCTTGTTCGACACTACTATGTCAATATTCTTTAAAGTATGTGCTATATTGGTAACTGAAAAAAAAAAACATTAAAGCATTTTTTTTATTAATTTATTAATACATTTTAAAGGATAACTAAACTCTGAAGCTACTTTTTTTTAGTTAATGATCTGTAAGACTGGGGCTTTATTAGTGCTGTTCATTGATTAGAGTAAATGTTTTGACATTTGGGTATAAAGTGTTATAATTCTACAATATATGGTGTAAAAACGTCGGAGTGCTGCCCTCTTCAGGTTGAACGGTGGCTACTGCAGTTGAATTTTCCTATTGGAAGTTGTGGTGTGACGCATGATTGCTCTGCCAACGGCTCACTAACCACGCCACGCCCCTTGCACGAGCTCGCGCTGCAGAGAGGGGGGAGATCATTGCTTTGTGAGAATATTCGTGTCACCAATATTATTTATAAACATTTTAAAATGTCTAAAATGACTGAATATAAGACTGTAATTGTAAACGATAACACCATTTATTTATTTATTTTTGCTCTCGGTTCCTCCCCCGTCTCCGCCCATTTTTTCAGCGTTTTTCAAATATTGCCAGTGGGTGGAGTTAGGCTCTGAGTAGGGGTTTAGTTACCCTTTTAAGTGACCCTATTCTATTTTAAATGTTCCTCATTTACTTTTGGAGGTCTCCTACAGTAGGTTTATATGCATCCAAGGTCAAAAAACACTTTTCTACACTTCAGCATCACCTCATTTCTCAAAGAGTCTGTTCGAAGATTCAGCCACTCTGCTCTGATTGGTCAGATGGCCCAGTCTGTGATTGGTCTACCGGAACGGTCATTAGCATATCTGAATACCAGCTCCGGATCTTCCTCAGCTCATGATACACAGTGATGCAAACAGTAAAGATGGCTTCAGCTTTTCCGAATCGATCCCAGCGCGAGTCCTCATCATTGAAAAAGCTTCTTCTCAACATGTTGACAACACCAAACTCTTCCAGTGATTATAGTTTATAAAGTTTAAATGTGGATATTTTTCGCTTCACTTCAGAAGGCATTTATTAACCCACTGGAGCTGCAATGCATGTATGGATTACTTTTCATGATGGATGGATGGATTGGAGCTTCAACGCACTATTTAACGCCTTTACAAAACTGGGAAGAGCCAGGATATTTTTTAATATGACTACGGTTGTGTTTGACTGAAAGAAGAAAGTCATATATACACCTAGGATGGCTTGAGGGTGAGTAAATTATGGGATAATTTTCATTTTTGGGTGAACTATTTCTTTAAGTGGGTATGTAACAGGAAGTGAGATTGGAATCGCTGACTCGTTTCAGCAGTTCAGAATCAATTCCTTATTTTAGGAGACAATAACTTTATTTGTCGTGCACTTTAATCTTTAAAACTTTGCAGACCTTTTACATTCACCAACAGCTAAATTTCACACTGCATGAAGGGTAATATTCGAAAAAAACACATTATAGGGCACTTTAATAATTGTAATAATATTTTTTTCAATAAAATCATGAATCAATAATTATTCATATTAATATATATATTAAAATAATTATATTAAATAAATCCATGTTTTTAGACATGTTTTTCATGATCAAGATTTTAGGTTACAATTCATAGGTTATGAGTGCATATTCTATAGTTCTTTTTACCATTTTTAATAATCTTTTTGCTTTTTTGTGGTTCCCCCAAATACCCTGTGATGTGACAAATGAATTTTTAAAAAGAACAATTATTCCATGTGGTTGCTTAATTAATTAACATAAGCTCATAAAACCTGCAGCCATAACTGACAAAATAAAAAAATGTTTTAGATGGTGTTTGAAATGTCATGACAAATAATATCATAATACGACCATCTATACATATCACAGAACATGCTTTTTTTGTAAAGGAAGGAAAGATTTCATTTGGAAAATCACCTGGAAGAAAACTGCTTACGTATTTGTTTGCAAGTCAATTTTGACACAAAAAAGTGCATTTGTGAGTGATTTTCATCCTGGAAACTAGAACACCGCGCTCCTCGAATTCTGCTCACGTCACACGTCTGCTCTTCTATAACTTGCCCACCTGCTACGAGCCAGATATTAGCTGAAAGCAGAGACATAATATCCTTCTTGTCACAGAATTGGAACAACTGTTTTATGTAGGCTTTCCTGTGCCCTTGTTAATTAAAACACATGCTGGAAATTACCTGTCACCTAGCAACAACGTGGAAGTCTATATTCAACAGAGCGAAAATGAATAATCACAGTTAAGAGGGCCGTCGTGGGGGAGTATGGGAAATCAGCCCATGTGACGGAGAGAAATGATACGTCAGCCACCATCACTAAATCTAACAAAATGTCACAGGTGGTGTGTGCAACAGCCAGAGTGCCAAATAAATATTGGGAACTGCAGCACAGCGGAAATCAGTGGAACACGCCGCCGCACAGTGTACACAATGTCAGCAGAACGCACTCCAGGTATTGATTCCAGCAGTTACAGCAAAATAAGAACAGACACACACGAATGACAAAAAGCAAACGCAAACTTACAGTCTTATAAATAAATCTTCTTCGATTTACAGAAGGTCGTGGCTCATTTGTTCTTATTGTTATTTTAAACTCAACATTTCTATCCTCCAAAGCAGCCTGTTCCAGTCACATGTTGTCACGTAACCAGGAGACTGTGTGAGTGTGAAAGTGAATACACAAATCGTTTGCACTTTTGTCAGTGTGGATGGGTACAGATGCCTGTTCCTGGAGACGTGGACATCTGTAACGGAGAGAGCGAGAGTTGGCAGTGCCAGGTCCTGGCATCCGCTCCCTTGAGTCTGGACTGGTGCTTTACAGGGAACGTCTCAATAGGAACAAGCTGCTGCTGCATGGAGATGACTGAAGTATCGCTTAAAGGGCTAAGAATTTATTATTTTTTTTACAGTCCTCATATTTAGGGTTAGTGATATGAACAAATCCCTTTTCTCGAATTACTAAACTTTAATGTGTACATTGCTTGTGCTACAGACATGAATGAAACATCAAATCACGCTGCTTATCGAGGAGATAAGAGCAGATATAGACTTACATGGAGGAATCCTAAGCCCTATCTAGAGACCAAAATAATACATGATATCATGATAAAAGTGTAAAAATCAATGTCAATGTAAATTCAAGATATATGAAGTCATATCAGCTCACACAGTTTTGCTTATCAGGTGAATTTAAACTGTAAAAGATGAATATCGATTTTTTTTGTTGTTGCTGTATTTTGACTTGGGGCATACGCAACCCAAAACATAGTAACCACCTAGCAATGCCCTAGCAAACACCCAGAACACCATAGGGACTACCTAGAAATGCTCTATAGCAACCACCCAGAACACTGTACAAACCATATAGCATAGCAATGCCCTAGCAACCACCCAAAAACACCCCATGCCGAGTTCACACTGCATGATTTTCAAAGTAGTCGGGTCACTGTTCTTTTCACACTGCATGACTATCTGGGGTAACATTCAGTGGCGGTTGTGTTCACACTGCACGATGGATTGGCGACGGGGATTTCACACTGCATGACTTTACAAAAAAAAGAATCGCCGACAACTTCTGTCTGGTCCGCAAACTACCCAGAAAAACCCTGGAAACAAAATAGTGTCGACAACTTCTGTCTGGACCCTAACTTACACAGAAAGACCCAAGCAATCACCCAGAACACCTTACAAACCACATAGCAACCACACAGAATATCTTAGCAACTACCAGAGCAACCACCAAGAATATCTCAGCAATCACTTTAAAAATACACCCTTGCAACCACTTAGAACAGCATAGCAACACCCTGGCAACCCCTCACAACACCCTAGCATACTGGCAGTGGCTTTTCTTTTCCTTTGGGCAATTTTCAGAGAGGCTAGCAATAGTGAGTTGGCTTTGAAAGCATGAGATCCCACCCTCCCTTCAGAGCATCTCCAAAGCCACAAAACACGGGTACTACAGCAGGAAGCAAACAAAAGCATCACGGGAGACGGCGTTAAACTACCTCATGTCTCAAGCACATAACATTACAATAATAATGAACATAAACAACTTACTTGTACCTTGTAAGTTGTAGAGTTCTTACTTGTACCACCTGACTGCTGCAGATTCATTTCGGCGTTGAAAGTGTTGCCATTGAAACGCATAAATTGGAGTCACGAACCGCTCCGAGTATAACGTCACTGGTTTCCATCTATTCCAAATTACAGTAGTTATGGCGTGAACGCAACATAAGCTTGTTTTGGTTCAGGAGGAACTGTAAAAAGCAGCTGCTGTTTCGGTTGCGGCGCTCGGCGACTGACGCCAGTCTAACTCTGCATGAAACGCGCTGATGACGTGTGATGTCTGCGTGAGCAGGTGTGCGGAGGTGGAGATACATATGTTGACAGGCAGGTAGGACATCAGGATGTGAAGAGACTTTCAACCAGCATAACTAAAATGTTTCTGGAACACATCGTCTTTAAATGCCTCTTACATTTTCAGTGTGTTCCAAACTTAAAGGTGAAGTGTTGCACTAGGAATTACAATAATTATTGATCAGACCAGATATTTAGCCCCGCCCCCAAACTCACATTGGTCGATTGCCGAGTTGTCACATGTTTTACATACTGCATGTTCTAAATAACTGAATAACAGTTCGTGCTCAAACACATAAGTAACGATATTGATGGTTGATGGTGTGGGATTTTGTCGCGCGTGTTGCCAGTGTACATCACACTGCTTTCCCCCGGGCCCCGAACAGTAAGACAAGAACTGAACGAGTTTAGAGATCTCAGCATCAACACCAGCTGCTGTTCCCAGACACACACACACACACACACACACACACACACACACACACACACACACACACACACACACACACACACACACACACACACACACTCTCTCATGCCTGTGGTCTCTCTTCCACCCATTCAGCCAACACCCAGAGCTCAGCCCACGCCGAGCAGCGCTCACACTCACCAGCGAGCGCCTCCCCCTGAGCCAGCGAGACACAGACGGGTAGGTTGGCTACGCAGTGTGCAGCTCACTGTCCCTGGGGGAGTATAATCTGTAGTTAACCACAGGTCTACTCTCCCTGCATCCCCTCGTAGAAGCGCAACTCTTGCTCGGAGCAGACACACTTCAGCTCTGCACGAGGAAACAGCATGAGACATGCATTTTTATTTTAAAGATGTTGAAAATATGACATTTTAATAAACCATTATTAGCACAGATTTCCATTAACGAGCCTTAGAAAAACAAACTGAACATGCAGAATGCCTCTCAGAGGAAAATGTTATTGCTCAGAGGTTGAGCTTTCTTACCTAAGGAGACTTAAGGGAGTTCTCAACGTTGTATCTTTTTAAAGTAATTTGTATTAGATGGTTATCCTAAAATTCATTGGGAGAAATAAAAATAGACAGGATGACTAAAATGAATATCAATACAACTATTTAAGCAATATCACATGGACAGGAACTAAATGTTAAATTATAATCTTTTAATGTGTATTTTAAGACTTTATTTAGATTATATTCTATTTTGCATATATATATATGTATATACACACACACACAAATTATATTTATATTAGACTATATTTACAGTCGGCTTAAAACTGAAGTTGCAATGGTCTTCCCTGTTGTAATGCATATGGTGGACAGTTTTTTTTGTTTTTTTTACGCAGCACAGATCTTTATTAAACTTTTTTTACATTTATTTTTTACAAATAATAGATTTAAACAAAAAAAAATACAGACTTTAACAAAAAGGAGGAGGAGAAGTCAGAGGAGAAGTCACTGCAAGAGGGAAGGGACAATATTTTGATTAAAGTTTACAAGGGCAAATTAATTTAAAAAATAATGATGTGCAACGTATGAATCAGTTAATAAATACTGCAATATTCCATAAAAAATGGTTGATTTTGATTTCATGGCAACTTAAAGCAATATCACATGGACAGGAACTAATGGTTAATTTTTTTTTTCCATATCATTATGATCACAGCTTTAACATGCTCAGTATTCCTGCTTGAATGGATACAGGATTTTAGCTAACTGCATGACTTATCTTAGTATTGTACATTTCTGCTATGGACATTACTTTGACATGTCACCTCACCTCGGACAGAAAATGACTCTTAAGCTGCTGATTTGAAATGAAATGTTTTGTGAAAACGTTTATGAATGGTTTAAAAAAAATGGTTTAAAAAGAAACGAGGAGATTATTGATTTCTTTTGTCGAAAAAAAAAATCACGACAGCAATTTTCTCAATTTATCTCATTGTCTACGAGAAACAATTCAGATATTAAAGAGATTTGCCCGCCCTGATGAAGGGAAGTGTATTTAGCCAATCATAAGAGAGTTTATTTAAGCTACTTTAGAAGTCTCTTGTCTAGGTATCTCTTGAGTAATTTGCGACCTCTAAAAAAGTACATATAGTATGAACACGTGTAGCATGAATATTATCTGGACGTAGCATTCGCCATGTTGTTTTTGTCATGTGACCTACCAGTGTCAGTTGTGTCGCTGCTTCACTGTCATTCACAAATTTTCGCCTCATGGGATAGTAAAGTGTCCATCGCATGCACACTTCAGAATCTCGCCGGAAGTAGTAGATCATCCGGGTACTTTTTGAGTACTGTAAATTCAGACATGTCCTTCTTTTGCCACATACTGTATTTTGCCTACTAGGGAAGCATGCGATTTCAGATGCAGCATACAAAGATCTAGAGTAATTTATCTTTCTTTCGTTCCAGTTTCTTTATGCACTATTCATGAATGATATGATGCAGTCCATATAGCATCAAATTAGATTTGATTCATTCTAGAACAGTTTTCATGCTCCGCACGCTACAAAAGGATATGAACACTAATGAATATGTAGACAGTAAAGCACATCCCGACCTGTGGTAAATGAAGCAATATTCTGGCCCGAGTGAGCGGAAATTTGAGTGAGTCAGACACAAAAGCAAATGATGTCAGAGAAATCTGACAAGGCAATTAAGACAAAGGCAGCCATAATTAAACAGGAAGGGCTTGCACGGGATCCTCCTGCGCTGCCGTAAAGGCTTATTTTTAGTCCTGGAGTACATCAGGAGTCTTAAAAAAGTGTGTTGAGCGATGAGATTGTCATGTGTAGCTTTGCAGCGCTGGAGCTTTATGACAGATGCCTGCGAGTCCATTCATTATCTGGGTTTCATTACAGTTATTGAACTTTTGCTTCCATGCGTCAGAGCCAAACTACTGGGCCTTAAATCCTGCGAGGTTCTTAATCAAAAGCAGGCCGAACCTCCTCTCTGCCCGTTTTACAGCAAAAATGTCATCTCTTCTCCAAACGTGCACCCTTCAACTCTGTCTCTCTCTCCCCCTCGCTTCGGTTCTGCTCCTTTCTCTCTAATGCGCTCCCTCTTTCAGTCTTGGCCCTCGAACTTCTGGAAAAATGCACCCCCCTGAAGCGGCGCTCTCTTATCCGAGTCCAGAAGAAGTCATCAAAAAGCCCGTGGTTGACCCGTTTCCCTCCCTTTCACATTCACTAGGAATGAAGCGAATAGACACATATGTGCGGTATATATAGAGCCAAATTCGGCTTATAAAGGTAATGCTCAACAAGTTTATCAATATTTATTGAAGGGGACATATAATAGAAAACATGATTTCTCTTGCTGTGGTGAAATGAAGGCTATTTTACGCAGTGCATGATTGCTTTGCCAAGTGCACTAGCTAATGAAATGAACTGAATAAAATGGAGAAATCAGCTTTGCCATCGCAGGAATAAATGACATTTTAAATTATATTCAAACAGAAAACATTTTCTTAAATATTGATCAAATAACTGCAGTCTTGGTGAGCGTACTTCTTTCAAAAATGTAAACAATATTATTATTCCAATTATTGTGTGTGTGTGTGTGTGTGTGTGTGTGTGTGTGTGTGTGTGTGTGCGCGTGTGTGATTTCACCAACTGCAACATGTTCAACAAATCTGTTGATCCTGCAATCAACCAATCAGATTTGATGGACAAGTTTACAGTTTATATCAAGTTTAGGCTCTCAACCAGGGTTATGTGCTTCTACATCAGTGTTATTCACCAACAATTTCCCTCTGTTTTTAGGGATAACTTATGGGTAGTGTTAGGTTTAGGGGTAGGGACAAGGTTAGGTCTACATTTTTGGATATTTTGGACATTTTAGGCATAAGATTGTGCATGATAAAAAAAAACATGGTCATCCAGGAACGTCTTACTCAACAGAATCACAGTGACTGTATGTGTGGGTGTGTGTATATATATATATACGGGGTTGTTGAATGCTTGAATCTGATTGGTTGACGAGCATTCTAAGGTGTGCAATTATTTGACATAACTTGTCCATATCACTTCACCAAATGATTTTGGTTATTTCAAAGGTCCTTAGAGCATACAACACAAAATAAACAAAACCCACAACGATACTGACCAAGTAAACAATAGTATAGAAACAACTAATTATTTCCATGTTTTTGCCACACAAATTCCGTGTTGTCAGTGCTGCTTTGACGATTTTATCTGATTTTTTTTAGCAACTTAAAAGCTATATGACATTTCTCACTAGCTCTGTTCTTGAAGCAGATACACTTACAGTTTCACTATTAGTAGAGTAGAGACGCTTCTGCCGAACACTGTTGAGAGACGCACAGACTCAGATAATTCATACGTGCTTAATCTCTCTCTCTCTCTCTCTCTCTCTCTCTCTCTCTCTCTCTCTCTCTCTCTCTCTCTCTCTCTCTCTCTCTCTCTCTCTCTCTCTCTCTCATAACTGCACTGTTACTCTGCCATCAATGGCTCAAGCCACCATTAAAATGACGTTTTGGAATGAGCAAAGGAGGCATGGGATGAGATGTGTAAGAAATGAGTCCTAAGTGCGTTTTAACGACAAAAACCAAGCGGAATAATTGACTCCGGGCTGTTGAATTATTGAAAAATAATGCAAACTCGAGGTGTAACTCCGCTTCACATCGAGGCAGCATTACAACCTGTGCATTATTTTTCAAATAATTCAACAACCTGTCGTCAATTATTCTTTACATATATCAGTAGTGTACCATTTGGGACGATGCCCAATCAAAGGTTTTACAAGCAACCAAGGACATTCAGCATGAACATTAATATGCACAACATTTCCAAAATCTCATGCAAACATGTTTTTTCTTCCAGAGTGGGTTTTTTATAATGAGCTGATTGTGTTTATTGTAAATGCACATGTATATTGTTGGTGTACTGAAGTCACTTTTGATAAAAGCATTTGTAAATGTATGAGACCATGGACTAATCAATACAAGTCAAAGTTAAAAACCAGATTGACAATCACAAAATGGCCACCAAGTAGAAAAAAATAGTTGTCCGATACTGTAATTCAGTGGGATAAATGGATTAGTCTCCATGGAGACGGCAGGCGGGAGTTGTAGTATGGAGGTATTGCAGTCTTCACCCAAACAGATGGGCGGTGAGACGGCAGGGAGCAGATCAATATCCATGTGCTCTAGTGAACACAGGCCTCCCTTGTCTGCTGGATCCAAACCAGCCCGAGGGCCGCCACGGCCTCTCTTCTCTCTCGCTCACTCACTGTCTTTGTCTTCCTTCTGCAGAATTGACTGTTTTCTCACTGTGGACACTGGCTGAAAGGGATGCTTCTGATCCCAGGGTCATAAAGAGACTCGCCGCGGTCTTTGGAGGACACTGAACGCTTTTTAAAGTCACACTCTGATTAATAACCTAACAGATGACTGTGAATCCATCTTGAAACAACAACGAAAGAACCTCACAGAGTGTTAACCGACTTGTCTTCATGGGAGCTGGTAAATGTACCAACTGTTCTGGATGCGCCAAGCGTCCTGTTCTTTATAGCAGTATGAGTAAAACTTCAATAATAAACAGGAATAAACGGGGGTTAAGTGCTTAATGAGTGCATTTTAATGTAGAACAAAACACTGGAAACTATTAAAAAGCTCATTATATAAATCGAACTGTAAATGGACATGCACACAATACACACATGCACACAATACACACAGCATAAGATGCCAGAATGCCAATAAAGGTGTTTACTTGCACAGTAAAAAGGGGTTAATGGGCAAAAGTCTACACACAATGTTTCCCTGATTTGATGTACTGTATTTGGTTTTTAACTTAACAATCTGGTCTGTAATAATGATCTGAAGTTCAAACTGAGCAACAAATTGGAGAAGATGTAAGTGACTTTGAAAGCGGCGTGGTTGTTGTTGCCAGACGGGCTGGTCTGAGTATTTCAGAAACTGCTGATCTGGGATTTTCATGCACAGCCATCTCTAGGGTTTACAGAGAACGGTCAGAAACAGAGAAAATATCCACTGAGTGGCAGTTCTGTGGACAAAAATGTCTTGATGCCAGAGGTCAGAGGAGAATGGCCAGAGTTCGAGCTGATAGAAAGCCAACAGAAGCTCACATCACACTTGTTACAACCGAGGTCTGCAGAAGAGCATCTCTGAACGCAACAACACATCAAACCTTGAAGCAGAAGAGCTACGGCAGAAGACACAAAGGTGACACTCCTGTCTGCTATAAGAACAGAAACTGAAGCTACAATTTGACCGGGCTCACCAACATTGGACAATAGAAGACCGTTGAGGTCTAATGAGTCTCGATTTCTACTGCGACATTCAGATGGTTGGGTCAGAATTTGGACTAAACAACACGGAAAGCATGGATTCATCCTTTTATCAACAGTTCGGGCTGCTGGTGGTGAAATGGTGTGGGGGAAATTAACTTGGCACTTTTTGGACTCCTTATATCAATTCAGCATAGTTTAAACGCCACAGCCGATCTGAGCATTGTTGCTGCCCATATCCGTCGCTTTATGACCACAAGTACGCATCTTCTGATGGCTACCTTCAGCAGGAGAACACACCATCTTACAAAGCTCATCTCAAACTTGTTTTTTTTAGCATGACAATGAGTTCAAATACTCAAATGGCCTCCACAGTCACCTGATCTCAATCCAATAGAGCAGCTTTGGCATGTGGTGGAACTGGAGATTCGCATCATGGATGTGCAGCCGACAAATCTGCAGTGAGACTGCGTGATGCTATAATGACAATATGGAGCATCTTGTGGAGCATCTTGTTTAATCTATGGCATGAAGAATTAAGGCAGTTCTGAAGGCAAAAAGGGGGTCCAACCCGGTACTAGCAAGGTTTAGTGGCCATTATTTTAGTCATCAGTTATTTTAAATTGTAATATTTCACAATAGTATTGTTTTTACTTTATTTTTAATCAAATAAATGCAGCCTTGCTGAGCAAGATACTTCTTTTAAAAATATTAAATGTTTTACCAATCCCAAACTTGTGAACGCTAGTGTATATACATGATGACCGGACAAAAAGTTAGCTTTAAAAAAAATGTGGGACTAAAAGTAGTCTCTAATTCTAATCTTGCACGCTAGATTCAAGTTCAAACAAACTTTATTGGCGTGACTGTGGTACACTATATAGAACTGATACTATGCAAATTGGGATATTGCCAGTAACTGTGACTGTACTGTAAAATTACAATAATAATTCACTCAAACCATAACGCCTGACCCGCTCTGCAGAGATGTTGTGGATAAGAGAGATTTTATGGTAAGATGGTTTGTTCACTGGGATGCTTGTGTGTGGGGGCGTTCTTGGAGAGAGCATCTATGAGATGTTGCTGTGAGATTGCTCCAGGCCTGGGTTGAAAAGCCATGGCAGAAGGTCATTAGATTCTGGTTTCACATTAGCATGTGCTGAATGGGATTACCCAGCCAGAGGAGCTCAGAGGAGACCGAGACCAACACACACACACACACACACACACACACACACACGCTTTACTGCTAACAGAGCAGCCATTAGCAGAACACTAGCAAACATCCTCTCTTATTTGTCTATCTGTTGATGTTTCATTGTTATTTTTTTCCTAGGAGTTACCATCCGTCGGTGTGTCCTAAAACTCCTCTATTGAGCTCTTTCGGTCTCATCACACTTATAAACACACGCACACACACACACAGAGAGAGAGAGTTAGTTGGAGCAGGGCTGGAGTCAAAATATTCACTGCATGACTAAAAATGGAGTCTCTGTTGAATGCAACACCTTCAGAGAAAATCTCCCTCAGGCTAAAACACATCTTCAGGGACTTTTTGATGTAATAATCATTGTTTTTGTTTTGGACAGCTCTTGTACAGCAACACAAATGATCAAAGGTGTATTACAGTAAGCATTACACCATTTATTAGTCAAAATAGAAATATGAAATTACTTCCCCATATATTAAAATTTTTCCTATTAAATTGTGTACTACTTAATACACATTTGGTGTGTGTGTGTGTGCGTGTGAAAAATATACATAATAATAATACACACTAAACAAAAAGCATAACAAAAAGCCAGTTCATTTTATATATAAAACAATTAAAAAACATAATTACATTAACATATTGAAGAAAATAACAACAACATACTTACAGTGTAGGCCTATACAAAAAATATGCCACTGAAACTTTATTTGGAAAAATCTGAATGTTATCTTGATAATGTCAGCACAATTCATGCTTATATTCATTCATTATATTCTTGAAAAGTAGCATCTTCCTTCACAGTTGCAAAAACTGCAATACAAAGTCAACCTATATCACATTTCATGACCTGTATGTTGACCAATCAGCATCCAGGACCAGATCTATCTGTTTTATAAGAAGTCTTCAGACACTCTCAGTCATCAGACAGGATATGATTTCAAGTTTTTATGCCGCGGCCACATTAAAGCAGTCCGTCTTAACCAGACGATGCATGTTTGATATGGTGTAAAGAGCATCTCACAGCATTTCTGCATGATATTGCTGTTACCATACTGCAAGAATGATTCATCATCAAAAACACGCATCCAGGAACGCTGCCAATAGGCCGAGCATCTGGGAAAACGTGCTCTCTGCTTTAAGCACAACTTAAGATTCCATTGATTTTCATGACGGAAATAAAATCGCTCTGGAGTTTAGAGGGCACGTTTTATGCTTCTATCTCCGGAATGAGTGATAAGATTGGACAGATAGTCCGCACAGGATTTAGAACTAAATTTAAAACTCTTATACACAGCGCACAATGTCAGCATTAAGATGTTCTTATGGTAAACTATCAAAAGAGTAGATTCATAGATAAGATGTGGCATCAAATTATTATGCACATGTTATATTGACTTTATTTTTATGACCCGAGTGATCTGTCTTTCTGGGGAGAGCCATGAAGAGAAACTACACCTCAACGCTGCCCTCTACTGACAAACACATCATATCGCAACAGCGACAAACAAACAAGCTGTTGACTCAGGGATGTCAAACTCAGTTCCTGGAGGGCCACAGCCCTGTAGAGTTTAGCTTCAACATTAACTAAACACACCTGATCCAGCTAGTCAAGTCCTTCAGGCTTAGTTATTTCAAAACTGCAGGTATGAGCAATTTCCAATCGGAAGCGAGCATCCCTATGCCCTACTCACTTTGGAGGTAGCAGGGTGCTTGTGTGTCATAATGAAACCGTCTAGAACGCACTTGGCAAAGGAAGCAATGAAAGACCAAGTCATTTCCTCATTAGATTCACATGGTATGTTACCACAACAAAGGAATATCTTATCATTGCTGGTAAGATTGTTTAAATATGTTTTATACTTTATATGTGTGTGTGTGTTCCCAATCTGCTCTTATATTTTTTAAGCATTAAACATATTTCTATGAAATGTGCATGACGAAAATGTGCGTAATATATCATAAAACAAAACGACTTGAATCATTCTGTTTATACATTAACTCCAACTCTCCCGCCATTTCTAGATTTAAAATCAACGTTGAGGACTTGTCACCCTGGGTCACTCACGTGACCATAAACGATTGAATTACTTCCTTGACGTGACCAACGCATGTTCCCTTCGCTAACGGACTTGTGGAAGGGCCCTTCGTGAAGGGATTCATTTGTTTGGAACGTCCCTACAATTGGTGTCCCCTTCCCGAAGTGCCTTTCAAGGGTGCAAAAACGCAGTTTGGAATTGACGGTTCGCAAAGACCCGCCCCCTTAGTTACTGTCGCTATGTCCGACAAGCTACGCCGCTCTCACTCCACACCATGTTCTCACGCAGTGAAAAAATACATCATGGAGCAGAGAGGACACTGACAACGCGCTGACAGACAGGACAGACCAGGTTACTTTTGGGTTACTTTTGATATTAAACATTAAGTCTCACCTTTCAAATTTGGTAATTTTTTTTAAAGAAATTTAAACAATAAATACCGTTTTGTGGCTCTTTAATGTGCTTGACAGATCGCTGTAGAGTCTCATTTAAAGCTACTCGTGAACCGATCATCTCTTACTTCAAGTTCATTTATAGCATCAAATAAACATGAATGAACATAAGAAGGGATGTTGTTTTAACCACGGAAAGGCGTCAGTACACTCCGCTTCTCAAGATCAAATCCTCCCATGTTAATCTACTAACTCTCCTGACGGCTTTGTCGGACAAAATGGTGGATTGCGAAGTATGATTGGTCAGATCACCTGTCAATCAAGCTCCCTGTGATGGGTCAATTGGAACTAAACTCTGTAGGACTGTGGTTTGACACTCCTGCTAAAGGGTGTCATATATCAAATTTTCCTTGATTTCTTGAGATAAAAAGGTTTTATGTACTACCATCCAATAAGAACATTTACTGAAACTAAACAGCATACTAAATAACAACTAACTGATGTCAGAATATATTACCATTCCATATACAGATTACCACCAACATTTACCATTATGGCACATAAAAATGTGAATAATGTAAGTGGACTAAAACTACTAAAACTTAAAAAAATAAATAAAATAAATGAAATGGCCCCTTTTACTGTACATCACACATGAGTTCTACAATCATCACTCAAATTTTCAATTTCTTAAAGTTGCTACACAAATACATGAATAAACTAAACAACATAATCATAAATTGCTACAATAATACAATTAAAACTGTAATACAAACAAAACTAGAAGCGAAACATCTGAAGGAAATAAATAGATGCTCTATTACCCAGTGTAAAAGTAGCAGTGCATCAGGTTCACTTTTTTAAAACATAAACCCTGTTGCGTTTTCAACTTTCTGCACGACTCCATTCGACCGGTGGATCTCGTGGGCCTTTGGGTTTCTTTATGCGACAGTTGAAACCTGAAGCGCAAGACAAACAAAGTCAAAGTTTAAAATCACCAGGTGCCCTGAGAAACACAAGATAACAGAGCACAGGTCAATATGAAGTCATATTTTAAATGGATCTTGGTTCAGGATCAAATCTAGGTTAGTTAGATGTTCTGAAGAACACAACATCATCGAAAGGGCTTGCCGAGCCTTCAGCTAATTCTGAAGATTAGCCAAATGGGAAAACCTACTAGATGCATACATGAGGAAAAATTTATTCTCGGTTAGCGCCGCCTATCGCGCAGCCGTGAAAAAGTCATACAGGTTTTGAATGACATTAGCCATGTTTCCATCCACCTATTTTTATAAAAATTTTGGGATACAAAAATGCTGGATGGAAACATATGCGCTCAATTGAGTCGAAAAAACATTTATCCGATAAGAATAAGTGCATACAACTACAATGGAAACTCATTTACTGAGGAATCCCTCAATGCGCAACAAAAAACTTGCATGACTTTGCCTCAACAGAGGATGTGATTGGATAACTGGACTACCAGCGGATCAGTTTCATTGCAAAGCATCTCAAAGGTTGGTTTGGTCATTCTGAAATGCTTGAGCCAAAGTCTATCATCAAAAAGATTGGGTATAACGACCTCCAAGTGTCTCACATGATTGTGTTCTCAGACATCAGGCATCTGAACGTCTCAATGTTTATTGTGTTTCGTCTGCACACTCTGAGCAAGTCATTTATGATGTAGGACAAAAGAGCCACAGTTGCCTCCCTGATTGTAGACTTCTATTTTTATTACAGATATTTTGCCACTTTTGTGTGTGTGTGTGTGTGTGTGTGTGTGTGTTTTGGTTGGTTGGTCTTGGTCTCTTCTGAGCTCCTCTGGCTGTGTATCCCCATTCAGCACATGCTAATGTGAACAAGTCTTGAACACGAGGGATAGAAACTGGGCTTTATTAGCAAATGTTTTATGCGATATTCCAATTTTGGGTTACATTTGCACCTTTGAATGGAAACATATTGTTGAGTGAACAATTGCTTTAATAACAAAGATTAGGGATTTGTTTAAACATATAACCCTAAATTCGAGCAACAGTAAAAGTGATGTTTGCATTCCCCAGATATGAACAAGGTTGCTTTAAGGCCTGGAAACCACCCAGTGATGTCACTTTTTTGTGGTTGTAAGTGCGTGTGTGGTCTGGGAAGCTGTGCACTGCCCACAATCTGCCAGTTTACCTATTGTAAAACAGCTATTTTTATTTACTAAACGACAAGTTAGCAATTTGCATGAGGATTGAGAAGATTGAGAAACTAGAAACTAGCAGATTTGTCCAAAAACCCTTCCAAACCTAAATATTTATCTTCTAATGTTCAGAATGAAGATTTGGTGTGCATACGGTGTAACTCACCCAGACCGCCCGGGGCAAATGGGCTGTTGGTGTCCCTGACCACGCTAGACACATATTCATAATCATCATCTGTAGAAGATTGGCTCTCAGCTGAGAAAAACAAGTTTAACAATGTTTAATAACTTAAAAACAAACCTCAGAGCATTAGATTGAAACCGACACTGATCTAACACTTCTTCCTGTTTACTGCTAGATAGCGTTTCACTCATTTGGTCGATAAGGAGTCTTATCGGAACAGAAAGGGGAACAGAAAAGACTCCTACATCACTAACAACACACCTTACTCTTCATAGTCTGTATTTGAAAGCATTCAAAAGTGTTTGACATATAACATGAGGTCATTCAATATCAAAATTGTACATCTTAATTTGGCCCTGCAGTGTAACCAACGCTGTGTCCCAATTCACCTTCTGTTTTTGAGAAGAAAAAGTGCATACTTTTATGCGTGTTTATATGTGTATCAGAAGATTAGGCAAGTTTTGAGACATAATACTACTTTAAAGGACAGCTCTGTCGCTTAGTTACGTGCATCCTGTTATCGTTTAAACTGCCCTGTCAATCATCTTGTCACAGTTAAAATCCTCCACATTCAATTTAATTTAATGTCCTACTTTTTTAGAGAGAAATATAGTAACTAGCACGTTGATCTGCCAGTCGTGGGTCTTTTATGCGGATACTCTCCTTGCAATTTGCATAATGATGCATTTAAAAGATAATAACCAAACATTTCAGTACAAAAGTTCACATTGCTGTTTCAAATTAAATATAATGTGGATAACATTGAATAAATATATTTTTGTCAGGTTAGATACTGATTACTCAACACTCAAACCCCTTTATCTAAACCTCTCTACTTTCCCTACTACCGTCGGACTCGCACATGCGTCATATTTGAGTTTATTTTTAAAACTTTGTATTCGTGTTTGTAGTTCTAATCAAATTCTTGTCCAACGTGCAATGGGATGTGGGCAGAATGTGATTAAAATCAACACCCCATTTAGCATAAGCATTTTTTAAAAATCTTTTAATTGTATAAATAATAAACAATACTGATAAATAATGTGTAAATGTCACTTCATTGTTTTCCAGACCAACTTGCATAGTACATTAAACACGTAACAACGCACTTACTTGCACTTGGGGATCGTGAAAGAGGAACTTGTGGCTGAGGAACACAAATTTCATTGAATTAGATTTAATTATATTGATTGCAGATTTCATCTTGTGATTATCAGGGTTACAAAGACTGTGATCATCAGTCAAATACACATTAGAATCATATTCAGTGGAAATATTCAATCTGTCAGGTTATTTTTACTAAATGTACTGCCTGTAAGTGTCTGCTAAAGCTTGTTAACTTGTGAGTGTGATCTCAGCTAGAAGCCTCATATCACAGGAAGAGGCTGAATGTGCCTCACAATGGCACATTCTAATGTGAAACACAAACAAAGGAGAAACTTGACACATCTACAAGTGTGTAGAGAGGTAATACGGGCCAATAGCTGCATGTAAATGAGTCATATAAGATTAATATGTACTTAGCACTTTAATTTGACATCTAATATGCTAACATGAAAACCGAACGAACCCATCTGCCAAGCATAAATGACTGCAGAATCTTAATACCAATCAGATCATTTACCTGTGCATCTCTATTCATGGACCTCAACTCCCCTGAGAAAAAAACAAAAGGTTTATTCAGAAATCATGAATTTTTATTGTGATAAAAAGTATATAACCAGACCACCACTATTACTACTACAAAAACAAAAAGTATTGCAAATTATTATTTTCCCTCTAAAACAAGGAGCTTTATACCATCTGCATATTAAAGCATACAGTAAGCCATTGGTAGGTTGATATGTAACTGGTATGTAAACACTGGTGCTATACAAACATCTGACGTGTTACCTTTGGGCTCAGCAAATGCTGTGAATTTAGAGGCGGGACTATCTGCTTGGTTGACCAATGGCAGACAGGGGAGAGTTTTTGAAGCCTGCTTGAAAACACTGGCTATGTTCAAAATTGAATACAGTTCAGTATGCACTCTATACTGCTGACTATTCCTGTTTTGTGGCACAGAAATTACACGCTTCACCTGTTAGGACTCTGCCGATACTAAGTTCAATAATAGATGAAACAAAATGGCATTTTAATTTCCTGAGAGATATGAAAATATGAGCTTGAAATAACTGAACTTTTAACAGATAAACACCAAATGAGAGGGCTCTAAATACCCAGGTGATCACATGAAAGAGAAGAACTAAAAAAGAACATGAGTCATGAGACGACAGTGAGAGCTGCAAGCAGAAGTTTCCAAACTTTACTCTCCTCAAACAAACAAGTTCCCTCTGTCTCAAATGATCTTCCTTTTAGTGTTCAGCTGAGTTGGCAGTTTTTTTGTCTACTTTAATTCATTTTCAATTCAGCGAGATTCTCAGTATATAAGAAAATGTGTTTGGTCCGTGCAAAACGTGAGTGTTGTGGATAGTTGTCAAGGCGTTGCTATGCAGTTTCTAGGGTGTTTTGTGTGGTTTCCCTGAACACCCTAGCAAGTGCATAGAAACACCCTGAAAAAAAATGCACATTAACACTCTGGAAACCATCCACAGCACTGTAGCAACTGCAGCAACGCCCTGGCAACTATCCACAACACTCAAGTTTTGCACTGACCAATGTCTGTGTTGTTGGTCTAGTTAACTATTATACTAATAAATCTTTATTTTAATCAATTGAAATAAAGGAGAAATATAAATATATTAGATTAGATTAAAAACCTTAACAAATTGAGAAATGTTGCATTGGCAATTAACTGAAAAAAAATTATTCAAAAATAATACTGGTTCAGGGTCGTTGCTTAGTGATTACTTAAAGGAGAACTCCGGTCAATTTTAACATTGAGCTCAATTTTTAGTAAATTTGGAGTGCTGTCAATACAGAGAACAACGACAAAAATCGGTGTTGCCTACACCGTGTTATCCTCTTTTTAAAATTGGCAGCCTATTGACTTGAATGGGGTCTAATTTTAAACCTGCTTTTATTTCTCTTAACATATTTGATGTGTCATACAAGTGCCCAGCCATGTTGAGTGATTCCTTCAGAGTGAACACGAGTGAATCTGACTGCAGTAGATGTGAAAGATATGAATAAAAATGATGTTATATCAGCCAGCGCACATACCTGTATTTAGTTCCTGTTTTCGGTCGAAGTCCAAAGTAGTCGATTGTTGAGTTCACGCGCATAGGTTTAGTTATCTATGATCACGCGCGTGAACTCGACAATCGACTACTTTGGACTTCGACCGAAAACAGGAACTAAATACAGGTATGTGCGCTGGCGCATTTTTATTCATATCTTTCACATCTACTGCAGTCAGATTCACTCGTGTTCATTCTGAAGGAATCACTCAACATGGCTACGGAAATTATTATTTGTTTCATTCGTCAGGTGAAAAATCGAAAAAAGCAACGGAATAAAAGACAAATTTAATAAAAAACAGCCATTCAAATAGTACCTTACCTGGCAATAGCTCATAACCCTCATGGTCCATTACTTTAGGTGACAGTCCTCCTCTCTGATTGGCTGTTGTTGATCTGTCATAAACCGGTGAGGTGGGAGGAGGCAGGAGTGATCCAGGTCTGATTTTAGGTTTAACTGCACTGTAGAGAGCATTCTTATTGCTTTTCTCTGAATTAGCATTGTCATAGTAATGGACAGTGATCGAATGGGGGGCAGAGCTGGGGGGCTGCAGTTTTGGCTTGTTGACGACCGCATAAGTGTCGTTCATCCTGGTATGAGGAAGAGGATGAGAAAGCCTGGGCTTGAGAGGAGGATTTCTGAAACCAAAGACAGACAAGTACACATTTAAAGTCGGCATGAAATGAAAATGGAGGCCAGCTAGTAAGCGCTGTGCGAGTAAACCTCACTCCCCTGGCCTCAAGAGGCGCACTAGCGACTGATGCTAGAGGCTGCGGTCTCTAGAATCCTTGTTAGCGCGCGCGCCTCCCATCCCATAAAGTACACTTATTAGGGGCATTCTGTGATCTGACTTGTTGGACGATAAAATAGGCATGAAAAAAAAGACGTATCTACAGAGAGAATATTAGAGACTTGCAGTTGAACGTCTTTGACCCGAGTAACAACCATTGCTAGCAACTAGCTAGCAACACAGCGGACAGTTTTGCGCAGACAAGCATCCACAAAAAAAGCAAGAATCTAGTCATAATATAAGCCTCACTATGGTGAAGAGATGAGGTCACTAGCATGCCAATTAAATTGCTAGTTTATAAGTCAATGGGTATTTGTGACAATGTAGATTGCATTAGATTATACAGAGACGTAAGACTCACTCACATTTTGCTCTGGGTGTCTTGAATACATTGGTACATTGTGGGACCCCATATACAGCTACGTATAATGTCCAACTGTCACATTTGCATTCAATGCAATGTGAGAAATATGTTATTGACACAAGAGGAACTGCAACACAACACATCGACTTAAAAATTAATAAATGCTCCGTATAATGTATAAGCATGCGGTCATGCAAAATATTCACAATATTCATTACAAAAGTTATATTCGTCTGTATGCAAAGCAGAAACGCCACCATGAATCCCACTGTGCGCATATATCCAGCTATACATCGATGACTCAGGAGATTAACTCGCATTAACTCGGATGAAGTTACGTGTTAGACAAGAAAAGTGTGGTGTGCGAGACAGAACCGACAATAACAGCTTGCATCTTGGCTGAGTCCACCTGTGTGACGCACGGCGCCGTAGTTTGCAGAACTGCGCTGTTGTCAATCTCAAACTGGCCTCTGGCTGTGTGGCCACCACTGATTTTAATCACAGACATCCGCAAACAGTCAAACCAGGTTAGAAATTTGGAAATGAGGGTCATTTGTTGTCTTACCGTGTTTTAGAAAGTTCGTTGAAGCTGCCTAATGATCCTGATTTCAATGAAGCTTTCGGCGAAACCGCATTGATGTACAGAGAGGTCGAAGTCTTGTTTCCAATATAAAAAAAAGGAAAAAGGACAAACAAATAGTGAAATACGCACTCAGTGTGGGAGAGCAGCTGCACAGTGTTGAACTGTTGAAGGATAACTGGGCATTTGCATAGAGGAAGCACACAGCAAGCGTGTTTCCTGCTGAACTGCCTTTTTAAAGCTCAAGGTCTTGAGGAAGTAAAACAAGATGTGATGTAAAAATGCGAAATGCAATGGCAGAGAGATCTTATTTGAAACAACATGGTTGTAAATGTAACTTTTAATATATTACTTAAAGCACACTTAAACTACCACAGCAAAAACTACTAGCCTAACCAATACAGTTCAAACATGATTGGAGACAAGTGAACAGTTAATCAAAAATAAGATCAAATACACTAATTACAAGCATAGATAAATACAATATAACAAAGTTACAAAAAAAGTAAGGTCTAACTGTTGTGTTTTCAGGAACAGACATGCAATAATTAGGCCTAAATGTTAAATAACACTGGTATAATACACACTGTATAAATTAAATATATATTCATCTTTGTTAAAACTGTTTTGTTGTTTGATTAAAGGGATAGTTCCCTCATGTCATTCCAAACTTACACTACCAACTACTTACACTACACTACCGTCTCTTCTGCTCACCAAAGCGGCGTTTATTTGATCAAACATACAATAAAAACAGTACTATTTTGAAATATAATTACAACTTATGTAAAAAAAAATAATAATTATAAATGTAATTTATTCCTGTGAAGACAAAGCTGAATTTTCAACATTATTACACCAGTCTTCAGTGACACATGATCCTTCAGAAATCATTCTAATATGCTGATTTGCTGCTCAAGAAGCATTTCTTTTTATTATAAATGTTGATAATGACAATATTTTTGTATCTTAATATTTTTTTTTAGGATTCTTTGATGAATAGATAGTTCAAAAGTACAGCATTTATTTGAAATAGAAATCTTTTATTACATTATAAATGTCTTTACGGTCACCTTTGATCAATTTAATGCATCCTTGCCAAAATAGAAATATTCTCTTTTGAGCAGCAGTGTGCGTCTTACCTCTGTATTCCTGTTTTTCACCTGCAAGGCCTTCTGAAACATCTGAGCGACCGTATGAAAGACAAATCCATACTGCTCCTGAGGAGATTCACATAAACATGACAAAATGACATCAGGACTTCACATGGTGTTGTGGAATATGACAGACAGGGCTGAATGGGCCTATCCATGTGCTCGGGTTAGATAAAAACATAGCTTGAGCATCAAGGCTTTGATATTTTACTTTAATGGGCAAAAGGTGCAATTACAGTTGAAGAACTTAAGTTGTAGATGCTTTCTATTATCTGTGCCATGCAAAAAAATGTACCTTTTTTTTTTTTTAATGTACCTTGGTCTGCACAGCTGAAGGTCTCTGTCTTCTGAGCTTTAATATCAGGTCAAATATATTAAAATCCTCTTGTATTTGCTGAAAATAAATTAATGCATATGAATGTAATGTTTTTTTTCTTTCTATCTATCTATCAATCTATAAATTCCTCTTGTATTTTTATGTTGCTACATACATTATATATATACACTGTATGTTTCACCTTCAAGCACTGTATATGCATTTTATATTGGTTATTATGTTAATACCTCTGTCAGTAGTAGATCATTGACATAGTCAACAGCACAAATGACCCCGGTTCTACCGCACCCGGCACTGTAAAGCAAGAGAAGCTGTCACATTTCCATACCATATGATATGATCCATTCTCCCCCGAGTCTCGGTTCAGAGGGTCACGGAGGGGAATTATGGGCCATATTGTTGGACAGAGCCTCTCTCATGTATATAGAGAGAGGGTAATGAGTGAATCTGTGCTGAAGCCTGGAAGTTAACAGGCTTTTCCAGCGCCACATCAGGTGCTGAATATTTAACATGTCTCACTTCATTTAAATGGTGCCATTAAAATGCATGGAACCAGAGGAACACAGGCCGGCCCCTGCTGCACCCTAACAACACGGACGGACACGACCTGATGAATTTTCATGGGCAGATGGGTCATTTGTCAGAGGCACAGAAAAAAAAAAAAAACAGAGACGGCTGTGTGTGTGATACAGACCTGCAGTGGATCACTACAGGGTCCGTCTGGTTGCTCTGTTTTTGGCGAGCCAACTCCATCATACCCAGAATGCCATCCGGCATGTCTGGAATTCCATGGTCGGGCCAGGCAGTATACTGGAAATGAAACACTTTACGGGCTTCCTGTGTGGAAAAGATGGCGAGTTTTGACCTATGAATGGATTATGGTTTCTACACCAAATTACAATGTTTGAAATGAGCTAAAATGTGAAACATCACACACTGAGATGGTTATAGCCAGAGTAAACAGTGTTTTACAAGACACTCAAAATGAAGTACACTGCAATTTTGTGGTTTGATAGATTTTCTTTAAATAGAAAAACTCTCAAAGGAACAGTTCACCATAACATCATCTTTCTGTCTATATATATATATATATATATATATATATATATATATATATATAGACAGTTCACCATAACATCATCTCTGTCTATGTGTATATATATATAATGTCTATATCACACCTACTAATGACACACTGGAGACACCACTTACATCACAATATTTTACCACCAACGTCCGAACAACGACTTCCTCATTTGGTCGCAACTCCTCAAACTAAAGACAAAAAAATGACATTAATAAGGAGAACTTCATCTAGTGGGGCCTTGCAACTGCATGAACTACACTTTGCATCAAACTGCAGACAAAAAACTGACAAAACTTTCATGAAGCGTGGAGATAACATCAAAAGGAACTGTTGTGAAAGATCAATATCCTGTCTCTTAGACCTAACTGTTGAATTACTGTACACACATTGTTCATTGTTGAGAAGCACAGAAAACACTTACAGTTGAGACAGTAAAGGGACCAAAAGTGGATGTGTCTGTGGTTGATGCCCAGTAGACTTCACATTTTTTCTAAACAACAGAGAGGGTGTAAAAAAAAACAGTAAATGGCAAGAAAATGATAGGCGTATGACACAGAACAACAAAGAAAATATTCAGATTACCTTTCCCATCTCAATCTCGCGACAAGCCATGATTATGACCTAACAATAAAAGAACGGACCAGACTTTAAAAAGTGGAAATGCTACAAAAGCAATACAATTATGCATTGAAGCTATAATGATAATGATATATAATAATAAAAAAAATACCTTTACATTGTGTTGCCAAATCATACGCCAGAAATCAACCACAGTGCTGCTCACAGGGCCTTGGGTGGCAATATACATCTTGTTCTTAGCAGCTCCCTAGTGGCGAAAAATATAGAAAATGATAATAATACAACAAAAAGAATTTCTATCTATCAATGCTTCAAAAACGATCTGGACAAAACTACCTCTACACCAATGTGTCTTACATATATACTGTATAAAATGAACTACTACGTCTTAAAAAGCTTCTTTTTTTCTATCACAAAAAAAGAGCATGATGCTCCAGATAAGTGTTGAAGTTTAAACACTGCAGTACCTTGATGAAGCTGGCATTAATATAATCAGACTCATATTCAGATGTGGTTGGAGTTAGACAAACTCTGGTCTGATCATCTGGAATACAAACAACAACAAAAAAGAAGAGGAAATATAACAAGGATTTGCATAATTCTTCCTCTCATCAGTGTAACTCATAATCATTTATCAGGAAATACATTGTGGAGACTCAGTTATGAAATATTATGACATGCTTTTGGACAATGCAAAAAAAAAAACAGTACTGTAACTATAGGAGGCATGTTTTGACAGATGTGTTTGACAGATAATCATGTAAAATAACTTTGGTGCATTATTCTGTCACACACTGAGAGGAACTGTGAGTCACATATATTCAGAGCTGATGAGATCTGAGCTCACTGTCAGATGTGAAAATCCTGATGGGATATTAAAGGATGTAATATACTACTAACACAAAAAGTGTCTTAGCATCAGTTAAATGGGTTTTAAATAAAATGAAACACCATACTGTATATGCCATTGTTTTTCTGTAAAAGTACATTTTATGTGTGTCATGAGTTATATTGTAGCTGTAAAATGTATTATTAGTTATTATATAAACAATACACCATTGCAAACCGTTTAAAAAGTAATGTTAAATGAAAAATATAAATATTTATTTATGACACGAAAAAAAAGCTACTAAAAATAAATGTAATATAGTTTGTGGAGGGACCAGTGAAATTATTAGTCTGACTGCCAGCACAAAAAGCCTTATTGTTAAGCACTGACTACATTTTTATTGTAGAATTATGCAAGCAGCTTTTTTGACTGCATATTAACATCAACTAAGTAACCTATATTTTTAAAGTCTCACTGCAAGACTAATTGAATTGCATTGAATTTAACTGAACTTTTAACCTAAAAGATGTTGGAAAAACAATAAAGGTCATGTCCGTGTTATCAGCTAACACATTTCATATAACAACTGCATGGTGTGAATTGCATTGAATTTAATTGAATTTAATTACAGAAACTGTTTCGCCTAGAAAAGGCCTTAATAACCTTTAATAGAACTAAAATAAACCTTCTCCGATAAGACTACGTACAGGGTAGAATATCCCTGTAGCGGTTTTTCTTCACATTTTCTTTGATTTCTCCTGCCGCAGAGGTCAGGCCATAGTCCTCTTTCAATGATAAACTTTTCTGTCGTATCAACTGAAAAAGGAAAGAGAAAAAACAGGTATGATTTTTGTTTTGTTTTTTAAATCCATCACAGTTGCACCATCTGACCACAAGGTGGCATCCTGTAGCTTGTCAAGCTATGGTGAATTCCTTTTTAATAGCTTATAAAAGCCATGAAAGGGTCTTTTTTTTAGGGTGGATGTGGTTTTGAAACATTCCAGATCAAACCCACAATTAATGCTATTATGCTACTATGACCAAACATACTGAAAGTATAACATTAATTAACTTAAACATTTACAGTACATTCATGCATTTGGCAGATGCGTTTTATTCAAGGTATACTTTTGATCCATTCATGCATTCCTGTTTCACACATTATCCATTTGCAGCACATATCCAGTTTGAATGCTTCACCGCACCGATCCTGCAACGCACTTGTCGTACTCCAGTTCATATATACGGATGCACATTTTTTCAGCAGAGCATTCACACAGGCACATGCTGGGTACAGTGTGTGCAGCGTAAATGCTCTAATAAATGCTGAAAAAAATGTGCATCCGTATATGAACTGGAGTATGTGTGAAACGGACCTAGGAGTTGCTAGCGAAAAGCCTTCAGCTCATCTCAGGCAAACAAACAGGTTATGAATGTCTGTAAATAGAGGCAGCCACAGACTAAAACTACTCTCAGTTTTACTTCCACTTATAAAAAGAGATCATCTCACATGCGTTATTTTCAACACGAAGCTCTTGATTGGGTCTCTGTAAAAGAAGCCACAGAGAATCACAAACAATTTCTGTCCCCTTTACCACAAGCACTATAGAGTCGCAAGTGTTTTTTTCCACAGACGCTTCATCTTCTGAAAGCTGCCAGTAGTTAAAAACCGAGAAACTTAATGAGGAACTGTAGATTGTGCTTATTACAAATGCCCTCTTACTTTCACTAATGCAGCCAAACGAGTCAAAAAGCAACAGATACTTCTGCAAAACGCTGGTCTCATTGTAACCACAGTAGAATGTAATAACGAACAGTTAAAGGGATAGTTCATCCAAAAATTTGAATTCTATCATCATTTACTCACCCTCAAGTTGCTCCAAACCTGCATGAATTTCTTTCTTCTGATGAACACAAAAGATATTGTGAAGAATGTCAGCAACCAGACAGTTGATGGACGCCATTGACTTCCATATTTTAGTCCACTATGGAAGAAAGTCATCATTGGTGCCCATCAACTGTTTGGTTACCCATATTCTTCAAAATATCTTCTTTTATGTTCAACAGAAGAAAGAAACTCATACAGGTTTGGAGCAACTTGGGTGAGTAAATTATGTCTTAAACATTATATACAGATCTCTCTCTCTCTCTCTCTCTCTCTCTCTCTCTCTCTCTCTCTCTCTCTCTCTCTCTCTCTCTCTCTCTCTCTCTCTCTCTCTCTCTCTCTCTATATATATATATATATATATATATATATATATATATATATACTCTACAACGGTTTGCTAATGTCCCTCTGAAAGTTTAAAACATTAAAAAAAATTATGTTTTGAAACCTTTTTTTCTTGGTTAGAGAAAACATTAAGGGAAAGTTACATTTGATCATTTTGTAAACATAATGGGAACGTTGCTTTTGAATGTACTCTAAACTTCTGAAAGTTGCAATGTTTAAAAATGTTCCATGACCGATGTGTATATTTTTTTTGTGTGTGCCAATGTTTTGAGAATGTTATTAAAGACCACATATATTTGAATGAACAATCTATTAACATTAACAAGAACGTTTGTTCATAACTTTGAGAGAATCTTTCCAGAAGGTGCCCTGTCAGCTGGGTTTCAGATTCTGAAATGAAAAAAGCACGAGTGGAATGAGCAGTAAGATCTTTCAGCTCTGTTTACTGTTGCTCATGCAAATGTTGTGTGAATAGTTTTTTTTATCTATAATGCAGTCATCAACTCATTTGCAAAGAAACATGTAAATAAACGGTTGTCTAAAATATATTTAACACTAAAGTAAAACTAACTCTCACTCATAAAATTAGTTACAAAATTAAAAACTAAAGCACGTTCATGTAGTTAGAAATGTCCATAAATTGATCATATATTGACACAAAAACGTACTCTAATGGTACCACGGTAATGATTCATTATATGATGGTAATTCCGTGGAACTTTGATTACCATAATCATATAACATGTGGTATTTACACAAGGTACTTCAAATACTGCTATCATTACCATGATATAATTCCTAAAAAAAACATGGTAATGCAATGATACAGTGGGGGTCCTTTGATAAATACAATGGAACTGAATGATTTCCAAATACATTTACCGTGGTCTCTACACTACTCCAAGTCACTTCACTTACAAAGAAGTACTCAAAAGTACAACCATGGTAAAACCATGGTATTCTTAGAAGTAGCCTGTCTGAGAGTGCCATGTAGCCTGCCATGTGTATTTCCCAAAGTATGTATTAGCATCACTGTACCATGATATTACCACAGTATTTCCGTAAGGGTTCACAAACATAAAAAATAAAATAAAAATAAAAAAATCAAGCAAAACGTTACACAAAGAGAAGTTTGTTGTGACATTCTGACTATTGTAGCTAGCCTAGCCTACATATCATGACAATATCCAAAAACATAATAATAGCATCGTGTGTCAAGTGTCAACTTATTTATACTGATATGATTTGGTAAGTAATAAGAAGCATTGCCAATTATAGACTTACGCTGAACTCGGTGGAGATGAGTTGGTCTCCACTGCTGTCATGGAGGTCGGACAAACTGCGGACCCGCTCCACGAACCTCAACAGGTGCGCTTCCATCACCATATAATCACTCTCATCAGCATCTTACTGTGTCATTTTTTGATACTGGACTCTTTCTTCACCACAACTATATGATAATTTAGCAGCTAATATGTCCGGTTTCCGTCTTGGTAAAGTTATCCAGGCAGCAAAACGGACACAGGGAAGTTTCTCCCGCTGAATCTTGTTGGTCAATGGTCACCTTCATGTAAGGCGTTGTCAATCATCAGCCGTCGCCACACCCACTTTATAATTCCTGCCAATCCGCGGTGAGGATTGAAACTCCCTTTTAGCGTGTGAAAATAAACTAGCCTACATTTCTCATCATCCTTTGGGGCAGCACGAGAACGCTATAATAACACTAACAATAATAATAAAACAAACAAATCGTCGATTATAGAGTACAGACACGTTTGCTCTTCACTATTAGGCTACAGTAGGCTAGTGCTGAAATCATTGCCGTCTATTGTGAAAGTGAAAAAGAAAGATGACTTGTCCAGCGACCACAATCACGTAGCGTAATGTCACAATTGCCATTTCCAAACTTGTAAGGAACTTCCACATGGTGAACTAATCTGCCCGATAGTCATTTTGGGACAAACCCAAACCAGCTAACAGTTTTCGCCAATACAATAGGCTACACTACACACACAAAAAAGCTTAGTAATGTATTATAATGGAATACCAGTCACCATTAGTCATTATGAAATTAATTTGCCAACTGGTTGCCCACTGAAGCTAAGCAGGGCTGAGCCTCAGTACCTGGATGGGAGACCTCCTGAGAAAACGTACTCGGTTACTAACGTAACCTCGGTTCTCTCTAGGAGAGGGAACGAGTACTGCGTCGAAAGAACGCTACGGGAAAGATATTTCTTTGTCGAGATTGAAGCCAAAAATTAATCCTTAATTTTGTAATATTGTAAAACGCTTTTCTGAAGCATACAACCTAGGCGGAGCAATACAGCTCACCCATTGGCTGCTCTGCCAGAAAAGCACAGCCTATGCGAGGCCAGGACGCTGACCAATGAGGACGCTTCGCGCCCTTCTGCGTCACCTCCCGCCCAAACAGGCGTGGCCTAGGCCTATAAATACGAGCATAGCTGTCTAACACGCCGATTTTCGTCAATGAAGCGACGCAGCGTGGACACGCACGGCATGAGACGCAGTACTCGTTCCCTCTCCTAGAGAGAACCGAGGTTACGTTAGTAACCGAGTACGTTCTCTTACGTAGAGTTCTCTCGTACTGCGTCGAAAGAACGCTACGGGAACCCCATGCAAACCGCCGTGCGTGTTCTTGGATCGACACAGACACCTAAGGGCGCGCGCGCCCTGGTATACAAGCGCCTACCCCAAGAAGTATAAGGAGAGCGGCTAAAATAGCATCATCCCTTATAGTAGTGCCTCTCAAGGCATAATAGCATATATATGTAAATATAGATATATATGAGGGGTAATAGCATGCTCATGGGACACATTGTCAGTGAGTGATGCTTAAAACATTGAAGTGACCTGGGCCGCAGCGCGGGGCAGGAGCACTTATACATATTAGACATTGAAGTGACCTGGGCCGCAGCGCGGGGCAGGAGCACTTGTACATATTACCATTGAAGTGACCTGGGCCGCAGTGCGGGGCAGGAACACTTATACATAGTCTTCTAGACCGAGAGCAGTTTAGCCTGCAACGCAGGAACCTCTAGGTTATAGAACCTAATAAATGTAGACGGGGAGGCCCAGCCTGCCGCCATACAGATATCTTGTAACGAGATTCCGCTATACCAAGCCCATGAGGAGGCCATGCCTCTCGTGGAATGTGCTCTGATGCCCAAAGGGCATTCCAAGCCTCCAGATGCGTAGGCTAGCGCAATGGCGTCCACTACCCATCGAGACAGACTCTGTTTCGTTGCGGCTCGTCCCTTGGAGCGCCCGCTGAACGAAACGAAGAGCTGCTCCGTCTGTCGAAAAACAGCGGAGCGGGACACGTAAGCTCTTAATGCCCTGACCGGGCAAAGGGAGCTATTTCCGTCCTCTGAGGCCGGCAGGGCCGACAGGGAGATGACCTGAGCCCTGAACGGTGTGTTGAGGGACTTAGGCACGTACCCATGCTTCGGTTTCAACACGACTATAGAGTCGTTTGGACCGAACTCCATACAAGAAGCTCTCACTGAGAGCGCTTGCAAGTCTCCCACACGCTTCACTGAAGCGAGAGCCAAAAGAAACACGGTCTTGAGAGACAGGTGTTTCATGTCAACTGAGTGAATAGGCTCGAAAGGGGCCCCTTTCATAGCGTTCAACACTGTAGAAAGGTCCCAAACGGGGACTGAAGGAGGCCTTGGAGGGTTTAACCTCCTGGCGCCTCTCAGGAAGCGGACCACCAGGTCGTTCCTGCCTAGTGAACGGCCAAGCGTTGGATTAACGAACGCTGATATGGCAGCCACATAGACTTTGAGCGTGGATGGGGTTCTTCCCTTATCCAATAGCTCTTGCAAGAAGGAGAGAATCTCCGGTTCTCCACACTGAAGTGGTGACAGACCTTGATCTGAACACCATCCAGAGAACACCGACCATTTGGAAGCGTAGAGCCGTCTAGTAGACGGAGCCCTAGCTTGTTCGATCGTGTCTAACACTCCTCTTGGGAGGTTAGCGGGTACCCGTTTATGGCCCATACGTGTAGGGACCAAAGCTCGGGGTGAGGATGCAAAATCGAGCCCTTGGCCTGTGAGAGGAGGTCTCTCCTCACTGGTATCGGCCACGGGGCAGTACTTTTCAGTTGCATCAAAGCTGGGAACCAGGTCTGATTCGTCCAGAATGGAGCAACTAGCAGTACTGAGCATCCGCTCTCCCTGATACGCTCCAGCACTTGAGGCAGGAGTGAGACAGGAGGAAAAGCATAGAGCGGGCGGCGGGGCCAGACTCTGGCCAGCGCGTTCGTGCTCTTCGAAAAGAATTCTGGGCAATGAGCGTTTTCCTGGTTTGCAAACAGGTCTATTTCCGCTCTGCCGAACGTTTTCCACAGCAGACGCACTGTCTGTGTGTGTAGGGACCACTCTCCAGTGGGAACGTTGTTCCGTGAGAGTCTGTCCGGGCCTACGTTCAAGTGGCCTGGCACGTGCATTGCTCTTAACGAGCGCAGGTTGTGCTGGGCCCACACCAGTATGCGTTCCGCTAACCTGAATAGGTTCCGGGATCTCACGCCACCCTGGCGGTTTATGTAGGCTACTACCGACATGTTGTCCGAGCGGACCAGGACGTGGTGTCCTTTTATCCGGGGACAGAAGCGCCTCAGCGCAAAGTCCACTGCCATCATTTCCAGGCAGTTTATGTGCGGTAGTTTGGCTCGCTCTGACCACTGGCCAAAGAGCGGACTGCCGTCGAGCAGTGCTCCCCAGCCTGAGGTGGACGCGTCCGTGGACACCACCTTCAGGCTCGAGGAAGTCCCCAGGCTTACACCTGACCGGTACCAGTCTGACGCTCTCCATGGTGTCAGGGCTGAAATGCATTCCTGAGTGACCTTGAGGCGATAGCGACCGTGTAGCCATGCTCGGCGCGGTACGCGCGCTCTCAACCAGAACTGTAGTGGGCGCATGCGCAGCAGGCCCAACTGCAGCACTGTTGAGGCTGAGGCCATGAGGCCCAGCATTTTCTGAAATCTCCTGAGTGGCACTATGTGGCCGCTGAGGAAGGATTTCGCCATTTGCAGGGTATTTCGCCTGCGCTGTGATGACAGCTGTGCTGTCATAGACAGTGAGTTCAGATCCAGTCCTAAAAAGGAGATCCTTTGACTGGGAAACAGTGAACTTTTCTCCCAATTGACCCTCAGACCTAAGCACTCGAGGTGATCGAGTATTAGTGTCTTGTGGTGAGCGAGTTCTGACGGCGATTGAGCCAGAATTAGCCAATCGTCCAAATAGTTCAGAATTCGAACGCCCCGGAGTCTCAGGGGTGCCAGCGCCGCGTCCATGCACACTGTAAATGTACGAGGTGCTAGGGATAGGCCGAATGGCAGGACTGTGTACTGATATGCCCGGCCCTCGAAGGCGAATCTCAAAAATCGCCTGTGACGTGACGCAATTTGTATGTGAAAATACGCGTCTTTCAGATCTATTGCCATAAACCAGTCTTCTCGGCGAATTTGCGCGAGGATACCTCTGGTCGTGAGCATTCTGAACTTCCGCTTTGCAAGCGTTTTGTTCAGACGCCTTAGATCTAAAATGGGTCTGAGACCCCCGTCTTTCTTCGGTACCAGGAAATATCTGCTGTACAGGCCCCCTTCGCTCTGAGCTTGAGATAAAGGCTCTATGGCCCCTTTGCTCAATAGCTTCGCTATTTCGGCTCGAAGTAGATGTGCTACTTCTGTTTTTACCGTGGTTTCGACTTTTCCCGTGAAACGGGGAGGGCGTCGATAAAACTGTAGCGAATAGCCTCTTTTTATAGTCTCTAGCACCCATTCTGAAACCCCGGGTAGTCCTTCCCATGCATCTGCACGTGTGACTAGGGGTTGAATGTAATCTGGGCTCTGGTCGCGAAATGGCGGCGACACGAGAGCAACCATGTGCTGTGACATGGACGCCGTGGCGTCTGAGGCGGGGGACATGTTTAACACAGTATGCGTCCCGCGCGCGCTCGACTCTCTGAGTTGAGAGAGAGCACGCGGGGCGAGCCCTACGGGGCTCGTTATGTTTGTGAATAAACGTGGGCGCTTGGTGGCGGGCACATTTATAACACCGGGGACACTGTGTTTGTGTACTGACTGACCGTTCGTTAGTTTCGTTTTTACAGAAACCGCGGAACGTGCAGTGTGTAGTGGTTGTGGGCACTGGACAGTGGGCACGCTCACTACACGTAAAGCACAATCGGTGTGAGCCGATTTTATGTGTGCAAACCCTGTGTTGAACGGGGCTGTGCTTGTGTGAATGAATGGGCACTGGGTGGGCATTGCAGTTACACACATTACACCATCGGCCTTGGCCGGAACACCAGAAATTAAACTCTTTTTTAGATTTATCTGGGTCGCCGTGAAAACGGCGTTTGTGTGCAGGCAAACGGGCTTTACGGCCGGTTTGTTGGCTGCTGAGTACACTGGTACAAACACGGAACTTAGGGCTGTACAAGCGGGAATCTTTGGTGGAAGTCCGGCCGCAGCGGGACCCGAACACCGTCTTTTTCCTAGCAGGGCTAGGATGGCGCCGAGGCCTCGGGCTTGATCGAGATCTTGGGCCGAGGACCACGCGGTGGCGGGCGGCGTCCGGCGGAGCGAGACCGTGGTCTCTCTCGGGCCTGTTGTTGCTGGGCCGGCGCGGCGGGCGCGGGGCGCTGCTGAGTTCGGGCAGGCGGCTGTTTAGGGCGGCCTGTTGCGGAACTGGAGCGCTTTGGCAGGAAATGTCTCATGGCCTGCGAAGTTTTCTGTACCTCGGCGAATCGGTCCGCGAAGTCCTTCACGGAGGATCCGAAGAGGCCAGCCGGTGAAATGGGGGCGTCGAGAAACGCAGAGCGCTCGGATTCCGCCATTTCAGAGAGAGTCAGCCATAAATGTCTCTCAGAAACAGTAGCTGTGGCCATAATCCTGCCGATGGCGTGTGCGGCGGACTTTGTAGCGCGAAGAGCTAGGTCTGTGGCGCTACGCAGGTCCGGAACACTGATCGCGCCCGGGCCTTCCTCGTCTAGCTTGCAGAGGAGGTTGGCCTGGTGGATTTGAAGCACCGCCATGGTGTGCAGCGCCGATGCAGCTTGTCCGGCGGCGGAATACACGCGACCGTTCAGAGCTGAAGACGTGCGGCAAGCTTTGGATGGTAGGACTCCCTTAGCCCGCCGTCCCGCAGAGGGTGGGCAAAGGTGAGTCGCTACCGCCTCCTCGACCGGAGGGAGAGCGTGGTAGCCTCTGTCTCGAGCACCGTCCACTACGGAGAATGCTGGCGAGGCAGAAGTACGTACTCTGGCTGAAAATGGCGCCTTCCATGATTTCGCTACCTCTTCGTGAAGCTCAGGAAGAAACGGTGCGTGTCTGGAGGGGGGCGCAGCGCGGTCTCCAGAGAGGAAGCGTCCATCCAGCCGGTTGAGTGCAGGTTGTTCGGGCGTCGACCAATCGAGGCCGAGGCTCGACACGGCCTGTGTGAGCAGACGCATCAGTTCCGCCTCGATGCTGATCTTCCCTCCTCTGCGCTCTCGAACAGCGGGGGAGGGGAGGTCCACAGAGCTCGCCCAACCCTCGCTCTCCGAAGCGAGAAGCGAACAGCAATCATCATCTCCCTCTGATACAGCTTGCTGGTCGTCATCCATAACGGACAAAGCGGCGTGCTGCGGCTGTTGTCCGTCGGTGAGCGACTCGAGCGAGACGTTGAGAGGAGCTAGCGGCGGCGGCGGCGAGCTCCTCGTGGAGGGAGGTTCCGGGACCCGCTGAGCACGGCGCTTTTTACGGCGCGGCGCTACAGGGGGCGGTTGAGCAGCTTCGGCGAAAGATGCAAGGCGAGTCCGCAGAGTCGCGATTGGCATCATGTCGCAGTGATGGCAGCCGCCATCACCGAGAGCGATAGCTGCATGTTCCTCGCCCAAGCAGGAAACACATAACTCGTGGTGGTCCCCGTCGATGAGCGCAGCTCGGCAGGAGCCGCAGGAAAAGCGAGACATCTTTATAAAGACGCTCGTGCTCTTTTGTGAGGAAAAAGCGTGTGACGCGGTAGGCGAACACACACACAAAACACACACAAAACTGAAAGGATATATCCACGCCGGAGAAGCGCAGCAGGGAACGGCGGCTGAAGGCGGCGAAGACCAGCGGCTTCAGGTAAGGGCTCGTCCTGCTGAGGTGCTTGTATCCAGACGGCTGTGGTGGCTCGAATCAATCCAGCGATGCGTGCAGCTTCGTTGAATTTAAGAAAATCGGCGTGTTAGACAGCTATGCTCGTATTTATAGGCCTAGGCCACGCCTGTTTGGGCGGGAGGTGACGCAGAAGGGCGCGAAGCGTCCTCATTGGTCAGCGTCCTGGCCTCGCATAGGCTGTGCTTTTCTGGCAGAGCAGCCAATGGGTGAGCTGTATTGCTCCGCCTAGGTTGTATGCTTCAGAAAAGCGTTTTACAATATTACAAAATTAAGGATTAATTTTTGGCTTCAATCTCGACAAAGAAATATCTTTCCCGTAGCGTTCTTTCGACGCAGTACGAGAGAACTCTACGTAAGAGAACCAGGTTGCTGCTGAAAGAAGTGTTAGTGAGGCCAGCAGGGGGTGCTCACCCTGTGGTCTGTGTGGATCCTAACGCCCCAGTGTAGTGATGGGGACACTATACTGTTAAAGAGCACCGTCCTTCGGATGAGACGTAAAACCGAGGTCTTGACTCGCTGTGGTCATTAAAAATGCCATGGCATTTCTCGTAAAGAGTAGGGGTGTACCCCGGTGTCCTGGTCACATTCCACCCGCATTGGCCCTTACCAATCATGGCCACTTTATAGGCTAATTCCTATCCCTTAATAAGCTCTATATCACTACCTCTTCTCTCTCCACCTGCATCTGGTGTGTGGTGAGCGCACTGGTGCCGTTGTACTGTGGCTGCAGTCGCATCATCCAAGTGGAAGCTACTGGTGGTGGTTGAGGAGAGACCCCCTGATATGATTGTAAAGCGCTTTGTACAGTAGTACATATGAAAGCGCTATATACATGCCTCATTCTATTCTATTCCATTCTAATTAAACAATTTTTACAGTTTGAATTTAGGCTATTACTAAATAATCAGTCATAGTAGTAGGCTAATGTTATTTCATAGTTAGGCCTATGTCATACATGGTGATTATGGTTTTGATGTTAATTGTGATTCTATGGAAGCATTCAACTTTTAATTTGTATGGACTGTATTTTATTTATTTTTTTGATACATTTTTATCATATTTTACATTTATATATCATATAATTTTCCCTTTTCTTACTTGTTTTCGAGGTCTAAATCCAAGACCTGAATCAATAGGTAGCCTAAATAGGCCTAAATGGTTTCATCAACTCGTCCAAAACATTGTAAAATTGCTCCTAATTGTATGGATGCAACATTTCCACTCCATTTTGACAGTGCTTTAGCGTTCAATCAGTTTTATGTTTCCCACTTTAATATAATCTAAGTCAGCAATGCCACAGACCAGTTCTTTCAGCAAGAAACGAAGCATCATGTTCATCCTATTACACAGTTTTAACCGTTCTCTGATCCCCAGGCATCATGTGATACCTCTGGGATTCCAGACTGAGTAATGGAGAGCCACAGAGATCCATTGTGTGACATCAATAGAACAAGTGTTGTTTACACCCTTAAAAGAACTGAAGATTTTCACTTTGAGGGAAATGAGAAAGAGACGACATGCACAGGAGCGAGAATAGGGGAAGCTGGGAGTTTCAACCTGAGGAGACCCTAATAGAGGATTCTGGTGAGTTTCCATCTTGCTTGGCCCAGGCGGACCTCAACGGGCAGAATAAGGACCCCTCGGCAGGTTGTGCTGTGGATGTCCCAGGTCCATCTTATCAGAATGAAGATATAATGTCAGAGAGTTGGAGGCAACACAGGAAGCATGTGTTTGTGCTGAGCGAGGCAGGTAAACCCATCTACTCGCGCTATGGCAACGAGGAGGCCCTGTCCTCCACCATGGGCGTTATGATGGCGCTGGTCTCCTTCGTCCAGGCTGGAGGCAACACAATTCAATCTATTTTTTCAGGTGAGATCCACCATCTTCATTTAGGTTTTTAAGTCTGATACAGTAGTTGTATTTGGAAAAAAAAGTGGTTCTTTGCAGCACCTTAAGTTTAGCAACAAATCAAAAGACTTCAGGTTCAGGTTGTAGATTTCTTTGGAACGGCGTAATAGTAAAGTAAGAATGGCGTCTGATTGTTTGAATATATGTTGAAAATGTCAAAGTTTAGAGGTCACCATCAATATAGTGTTTTTAAACAAGTTGACACAAAGAACTGTTATCACATTTACATTTAATATTTACAGTATTTTTTCCTGGGACAACATAACAAAAAGATTTTAAATGATTTAATATTATATAAATTCTGTAAATATACTGTAAACATAAGGTTTGAGTCAGTAAAAAAGGACAGTAAATTGTTACAAAAGATTTGTATTTCAAATAAACGCACCAAATCAGCGTATTAGACTGATTTCTGAAGGATCATGAGACACTGAAGAGTGGAGGAATGATGCTAAAAATTCAGCTTTGTATCACAGGAATAAATTACATTTTACAATATAATAAAATAGAAAATAGTTATTCTAAATTGAAATAATATTTCACACTATTACTGAATTTTTGATCAAATAATTGCTGCCATTGTGAACATAAGAGTGTTGGGAAAAAAAAAAATCTTATCAAAAGATATATTCTTATTCTCAGCATTTGGTTGCAAACAAAATAAAAGAGCTGAGTCAATTTCCAAGCAGTAACTTTAATCAGAATAAACTCAAAATTACACTTCCTCAGGAAACAGAACAACGACAGAAGAGACACTAAAATTAGTACTACTTTATATATTATACACAGAGAAACACTCATGACAAAACGAGATAATAACATGACACATCAGGTGAGACACATGGCAACAGACGACAGGGACAAAGGAAACTGAACTGGGAACAGTGCACAACTAACAGGCTAACAACTCAAACCTAGAAACAGACGTAACACTTACAAGCACATAGACGTTTTCTTACGAAGGGAATCATGTTCATAACAACAAACGAAAGGCTACTCAAAAAAGAAATAAAGGTCTTTCAATATGTCCTGTCAAAACTTCCAAAAACCTATCACCAAACAAAAAATGTAACATGCTGTATTAAATTGTGCATAGGGTTGTGAAACGATTAATCGCATCCAAAATAAGAGTTTGTGTTTACATAATATAAGTATGTGTACTGTGTATAATTATTTTGTATATATAAATACACATGCACATGCATGTATATATTTCAGAAAAATGTGTTATTTATATATCAAATATTTCTATTTCTATATAATATAAATTATATAAAAATATATATGCAGTATATAAATGCAAATATTTCTCAAATATATGCATGCATGTGTGTGTATTTATATATACAAAATAATTATACACAGTACACACACATGTACACACACATCTATTATGTAAACACAAACTTTTATTTTGGATGCGATTAATCATGATTAATCGTTTCACAGCCCTAATTGTGCACGTAAATAGATTATATATGTATATAAATCATTTAAGATTTGATATGACAACACACAACAGCTAATATTACTATGTCCTTTCCCTTTGTTTCTCTCAGATAATCGCACGGTGGTATTTTTGCAGAATGGGCCGCTGGTGTTTGTATCCGTTTCTGCCACTCGCCAGTCTGAGCAGCAGCTCCGCAGTGAGCTCCTCCATGTTTATCATCAGATAGTCAGCCTGCTCACGCAGGCCAGCATAAATCGTATCTTTGAGTGCCGGAAGAACTATGACCTACGGCGTCTGCTGTTTGGCTCAGAGAAGATTCTGGACAGCCTTCTCGATGTCATGGATTCTGATCCCGGCTTCATGCTCTCGGCGGTCCAGTGCCTGCCTCTGCCATCCTCTTCCAGAGACGTTCTCAGTCAAATCCTACAGAAAGCTGTCACCCCGAATCTGGTCTTTTCCTTTCTCATTGCCAATAACCGACTTGTCTCCATCGTTCAGGAGAAGACGGTCCTGGAGGATGCTAGGCTAAAACCCAGTGACCTTCATCTCCTCTTCAACCTCATCCGAGCCTCTGCTTTTCAGGCTGGAGAGATATGGACGCCCATCTGCCTGCCTCTGTTCAACCATGACTGCTACTTTTATGCGTATGTGGCATATCTAGACCCTCCTGAATGTACTGTATGCCTTGTTCTTCTGTCTACAGATAAAGAAGCTTTTTATGCCATGGCAGAGTGCAAAAGGAAAATTGAAGAAGCTTTCGCATCCCAGAATGCCTTGCAGTGTGTGTCAAACACTCAGATGAGCTGTTTTGATGATGTTGGTCTGGCTAATCTCAGGCACTTCCTCTACAAGCCCTCAAACGTGCAAGAGCACCATCGCCAGCTCCCACAGTTCACATGGTGAGTGGCTTGTAGTGCTTCATTTAATGTATAGATGAAATCAAAATAGACCCTATTAACTTTTTTTTTAATGTTATGCCTTTTACAAAGTCTAGATTTTGTTTCTGGGGTCTACTAAACAGGTTTTCATGCTTAAAAAAAAGAAAAAAAAAAGAAGATCTCTCTTCCCAGTTTGTCAGTAATGCTCTGTTTAGTTCCTGTCTCTATGAAGCCCCTCCTTCCGAAAAGTGCAATGTGCTCTGATTGGTCAGCTGGATCAGTGTGTTGTGATAGGGTGTAAAAACGGCGTCTCTTGGACATGGTGACAGCACTAACGCAACTCATCCAGGCCTCCTCCTTCATTTGACTTATGCCTTGTGTGGGAATTATTTAAATGAGGAATGTTGTTATGTGTTCGTTCCTGGAATAAAACTCAAGTCTACAATTGTGGCATTTTAGGGAATTTAGAAACAGTGCTAGTGATATAGAGAATAACTTCCTTTGGAGTGACTTGACCTTTGGAGACCTTTTTCATTAGAATATAATTTATTCTAAGTAATTCTTAAGTATTTTAGTTAACATTAATTTATTAAATGCTACAACAATAATGACAAATAAGAGTAGATTGTTGGGAAAAAAGTATTCTCAAAAGATCTGACTCTGAAAACATCCACTTTTCATCATTCAATCAAGTTGTGCGACTCATGGCTTGTTTATTACAGAAGTAAAATGGGTTGTGAATGCAGTTTTCACCTAAAGGAGACACTAAAAAACGTTAACGACAACTAAACGAACAAATCATTATTGGTTTGACTCATTTATCGGAATCAGCGGTTCTTTTGCCAGCAGAAACACCAGATGGGTCTCATATCCTGATAAACGATGGCCTATAATCCAGGATTTCCACATTCTGCAAAAGATTAGACCACTTTGCCATGCATTCTACAACAGTAATCACTTGATTCAGCTAATCACATGGCTGAAATGTTTCAGACCCTTTGCAGACACTGTTGAGAGGTGCCTTTTATGCAAAAATGCAAGCAAATATGGCCAACTGAATGAATAGACCGAAGCATCAAAGACCGCATGATGTGTGGATGCAGTCCGTGTCTGTTTAAACCGTGTCTATCTCGAATTGACTGAAACTGAGTTCTGTTTTCATCATCTGGTTTGCATTGACAGTCTATGTTTTCATAAGACACATCTCTGCCACTGTAATAATGCAGGTGGTGTGATCAGGTCACATGTCTTAGTGAATAATGTCTGTTGTAATCGATGATGCACACTATTATCATGATTAAATGATTGCCTCTTTTTTTTTCTTACATCGCTTCACTCAGCCCAGAGATGGACGTGGCATACAGAACCCAGGATGAGAAGATACATTTGCTGGATCTGTATCGCAACATGCACAATCGTATCCACAGTACGTCACGGCCCCTTAAACTCATCTACCATTCTGCAGAAAGAGAAACTCTGCTGGCGTGGGTATGTGACAATCTGTTTTTAGAAGAATCAAGATAACTATACAGGATGCTTGAAAGAATAATGTTCTGGGTTTAAAACATTCAACAAGAAAACAAAACTGACCTATTTAGTTTGTGTGTGTGTGTGTGTGTGTGTGTGTGTGTGTGTGTGTGTGTGTGTAGCCTATTTATACATTGATATACATTTTTTTTATTAAGCAGCAAATCAGCATATTAGACTGATTTCTGAAGGATCATGTGACAATGAAGACTGGAGTAATGATGCTGAAAGTTCAGCTTTGATCTCAGGAATAAACTACATTTTAAAATATATTTAAATAAAAATCAATTATTTAAAATTGTAACAATATTTTACAATATTAATTTGTTTGTATTTTTGATCAAATAAATGCAGCCCAGGTGAGCATAAGTGACTTATTTCAAAAACATTAAAAAAAATCCCAACCTTTTGAATGGTAGTTAATATGTACAGTATATTTCCTAAACTCGCCTTCTTGTTCTATAGGTCACTAGCAAGTTTGAGATGTACGCCTGCTTTACTCCTCTTATCACTAAGAAATCAGCTATCAGTGAACTCACTAAACTGCTGCGATGGATCAAAAAGGAAGAGGACCGTCTCTTTATCTGTAATCTCCCAAAATACTCCACTACCCCGCAGCCAGGCAGGAGTTCTACACACAGGGGGAGATCAGATAGACAGAGTGCATCAGACACTGGCCTTCTGTCTCTCTTGTAGCCAGGGCCGTCTTTAGGGCAGTGCAGCCGGTGCACCCCCACCCCACCCCCGGAACCAGATCTCAAAAGGGCAGAGAGAGGGGGAACCCAAACCAAACGCTATCGGACCGAGGGACGGCCCTGCTAGCCTTGTGTAACCTTCTGGCCATCACACTAGTTGCTGTTTTACTTCCATGTTTCATGGTAAATTCATCGGTTTGTTTGAATGTGAGAAGTGGCTACATTAAATACATGTCTTCCTTGTTTGTGGGTTCGTAGGTGGCTTGTTTCCTTAATAAAGTTCTGAAATTCATGTTCATTTTTCAGTTCAACTTTTGAGTCATTGTTCTGCTGGTTACTTTGCAATGACAGACTGTTGTACTAAAGTTGTGCCTTATAAATGCCTCATTCTATTCTTATTCTATTCTAATAAAATATATGCGCCTCTGAATCATGAGTTTAATCATGACTTTTATGCTTATGTGGCATGTCTAGATCCTCCTGAATGTATGCAGTAACATTTTTCTTGATCCTTTGACACTGAAGACTGGAATAATAATGCTGAAAATTCAGCTTTGCCATCACAGGACTAAATTACATTTGAAAATAAACTAAAATGGAAAACAGTTTTCTTAAATATTTCAATATTTTATACTGTATTACATTGTTTTGCTAAGAAAGCAGCTGCAAAACTGGCCCACTTTAATAACAATGAATAAAATGCTGAATTATATTCAAAAGCAGGATTATTTTTGTCCATGCCACTTTAAATCATATCCGAGAAGTAGGCTATTTACTGTTAACTGCTAGTAGGCTAGTTGTTAACTGCACATGTGACTCTCAGATGTGTGGCTCATGCTTTTTCTACAGATACAGTAAAGTTCATTGACTAACAAACCTTATCAGAGTTGCTGTTATGTGTTCCTGCAACAGCAGTCATTTGACAGAAACATTAATGCTTTTCTTCTTCATTCTCTGTTCAACCAAGAGATGTTAACCTGGTTATTTTATCAACACTGTTGATTGTCTCTTTGACTGTGGTGACAAAAAGAGCATAACATTATTCCAGTAACCTCAATTCATTCATCTATGTGAGTGCTTGATCTGTCAATATATATAAATAAATTGTGACAAATGAGCACAATAGGGTGCCGACGTCGAGGTTTGTCGTGTTACCGTCCAAAGAACTACAGAAGTGAATACATTGTCTGAGTGCGCCATCTTCAGGAAAGGCGCAGTCATTACTGATGGTGGCGTTTTTCTCCCAGCAAGCCAATGCGTTTTAAATGGGCGACATCAGAAAGCTACAGCTTTAACCTTCAACTTAACAGAATGACAATTATTTCAGTAATACAAAGCTGTCAGAAAACAACGTAATAGCAGATCGAGAGAGTTGTATTCTGCCCAGCAGTGTTTTGCTGTAGTGAAGATGGCGCAAGCACTGTCAGAGGAGGAGTTCCACCGTATGCAGGTACAAATATCTTTATTTGCGCTTGGATTTGACATCTACCACACTCTTTAATCCACATATGAGATCTTTAATGTGTTCAAATTTGATTTTCGGTGGTAATATGTGCAAAACGGGTATATTTTATGGCTGAAGTTGACATTCTGAGCGGATTGGGACTCTGTTAGCTGTAACGTTAGCCGTTAACCTGCCAAGCTAACTGTTATGAGGCTGAAAATAGTTTTAATTGACAATTACAATATTTTTCCATTAATGCATGTAATAGTTTGGCTAATGAAACGGCTGTTTGTTGAAATGACATGGAATATAGTATATATATGACGAGTTTGTGACACACAATACAAATGTGTTTAGCTTGTTAGCATGCTAACCTGTAATTAATGACCGTTAGCACGTCAAACAGCGGTTAATATTGCTTTTCTACACAACTAACGGGTTAGAAAATTATATATTTAGTTTTGGAGACGTGTTTCGAGTGAATGTTAAGATGCTAAATATCATACCCCTGTTGTTTTGCGCGAGCTGCTAATATTCTATTGTTTACAATTCCAGTAGCATTTAATATTCCGTTTTATAGCAACCAGACTCTTTAATTAAAAGTTTCCATTATGTAAATACACTTGGTAAATAACTGTATTAACATGATTCATTGCATAAAAAGACGCTGAGATTTGAATTATGCTTTTATGATGATGTGTTGTCATAATTTCTGTTTTACAATAATCAATAATATGTACATTAATTAAATGCCCTGTTAACTTCAGTAAACAATATTTTGCTCTGTTAAACTCTTTTAATGCGTGTTTGGTCAGGCTCAGCTCTTGGAGCTGAGAACACAGAACTACCAACTATCGGATGAGCTGCGAAAAAATACAGCTGGTGAGTACAGAATGTAAACCTACACCTTTATTTATTCAAGACAGACCAGCTGACCTGTGTGCGTCATGAACACGGTAGATTGCAATTTGTTGTTATTAAAATCAGGTGTCCTATTGCACCTATTCCACTGAACTTTTTAACCTTTTCTGTGGTTATTTGTAGTGCTGGATTTGGCCGATTTAAATGTCAAAACATTTCTGAGAATGCAACTCTTTTCGACAACTGGAAGCACAATCAAATGTACAAAATTATTTAATAATCGAACATGTGAAGGAGGTAGAAATGTATAAAGATAGGCATTCTAATTCTGTCAACCAATTCTGAGTAGTCTGAGGCCGGTTGCACCAGTTGTAAGTCCATTTTAAGCCTAGATGGCACTAAGTTACAATATATGAATGAACTACTAGGCTAATTATTAAACTTGGTGTGACAATGTGAACTAATATATGAACTAAATATTTAGAGAATATCTCAATCCTTTAGACCAGGATTTCCCAAAATGTGCATGTTTCTTGAGTTGGAAAAAAAGCTAGTAATTAGTTAAACAATACAAATGTTAAATTAAAATCAATAAATAATTACAAATAAAAACACAAATAAAACACTTACTAAAAAAGATATTTGAAATAAAATATTACAAATTAAAATATCTATGTTATGTGACCATGTGATTAGAATTGTATAGCTTATAATAAGCTTATAATACCGGTAAGTAAATATTTTAGGTCAAAGGGTTTTTACAGGCAAAAGCGTTTGGGAATCCCTGCTTTAGACTTAAACGATGCTGTAGACATTTTAAGACGATGCTACATTTTAAGAAATTATCATTTAAATGTTCCACTATTGGTATTTATTTAATTTATTTGATTTTATGTGCAGTTCCAGGATACATTTACTCAATGAAAATTATGGAATAAACTTTTGATAGTTATTAAAAATGCAAGAACATTTGAAAACAACAACTGCAAAATGTATGGGAACTAAAATGTATGGCTTTTCAGCACTACTTCTTATTTACTGTTTTGAAAACTGCTTATTGGTAGCGGTGGGCAGATCGAGGCTTCGTTGAACACTGAAACATTTGAAGCAAATATGCCATATTGTATGGAGGCTCCAAAACACCCGACACCCGTCTCCTCGGGGACCCCTAGTGGTCAGAACAGTGTAAATGCAACAAAAACCCAGGCCAAACATGCATAAAAACACCTTTTACAAATCTATTGCAATTTTTTTTAAAGTAATATCTTTCAAATGCAATTATCTAATCATCTAATAAGATTATCTAGGCCTAGTGTGTATGTTCTTTTATCAATTGTCAGTGTTTGTTTTGTTTGTTCTATTAATGGCTCAGCTAACATGCCAATAAGAGACTATTAATCATTTTAATTATACTAATGCCTAATTTAAATGTCTTCGAAGGTATAAAACTGATCAGAGATCAGGTAAAACCCATAGACATTTGTTCATTGGTTCTCAGTTGACAGATCATCGCCATCGATCAGCTGTGAACCATTGAAATTTCAAAGTGTTTTAAAACAGTTATGACGTAATGAAGCCTTGTTTACTGAAATCACTTGAATGGCAGTTTGATACACGCTCCGAACCATTGATGCGTAACAAAAGATTAACGTAAAGATTTCGAAGCTTCATGAAGCAGTGTTTTGAAATTAGCACCACTACTTATTGGATCAGTAAATGCTATATCAACTCATATTAGTTTAGATATCGTATGACCTACAAGCCTTGCTTTCATTTATAAGATCTTATGAATTACTTATCCTAAACTGATCATCAGTGAACACCTATCACTGTTCTCTAAGAAAACATGAATTTAAAATATGCAGTTGACTAAATATTATATAGTCCTGTAATTACTATTAACAAAATGCCTTAGCAGTTTATGCTTGTGCAGCTGTCTGTAAAAATTGATAAATGCAAGTATATGTGTATCATTTTTTATGTTAACTTCATATTGTGTATTACAGAGCTCAACAGTGTCCGTCAGAAGACCTCGAACTTGGAGAAAGACTATATCAAAGCACAGAAGGTAGTGTTTACTTTGATATTTTAGATAAAGGTTAATTTAGCACACAAGGCACTGGTCATCATGTTTGCATAAAGTGTTTAATGCAGTGATCAAAATGTAGCACAGTACATTGTGTCTACGACTTAGCATTTCCAACACTCATGAGTCTAAACTAATTAGGATAGTGAAGCAGTTTGCTAAAAGTGGTGTATAAATGTTCATAATAATAATTGTACAGTTCACCTTCAACATCATTACTTTAAAGTCGTCATGAAACAGAAGTTGCGATAGTCTTTTCTTACCTCTTGTGTATGTTGTCATATTGAAATAAGTTGTCCATTCAGTTAACAGTTTAGTTTAGATAATGTTTTCTTCTTCATTTTCACCCTTAGGCTTTGAACAAGAGCAAGAAAGCACAGGTGAGATTTCTTCTGAAAATCAGCTTTTGATTTTTGACAATCATTGCTGTGAATACAAATGCAATGATATGCTATCCAGAGAGAGTAGTATGTGAAAAATCCCTGTCTGGTAACCGTGCTGTATTATTCTCTCTTTTTCAGGAGGTAGATGCCTTACTCAGTGAGAATGAAATGCTTCAGGGCAAGTTACACAGTCAGGAAGATGACTTCAGGCTGCAGAACAGCACCCTCATGCAAGAGCTGTCCAAGGTGCTGAGCACACACACATTATTGAACCCCTGTCATGAACATGAGCATGTGAACCCAGAAAACTTATGCACAAGTATACCAGAAACGTATTGCTCACACTCATAGCAACTAGTAATGGAATACAGTAATCTATCAACCTTATTTTGCAACAATGAAGTAAGCGAGTTTCTGTGAATGTGTGAGATTTCTGATTCATTAGCCTCTGTAGGTAAATAACTAGAATAATGACAAAGTGCAGTATAACTATTTTTAATTATATAATCTGTGTTTATAATTATGACAATACATGAAAATAATATGGTAAGCAGCATAAAAAACTGTTTTGTACAGCTAAAAATTACTGGAAGGGGATCTTGAAGCCTTGCACATTCAATTTACAAATGCCAGCTCCCAATCTTACATTGAAAATAAGGTGGATGACCAGAACTTCATTCGCCTCACACAGTAGTCACATGGCTAATAGGACAATTCAGACAACTTTACAGCTCAACTAGCTTCTTTTTTTTCATGTAAGACTGTTTAGGGTCAAATAAGTTTCTTATGCTCACCAAGACTGCATTCATTTAATCAAATATTATTATTGTTTAATATTATGTTTTCTATTTTCAGATATTTAAAAATGTAATTCATTCCTGTGATCAAAGCAGAATTCTCATTTTAATATGCTAATTTGTTGCTCAAGTAACATTTCTTTTTATTATTAATGTTGAAAACAGTTAAATATTTTTGTGAAAACCGTGATAATTTTTTTTTTCATGATTCTTTGATGTATAGAAAGTTCAAAAGAAAAGCGTATTCATATTTTGTAACATTGTAAATGTGTTTACTTTCACTTTAATGTAATTTTACTGTCAGTTCAATGCATTCTTGCTGAATAAAAGTAGTAATTCCTTTTTATTTTATTTTTTATTTTTTTATACTTACTGGTCCTAAACTTTTAAATAGTAGTGTAAGCGCTGTAACTAAAGTTGCATGTCAGAACACAAACATAGTCTCTACCTTTGTGCCCATTATGTAATGTCACACCAGAATCATTTGAGTTATTATTTTTCTGTTTCTAATCAGTTGCTGTGTGTTGTAGTTATGTTCCCAGATTGAGCAGTTAGAGTCGGAGAATCGAGGATTAAGGGAGGGTCAAGGGTTGGAAAGACCCGCCTCTGTTCCAGTGGATGCTGAGCTCCTTCGCCTTCAGGCTGAAAACTCTGCCCTGCAGAAGAAATTGACAGGTGAGAGGAGCTCATGCATACAGTCCTTATCAATTTTTCCTTACAAACACTTTAGGATACAATTTATGAATCAGGATTGATTATAGTATTCTGTGTGTGTCTATGCAGCTCTTCTAGAGTGTGCAGATGTTACTGATGGAAAAGCAGCGCTCATCGATGGAACGCCCGGCACTAATGGTGTCCAATCAGACGCCAGCGGTCACAGTGATGAATCTTCTGCTCCGCGAAATGATCAGATTGATCAGGTAACAGATAATAGGTTTCAATCTCATCAGGGTTGGGTTGCTATTCCATACAGTGGAGGTTTTGAATGAGAGAACCAGTAAAAATGAGATGTCCACAGCTTCTGATGGGATTATAATTACACAATGTCCATGTCACTGCAGCAAAACCAGAACTCTCAGATGACCATCAATGAAGCCCACTACTTTGCAAGCGAGTGTGATTGTCATGCGTCTCGTTGTGTTTGTGACAGTTTTCAAGGTTTGAACTGTTGGATATACTTAAGCAACTTTCTAAAATTTGAGTTTAGGTGAACAAGTTGCTGTCAGGGTATCCTAACAGTTTCAGAGCGAATCAATTATTCAGCTACGCAGTGCTGCACTTTGTGTCTGGAGAGTTTGTTGGAGTTCACTGAGGTCATGTTTAATGCAGGGGCAACAGATGCTGGGTGAACTCTGGCCAGACACAGCAGAGACACCACCATCAGCTTTTTCTGTGAGCCCTGTAAAGATAAAGGGAATGGAAAGACAGAGAACTGGAGTCTAGTGTTTGACAACCATACCCCGTTCATTAGCATTACCAAATTTGATAAAATGAGGGCTGCCCCCAAACGGTTATTCTTTAAATAGTTTTGTAACTTTTTTTTAAACATTCCCAACTGATTTTAACTTAATGTGGTGCAATATCAAAGTGAAATAGAATATCCAGCTGGAGATAATGTAGAATGGGACTTTATTTTATCCCTCATGATTTGATTGAATGACGAAAAGTAGGTTATGATGTTTTTGGTTAATATTTTTTCCTATGTCCTTGCTTTAAATCAGTAGTAAAGTTGTATAAGGGTCCGTTCACACAAAACACATTTTTGCATTTAAAAAATGCGAGAGCAAGGCAGTGAAAAATAACTTGCATAATTTACAATAAGTCTGGGAACATTTATTAAACAAACATTGGGTTTATTTTAATTTACATTGTGTTTTAGGTTTGGTGTAGAAAATCAGTTTTCATAAAGTGCTTTCCTTTCAACATCAACTGATTTCTGCATTTACTGTGGTTTTATATATCTTGCCACTTTGTAGAACCTGCTGTTAAAATCCTTTGTGAACAAGATTTCAATTTCACAGTGTATTTTTGTGTGTGTGTCTCCTTCTGTTCTATAGGCCGAAGTGCAACGCGTCAAACCGGAACAGCGAGATAATGAACTGAGTGGTGAGTACATCTTTCTGACAACTTCCTTTTAAAGTTGTGACCTTATCAAACTCACTTAAGAGTTAACGGAGTAGAACCAAGGAAGGTTGTGGATCTTCAAATAGGAGCACAATGGTATGTCTTTGACTGAGCATCAGTTGAACACTTCTCCAACTCAAGATATTTTAACGCTGGGTTTCAGAGGTGGCATTAAAGCTTCAAACGGAGATGGAGGAGAAATGCTTACTGAGGGAACAGCTCCAGACACTAGAGGTAAAAACATCATTTTACCCTCTAAACACCCAGGACAGCAGAAAACAGACAAAAGGACTGAATGCTACGATTCATTTTGTTGATGAGTGTATATTTTTACCCTCACCGTGGGTGCTAATTTTGGAGACATTTATTCTCACCTTGCACCAGAGAATACTTCCACATCTATGATGAAACATCCTTTTTGGAGGTTTAAAATGTTTTCCCAGAGGCAGATAATGGAATGTTTTGGAAGCTTTGGAAGATATAAAAAAAAAAAAAACGTATTTTTTTTCCAGGTTTATCATCATATAATAAATTACATTTTAATTACATGGAAATTACATTTATCATGCATTAAATATTGTATTTTCAGCTAATTTATCTGACTTTGATTATTCACTTTTTCAAAGATCAAACTGATTATTTTTCTATTTTTATGTTTATCCATATTTTATGCCTCATACAAAAGACTTTTCTTGTTTTAATGTATTTCTTTTCATTTTCAGATGTCTAAACAGACCGGCATCACAAAACTACAAGAAGAAAATGCTAAAGTTAGTGTTACACGTCTGTTTCAGATAGCATGTGTGCTCGTTGATAAAAATGACAAGTGATAATGTATTGTGTTTTTTTTTAATTAGTTGTCTGATAAGTTGAAGAAAAAACAAGAGAGGTAAGTACTAGTTACTTTTATGCTTTATTATTTAATATTATGCATTCAGCTCTTTAATATTAAAGGGAAATAAACCTAAAATTCTCGGGACAGGAGCATGTGTCCAAATTTTAATCTTAACCGTACTATTTCATCAGATACGATCTGTAAACAGGGCTTTAAGTGTAAAATACCAAACTTACCCTTTAAGTACATTTAATGTACATAATACAAAACTGGAAATTAAACATTTCTTTATGGCCCAAAATTCACTTAATATATTCAGACATATATTATTCTTGTATTTTCTTGTATATGTTATTCTTAATTCTTTATAAAATTAAGACTATTTTGCTTCATTTTTTGTCACTTTGCATTTCTTACATGTAGTTTTTAAAAGTAATATTTATTTCTGTAGGGTAGTTTTTTTTAATGAGGGGAAAATGACTGAGTGCACCTTTGAACCTGTGTAAGACTTGCAATGATTAATTGAAGGCATTGATAGATTGATTTCATGTAAAACCTGCTGAAATATGGAAGAATAAAAGTCAAAGACAGTTTAAATAGACAGTGTTCCATTTGAACACCTTATCTTCTGAAGCACAAGATAAATGACTTTCAATCCTCCATTTAACTCAAGTCCACGATACACTCTTCCAGTAACCAATCAAAACTCTCCGTGTGATGACATCATCCCTTAGCGTTAAATCCCGGGTGCTGTGGTAACTCAGCTGTGACCTAGCGACAGTCACTGTGTCAGTGTAATGAGTCTGAACGTGAACTTGTGCTGGCACTCGCTGTAGACTGCTGTATCAGCACAGACTGCCTCCTTTCTGCATCCCTCCGGTCAACACATGCTGCCTATTATTTATCACTGCTGTGTGAGGGTTTTTAGGGCCAATAAGGATTCAAGTCTCTTTATGCTTCTCTTACAGCTTCCAGCGGCTACAAGTTGAGAAGGAAGCACTTTACAATGACAGCAGGTGAGAAAGACAAACCCAGCAGAACAGTTCTTTTGCGACAGGGACTGCCCACTGTTTATCACCTTGAGCTCTTGAAATGCATTTTTCCCCCCTTTTTTTTGTCCAAGTGCTCCTGAATATCTTAATTATCGGGTTCAGTTGTGTTTGATCAGGCTTGGAGATGAACTTTGCAGGAAGATACTATAGAACTACAGGAACAGGACTGGGCAGCCCTAATATAGACCTTTTGTTGGAGACATACAAAACAAAATTAGAAGCCTTTACAGTTCACTGTTAATTTATTTTGTAAATGCTAAACATGTATTTCACTGTGAGGATTTTGAATGGCACTTTTACTCCTGGAACCCAATTCTACATCTGTTCCCATGATGTCATTTATTCTCTCCTGTAATGTTTTTTTTTTTTTCAATGGAATTTGCTGTTTTATTTTGGTATTCATTTCACAATACCTGAAAATAGACACTACTACACATTATTCACATCAAACCCCTGATAACATATGATGTGTTTGTTTCTACAGGACTAAAATTGATGAGATCCAACAGAGGAAAGAGGAGGAGCTCAAATCCATAAACATTCGTGTGCAAAAATTGCAGGCAGATTTAATGGCCGCCAACCAGGTGAGATCCGCTCAGGCCCGCCCTGCCAAATTCTTCAATATTAAAGGCCATTTGTTGCACATCGCAGAGGGCAATCGATAAATGGCTACTAAGGGAGTATGATGATAAACATTTGCAAACCCTTGGGAGTGGGCTAAAGATTGTAGTCGGTGCTTCAGCATTAGACTCTGGCACTGAGGCACATCTGCAGGAAATAATGGACTGTAGACGCACTGCTGCATCCATCACTGTCATACTAAAAATGCATTGAATCTTCCTGCCTGACGGATTGTGTGTGTGATTTCAGAACGTCACTGAACTGAAGGAGCAGTTGCAGAGCAAACAGAAAGAGCATGAGATGGCCATCCATGCGCTCAAAGATCAGGTAGCTGTGTCCTCCTTTTACATGATCAGCAAACCTGTTTTAGATATGTTTGGGTTGGTGGTATGCTACTGTCTTTTTTTGTAAGTTCTGTTTTTACTTGACTAAGTTTTTCTAGTATGATGAATGAATCAGAAGGTTCAATTTTGCACGAGATTGGTTAAAAATGTGAAATAACATTATTTTCTGAGATGGTCATGTGACAACGATGTTGCACGTTACCGTTTGAAATGTTCCGCATAGCATACTGTAGTGTAGCATACAGTTCATACTGCAGATTCATGTGCTAGTTTTTCATTCCAAACATCGCCAAAGGCACTAAAAGGAAGAATACAACAGATTAATAGTTGGTTAAAATGTTCATTTAGCATTTATTTTAAAGTTTATTCCATCACAGATGGTCGTTAGTGCATCTCCAGAGAACTAATCTGCAATTTCTACATCTGCTGGTTGGCTGTTTACTAACAGGTTTATAAAAGAGAGAAAGCAGACACTTAATCTGCATAAATTGAGTGTGATTTTAATGATAATGGGTCCTACAGATTCAATTAAATAAACCGTAAAAGGCTCATGTGGGTGTTGTTATCGGCGTGGAACACATTTTTTATTGTTCAGCTTAAAAAAATTCAGATAATGAAAATTGGACTTTGGATGTTTTTTTTTAAATGGCAGGAGGCAGTTTTATGATTATTTAGCTGTTTTCGTTCTCAGCTCCGTTTCAAAATGCAGTTTAGCTTTGCTTTTCAGTCTTAAAATTAGTTATCCAGTTAGTTCAACCAGAAAGAAAAATTCTGTTCTCATTTCCTCGCCATCATTTAATTCCAGACCATGTATGACGTTCTTTCTTCTGTGGAACTCGACAGGAGAAGTTTAGCAGAATGTCCTGGGTTTTTCTTTCTTTCTATCCAGTGAAAGTGAATGAAGACAGATCATTATTGAGCTCCAAAAATGACAAAACAGCATCACAAAAATAGGACTAAAGAATTTTTCTCTATATTCAGAGATTTCTAGAGTCACATAAGTCTGTGAGAGGAACTGACTGAAATAAAAAAAATGATTCATTAATAATCTTCCCCTCAGGTGTAGCTTTTGAATGCCATACACACTTCTTCATATTCATTAATGGCTTTTTATTTGAATGGACTTTGAACCTGGAGTGCAGTATATTTAAATATTCATGAATGCCAACAATGTTTTTTGCAACTCTTGGAGCGCAAACATTTCAACTAATATGTCTCAAAGTAATTAAATATGAATTCAAAAGACTTGAAATGTAGTTCACGTTCATTGTGTATTGAAAAGAGAAGTGTAAACCTTCCTCAAAGTGTCTTCTTTTATGTTTTAAGAGAGTTAAAAAACTATCCCTGAACTGGAAGACATCTTTACCGTGACCCACCGGTCTTTCTGCTGATAGCAAACTCTCTGTGCTTAAGGAGAAGTTGGAGAAGTTTATAATTACCCAGAGAGCAGTCTGTTTAATTGAGCATTTATGGACGATGGTGCTCAGGATCAGCGGAGTAATTAAGGATTAGTGGGGCTCAGTGCCGGTGGCTGAGGGGCACACACGCTCCGCAGGGGCCCCTGAGGGAAGGGCCCCTCTTATGACGCTGTCGGCCCTACTGCAGGTCCCGCCATCACAAATGTCTTTCACTTCCTCCATGAGGTCACACATCTTAATTAAACAGCTACCTCTAATGTGCAACAAGCAGATAAGGATGAAGCACTTCCCTATTCTGTGTTTCCATTCAGAACTGCTTGACTGGGTCTCTTCTGTTTGATGTGGAGTTTCTAACTTGGCTTGTTTTCTTCTCTCTTCTTTTCTCTTGTTTTGGGCGTTCTACTTTCTCTATCTCTTGCCCTTGTTCACCCCCTTGGGCTTTATTCTTTTTGAATTCATCTTCAACACTCCCCCTACAATCCCATGCTGTTGTTGGACATGTCGTCATTCATCCATCCATCCTTCACTTCACTTTCTTTCTCTGTACATGTTCCCTTCCTCATTGCTTTTTCTTTTTTTCTCGTTTCTTTTTTTGTTCATTGTTCATTTGATTTTTTTTTCGTATTCTTTTGTACTTAATTTTAATGTTTTCTTTGTTCATTATTTCATTCTTTTTTACGTTATTAAATTTTTTTTGTTCATTCTCTTATTTGTTCAATTGTTCTTTTATTCTTTCATGTTATTGCTTTTTTTATAAAAAAATTTTATTCTATTTATTACATTCATATTTTGAATTTTTAAAATATATATTTTTTCAAATATTTTATTTATTTCAATCATTGATTCTAATGTTCTTTCATTTTTTTCGGTTTATTTATTTTATGTTTTCATTCTTTCTTTATACTCGTTCTTTTATTTGTTTGTTCTTTCATTCAATATTTCATCTGTTCTTTATTTTCATTCTTTCATCTTTATGTTCTGCATTATTCTTTTCTCTCTCTCGTGGGGTGGTTTTATGTTTGGGCGGAGCTACAGGTAGCGTGTCAGAGTGCGGTCAGTCAGGAGCAGGTGGAGGGCATGCTGGGTGAGAACGATGCTCTCAGGACAAATCTAGCGGCCCTAGAACAGGTACCTGACCATGATACAGCATCACGACCTTCATCAACCCCAGTTCCTGCATCCTCTTAACTCAATGACCATGTCTGGTCTAACACACATGCTCTTTGTACCATTAACTGTTGAAATACACATGTACTAATGCCACTTTCACCCGCTTTAATGCTATTGCCTATGTACAAATCACTTTCAGTTTACGCCAGTTTGTTTGATGCCATACTTTCTTCTTTTTTAAAAAAAGTGTAAATATTTAAATGACAATTCATGGTGGTTCATATAGATACATTGTTTTGCTTTAAAATCTTGTTTTTCTGTTGTTGTAATTTCTAGTCACAAATTCAGACCGTGTGACTAGTGTCTTATGGAAGTATGGCGGTGTGAAAACTTAAAACAGAAGTATTAAGTTAACAGTCATATTTAAATACTGTGCTTACCCTTTGCTGATTAGATTACTTACAAAGTATGAAGTAAGTAATCATTACTCAATACAAATAGAAATGATAATTTAAAAGATAAAAAGAAGAATGAATGAGAATCAATAAATTGTGAATAATTTACTGCCATTTTGTGAATATTAAGTAATCATTTAACCAATAAAAATGTAACTAGTCTGATTATGAGTATTTTAAAACGTAATATAATTACAAGTATATAATCAGCACTGGTCATTACTGTTTTAGTTGATAGCTCACCAGCCAAACTCATTATGCTTCTTTATTTTATCCAAAGTAACTTACAATGTATTTAAGGGATATTAGCATTTATATGTGCACTTCCTGGGAATAAAACCCATTACCCATTGTGAGCAATGGCTAAATATTAATATTTAAATAAATATGAATAATTTAATTTGTACTCCAAGGAAGCATAAGGTTTATTTGGCAGGACTTCCACTGCACTTTAACCCTGATTGATGTTTTGAAAACTTTTCTTTGCTTTCTATGCATGTATTACTTGTGCTAGCCTAGATATTTTGTTTATATATGTTCACACATACATGCATCAGTACATGTATGTAAATTACATCGTGCACAAAGGTTTATGTTTAGCTTGAAAGCACTCATGGGTACATTTATATTGATATTGGATTCTGCATTTTGCTGAACTGCATTTCTCAGTTGGTTGGTGTTAAGCTCTTTCTGCTCCTTCATAACTCTTCTTTTGTCTTCTTTTGAAATTTTCTCGCTGATAGACTGAGGAAGACTTAACCCTTGTCCTGGGTTCTTTAAATATCTGAAACTCAGTGTGTGTTTTTCACAGATCCAAACAGTGAAGACTCAGGAACTGAATTTGTTGAGAGAGCAAAATCTGGCTCTCAACGCAGAGCTTCAGCAGAGACGTACAGAACAGGAGAGCTTCCTGGCGCAGAGAGATGATCTCAACTCACAGCTGCAGGTATTTTGGTACCTGTGCAATTTTTAAACAACATAGAAAGGCATTTGCAACAATTAAACATTGTATTTCTGTGTAAAATGCTATTGGATTGGATATGAAGCATATTAGGCTATAATACTATTAGTTAATATTATTTTTCCCTGCCCACTGCAGAAAAGTCCAATCGTTTTGGAGATTGAGAAAGTCCATTTTGATATTACAGCAATTACGTTTTAATATAGTTAAACATAGTAAAAAAATTTGCATTTGCATTCAGATTATACATAAAAATGATTTAACTACTTCTTGGTGATCAGGAGTCAAGCCGAGCGAATAGTCGACTTCTGGAGCAGCTCACTGAACTTGGTCTGGAGAAGGACAAGCTACAGCAGGAGTTAGAGGAGGCCAGGAAGGTGATGATACACACAAACCCCCTTATTTTTACCTTCTGATCCTTTCACAATTCAGTAAATTCCCACTGCAGCAGGTGAAAGTAGTTAAACGTTTGGTGCACTCACCATCTCTCGCGTCATTTAAGCTTCTTTAGTGAGTCAGTACACTCTGCTCGTTCTTCCATCAGTTAATACTCTGATCTTTTGACCATCGTAATGACTTTATTAATGTCAAATCGGATTTAGACACAAATGGGCTCTGGAAGATTCACCTCTTTTTGTGGACTTTTTCTTCTTCTTCCCTTTAAAATCCTTCTTGCTCCTAACCAGTTTTTACATGATCATTTATCTCGGTCTTTCCGACCATTTGATTTAATCTGACTTATTTTGTGACATTAATGTAAATCACCCTGAATGAACACTTTTTTAATTTGAAATGTTTTGTTTTTGTTTTTTTACATGTCAATTTGGAGAATTTTATTAATTATCATAAAAAAAATCTTCATGCATAATGTTAAATGAGGACGAAAAACGATTTTGGGGGGCAGTTTGAGAATAAATGCCTTTGGAGTGACTTTGTGTGTTGAAAATTTGCAGACCTTTTTCATGCTGAAATGGCAACGTTTTGCAACAAAAGAAAGGTGAAAATGTGGAAAAAAAAGAAAGCAAGCATAATAGGACCTCTTTAAAGTCAAGCTTGTCTATAGCATTCTTTATATTAAGTCATACAATAAGATTTATATCTGTCTAAATACCCATTATCTAAATACCAGTTGAATAAGATGGTGCCCTATGTTTTATGAAACGTCTTATGCTTTAAGAAAAATATATGATAAATATGACAAAAATCTTGATAATCACTGGACCTTTGAAACCGCCACATTTTATTTACAACTAAATGCCACACGGTTCTCTCAGACTGCAGATAAGCGTAAGGTCATGCTGGATGAACTGGCCATTGAGATTGCGCAGGAGAAATCTCGGCAAAAAGAGGAACTCGGGAACGTGCGTTTGCAGCATGAGAAGGAGGTGCTGAGCATCAGGGGACGCTACGAGAAGGAGCTCCGCGGCCTCCACGAGGACAAGAACCGGATGGAAGAGGAGATCCGCTCACAGCTACGAGATGAGAAAGTAAGGAACCTTTCTGGGCCGGTAACTGAAATTTTGTAGGTCGAGACATGAACTTTCAATAAAGCACTTAACCTCAGGTTGCTCCAGGTGGATTGTCTCTGTACACAGTGTACTTTGGACAAAAAGGATCTGCTAAATTTCCATTCACAATTGTATTTTTCTTTTAGGCTCGTACCAAAGAGCTGGAGGGTCTTCAGCCGTATGTAGAGGAGCTGAAAGCTCAGGTTCAGTCTATGGAGGGGACGAAGGGCTGGTTTGAACGCAGACTCAAGGAAGCCGAGGTGCTGTGTGTTTACACCCATCTCTCACTGCAGAGCAATGCCAGAAATGGAAACTGTCTTTTATTGTTTACGTCTGGGTACATCAGTATCATTCTGACCACATGATGTCAGTGTTGTTTTTGTCGTTACCATGTTACAGACTTTAAAATGCAAAAAGGTGAAAAGAAGAGCATTTTTTATGGATTTATTTTTATATATAAAAAAACAATGTTGCATTAATCTTAAACCAATCAGTCTTTGTAGTTGATTTATATTTTCGATGTTGTGTGTGTTGTGTGCAGGAGACCATGGAAAAGAACAAACTGGACCATGCAGAAGAGATCCAGCGGGTACAGAAAGATCACACAGGCCAGCTGCAGGTAAACTATGTGATGATAAAAACACATTTGTGTGTTTAACAACTATTAATGGAATACAGCAGGCTAAAGCAGATGAAGTAATAAGCGGTAAAGCTATATATAGCAGATCTTGTCTTTATGGCACATTTTTTGGCTTCAAACATATTCAAGTCTCAGAAACCCTCACATCAGAAGGCTTTATTCTGTCATGTCTCATTGAGTTGATGGATGCTCGCTGTACGTAGACATTTACTAAATGAGCTTAAAAGACTATCAAATGCATGAAATGCGTATATCATCCATTGGCGCTCAAAAGTTAAGCATTTCAGAATGAGGTCATGAAAACCCAAGTTCAAATCTCATATAATTACTTTTGTTTTCATTAAAGTAGCTGGAGTACATTTGATGGCATTTCATTTATGATTCTACTTACCTGAAACAATAAAAGTCCTGGTGGTCTCTATGGCCAGTCCATCTCTGGTGTGACTTGATTTTATCCACCTTGATTTGATTGGACTGTATAAAGTTGGATATGATCTTACCATTTAATATCATTTTTACCGTGCCTGGACTTCCTTGGTTATGACAGCATAAAAGAACAGTTATTTCAGAAGCAGAGGAAGTTGTTTTGATGAAAGATTTTGAGAACAAATTTTATATTCTTTATAACTTTTCTTTTCTGCTGACATAGCCAGGGCTGCAAATCATTTTATTCAAGCTGAACTTTTTCTTTTTTTAGAAAATATTTTTTTAAAGAAGTATATACTTTAGTCGGTAGTTTTCCAACTATATAAAGGGGTCCACTTTGCAATTTTTAAAAGAACATCTGAAAATTGCTAATGTGATAATGAAACAAAGTACATGGATCCAAATCACATGAAACAACGGCCCTACCTCCTCAGCCAATGTCCATCTGACTTTAAAAAGAGTCGGGCCTCAGTTCAGAGTTTGTTAATGATTTATTTTTGAAAAAAAAATGAATTTAAAAATAAAAACACACACACACACACACACACACACACACACACACACACACACACACACACACACACACACACACACACATTTTTGCCATAAAAGTTTAGCTTGCATGGAAAACAAATAAGCATAACCAAAGCCATGTGGGCATGGAAAATTGTATTAACCAATAAAACCAAATCCCATTTATCAAGTCCGACAAATCACACACAATAAGACCAGAATATGTATTAAACAAATAAATAAGGTTTATTCTGTTCCGAAACTTTTTTCTATTGTGCATTTTAAATGAATGAATGAACATATTTCCGCCCTTTCTCAGGCTAAAGCTGCAGAGGTGGAGGCAGTCAAACAGCAAGTGACGGAGATGGAGAAAGAGAGAGAAGATCTCAACAATTCAATCGGCAAACTCAAACAGGTTTGAGAACAGAATGCATTATTTTTTTCAGGCGGTCTCCTAGTGGCTCTGCTGGAGCTTTAGTTCTTCAACGTGATGAGAACCATGTGTTTTTAAGATGCTAAATAAGGCATGACTCAGATATGGAGGATATGATGGGGGTGTGATTGCTGGAGCTCAGCGGTTATTTTAAGTGTGACTCAAGAACGATGCGTGACTCATCAGTAGGATGAGATTGTTCTTTGTATGAGCATCTGGTGCCAGCGGCTCCTCTGGGATGTTTAGTTTTCAGAACTGCAAAATTGGTGTTTCCTCGTCTCATCTGAATATTGTTAGGATAATTTATTAGGACTTTCCTTTTTGTCATTGTTATTATGTAACTAAGACTAGTTTACTAAAACTAATATTTTAAGCATCATACACTACTGTTCAAAAGTTTGGGGTCAGTAAGTTCTTATATTTTATTTTTTTTAGTAATTAATACTTTTATTTAGCAAGGATGCATTCAATTGATCAAAAGTGACAGTAAAGACATTTATGATGTTGAAAAAGATTTCCATTTCAAATAAATGCCGTTCTTTTGAATTTTCTATTCATCAAATAATTGTGACAAATTGTTTCAAGATTTCACAGAAATATTAAAATAAGAAGAAACATTTCTTGAGCAACAGATCATCATATTAAAATTATTTCTGAAGGATCATGTGACACGAAAGACTGGAGTAATGATGCTGAAAATTCAACTATATATATTAAAATAGAAAACCGTTACTTTAAATTTTGATAATATACCACAATATTACTGTTTTACTGTATTTTTGATCAAATAAATGCAGACTTGGTGAGCATAAGAGACATTTTTCAAAAATATTAAAAACCTTAATCTCATAACATTATTTCTGAAGTTCTTCTGTAAATTAAGTTTCTCTTTAAACGAATAGTGCTTTAGATGTGCTCTTTTATTATTCTAAAATATAGAAAAATAAGAGACTAAAATAACTCAATGAACTATTTCAACTATTGAAAAGTTATTTTAAAATGATTTTAAAATAAAGACTTATTTGCTGAACTATAATAACCTTTTGTGTGTATTTCAGGAGATTAAAGACACAGTGGATGGACAGAGAATCCTGGAGAAAAAAGGTAGTTCAGCGGTAAGTAGGCAATCCAGCCAGAAAAAAAAAGAGATGAGTCAGGGCTTTCCCTCTCTCCATTTCCCAGAAAGTGAATTAAAATAGTCCCAGGCGATGGGCAGGACACCTCTCTGCCCCACAGACCTGAAACCAGACCTCCCATTGATGAGGGTCGATCAGCTTTCATTAACGTTTTAGCCGTTTCATCAATAGAATCTCGTTTGACAGTTCATCGATTGCCTGTGTGATGTCTGTGTGTGTGTGCTTACAGCTCCAAAAGCTATCCATGCATTTAGCTTAAAGTTTTGGTTATAATTCTTCTATGGCATTGTTTATTATTCATATATTCACACTGTTTATTAGGTTACAATGCAGTCCCTCTGGAAAGTTCCTTCCTGCTTGAAGTGATTTTGGCCACAAAATGGATGAAATTTCATATATCTTCTCCTCTTTTTACCTTTCGACAAAAACAAAAACGATTTTGTAGTGCTACTGTGGCAAAATGGATGGACAGGATGTTTACTTAATGTGAAATTTATCGTATTGTTCCGAATATAAGACGACCCTCCCTTTTTCAAGATGCTTACCTTTTGGAAAAAGTCTTTTTGAGGACCAAATCTTGTCTTTTATAAAGAAAATTATTAAATTTTTTCCTATTTTTATATTAAAAATATGGTAAATACTGAAAAAATATACCAACAATCATATTTAAAAATAAACACTTTATGGCATACCGTAAAAATAACCTGAAGGTCTCATTTCCTGTACATTTCACAATGGCATGTTGGCATGTCAAAAAACCCAGGTGTTTGATCTGCATTACTTACCTGATTCGTTTTTTTCTTCTTCTTTAGGCCAATCACATAGCACTGAAAAGACAGCAGTTTCTCCCTGAAGTCGGAGGGCAAGCTCTAGGCTAGAGTTTTGCTTCTTTTGAACTTCATTACGCCGCTGATTTTAAATAGCATAGCAAATGGAATAGCATTACGCCGCATCATTTTAAAAGTAAAAGTCTAGACCCTCAATATAAGACAACCCCATTTTTTCACATGTATTTTTTAAAGAAAAAACACGGTCTTATATTTGGAACAATACAGTATATATAGTTTGGTTTGCTATTGTATTATGGTATACAGTGATATTCAGACATTTTTAAGTGTGGCTTAAGTATCCAAATACTTTTGGGGCCACTTTATATACTGGATTCTTAAATGTCTATCAAGCTAAGTGTCCATCTGCTGTCAAAATAATGCCTGTCATGTTATGTCTGCAGCTGAAAGACTTGAAGAGGCAGCTCCATCTGGAAAGAAAGAGAGCTGATAAGCTCCAGGAACGGCTACAGGAGATCTTAACCAACACTAAGACCCGAACAGGTGAACACTTTCTTTGTCCCTGCGTGATACACTTAAGATTTTGAGACCTATCTCCTTCATCACCATATAAAGCACTTGTAAATGCAGGGAATAAGGCTTTTTAGAGTGGTCGACAACCCTCTCAGGTGATTTAAACTGCAATGGGCTCGGTTTCATCACACATGGGTGGCATGAATGAAAAATTTAAAGCAGGTAAAAGTAAGTAAAACTGCGGCGCTGTGCATAAATAAGGCAGCAGATGAAGATGGCTCCACCCCTACTGTAAATCGCTATAAATGAGACAAACCGAAAGCATGTTCTTACCACCTGAGGTGAATTATAAAGAGCCTGTCCGCTTTGTTCTTGCATCAGGTTCCTGTGGGATGTTGAGCAGTTCACTTTCCTGCATCGGCTCATTGGCTATAAATAGTTTTTTTTCCAAGGAGGCAAATTACATTAATGAAGTTTTTCTTCACATTACAGTGGAGTTATTGCATATCATGGAGATTTTTGGCTCCATTCTGGAATCTAACACTCTTCACAATCTGAGAAATTCTTGAAGAGTAATATTTTCTCGCCCCATTTCTTTTCTTTTCATCAATACAGGAGTAAAATGGGTTTTGAATACAGTTTTTGTTGACTTTAGCGAACTGTTTTATATGATATCAAATCAAGTCAGTTTTATTTGCATAGCATTTTTTTTTACAGTACATGTTGAATTTTGCACCAACAATGTTTTCATGTGCACCAACAATGTGATTATTTCCAATAATCAGAGTAAGGATTTTTTTTTTTGCAGTAAGAGGTCAAACGCTGAATCAAAATCAATGCAGTATCCCAACTTAATAGAATTTTCAGGGTACATTCGTTCGTTTGTTCCTTAAAAACTTTTAACTCCTGTGGGGACGGACCCCACACACAACAAGGAGGGGAAAGGCGAGTGATGTAAATATTTGATGGAGCGCCTCTAAAAATGTGCTACAGATCCATGCATATGTGCATTTGCTCTCTGTAGATTGTTGGCAGTGCCAGGGCACTCCTCTTTTGTGCCATTTATAATTTAAAGTAAACTAAATGTTTAATGTTTGCAGTACAGAAAGTTTAGAATCTGACATTTTAAAGTAGGGAGCTTTATCTTTGTAAATTGTCCAAGATGGTCTGAAAGTATACACACATCATTAAAAAAAAAAGAAAAAAGTTTCGGCTTGTGTTTTGGTTCACTGGACCAATCTGTGGGGGAAAAAGGTAACAACTTGCCACTATACATATAGATTTCATTGTTGTCTTCTATTTATAAATTTCTTTCTTTAAAAGCTGTATTTATAGCTTTGTCCAATACCTAGTGAGCTTGCTGTCTACTACCTACTGTAGATAGACTATCTTCTAAGGCAGCGTCCTAAAATGTAAACTCAAAAGAGATTCAACTCACAATTGATTCCAATGGAGGCTCACTTAGCATTTTGCTAACAATGTCATATTCTGAAGACATATAGCACACAAATAATGTGGAATATAATCTGTTGAAATTGTTTTGTATTTTTGTTATTTAATGTTATAAAAAGTTAATATTTTCCTGACTAATTTGCTGCTCAAGAAACATTTCTTTTTATCAATGTTGAAAGCATCTTTTTATGGAAACGCATTTTTCAGTATTTTATGAGTAAGAAGTTCAAAAGTATGGCATTTTATTGAAGTAGAAATCTTTTGTAACATTAAAAATGTCTTTTCTGTCACTTTTGAAAAGTATTAAGTTCTATTAATTGCTGACCCCAGACTTTTGAACGATAGTGTACTTCCATACATTCTGTAATTAAATGTTACAAAAAAAGGATGATGTCTAACTTTTGTGAATTGTTTACCTTGTAGATTCTCTGTCCGTGAATGCAGGTATTAATGGATGGCATTCTGCTAAATAGCCTGTATGTTAGCATGCTTATCTCTAGTGTAGAGTACTCAGTAGTTGTTCACTTACTCTATAGATTGTGTATGTCATTCGTGCTGATATTGCTGCTAACTAATAATTGCCTTGCAATAGCTAGTTGTTGATCATAATAGCAGTTACCTTATCTGGAATTTGCTATTTAGTAGTAACTTTGACTGGGTGGTATATCGAGACATTTTTAAACAAGATATAGGAGGAGACAATACCATTTTGTATCGATATACTTTGATGTGTAAATAACTTATTAACATATAGTTTAAAGTGGCTTGCCCACCTGTTAGATGCGTGTGCTGTTCATAACTTGTATCTTTTGGTTATATCATTATCTGTACATGTAAAAAAAAAAAAAAATTTTGTATCTCATCTCATCCTGATAGTGAGCGAGTATGCCTAAAAATAGAGAGTTAAGTTTGCTATTATCTAGCTAACCTGCAGCGCTTAGTGATTTATGCTTTTAAAATATTCCTCTTTTTGCATCTTGTGTGTATTTGCAGGTCTGGAGGAGCTGGTGTTGTCTGAGATCAGTTCCCCGAGCCGTACGCAGCAGACGGGTGACAGCAGTAGCATTTCCTCCTTCAGCTACAGAGAGATCATGAAAGACGGCGCATCAGCTCCCAGCACCAATAAGGTAGAGCCGCCCACTGGGGGCCAACGACCCTTGCTAATACGGTCGCCACAGTTGATGCTTCTTTTTCTCTAGCTCCCAGGAGCTTTTCTGTTCATTGCATTTCTGTCCTCCCAAAGCTATTAATACACCCGAACAGTGTAAATTCCATAAATATACTGTGCCTGTGAATAAAAGGGAGAAAAGAATGGTTGTCGTGACATGCTGGACTATCTTGAGGGATGGGAGTGTGGTTTAGTGTAGAAAAACAGAAACTTTCAGGTACATTTGACTAATAATTTCTGCTTGCTATGGTTGGGAATTTGAACAAACCCCTAAAATTAAGTTTTAAACTTGCAGCATGCAGCTCGTCCTTCACCATTTGTGCTATACAGACATGAATGATGTCTAGTTCTTAAGTCATCTAATTGACTTTCAAATTAATTCATCAAAGAACAACATGTCAAGACTCCTGTTTTATGCCATCAATTTGAAACATAATGCATATCAGTCATGTCTGAAATGTGTTTAGGGAGAATTGTCATCTTTCTTTAGTAAGAGACCATCCTTTTTTAAGCCAGAGGGAAAATAAGACTCATGGGATGAGAATAGTACACACAGGGGACGGCGAGAGTCTCCGGGACGAGCCGACCTTCATTTGTTTGGATAGTCTCCAGCTGCTTGAAATGCCCTGAAACAAACGGAGGGACAGAATATAACTGCCGCACGATCGAGGCTGGTGGAATTCCTTCCTGTGACTTTCATGTGACATTTCAATGGCACTGTGCTAAATTACAGACAGTCTTTCTCTAAAAAATAACCTGAAGTTGAAGAGATAACACCCGACCCCAAATGAAAAATTCGGTCATAATTTGTTTCCAAAACCATTTTTAATTTAAAATTTTGTTTTGTGATTTTTGGTAAGTTTTTGTTATTTATGTTTAGTTATGTGTGTTTATGTTAGTTGGTAATTAAAAATGTCTAACTTACGTTTTTCATGTACCGTAATATTTATATTTTATTTTTGTTTCAGTTTAATTTCAGTTACCAAATATATTAGGGGTGTAATGAATCCGTACGGCCCCACGTTAGGTATGCATGTGATCCGTGGATTAATTGCTAAGTTTAACTATCATAGAGCAAAAGTTCATCATTTGCTTGTGTTTTTCTTCACAATTTATACATTCAGTTGATTCACATTTATTTGAAATCATTCAGAGAGGCGAGTTTCAAAATGTATTCCTCTTTCGTGTCTCCTTTTACTTGAACGGTATTCTCGTAAACACAGTCGATTGTGTCTTAAGTGAATGTAAACAGTTGAGAAATCGGATGTGTATCATTATATTGGATCCATGCATTAGGTAATTTTTCTTTTTGTTGATCAGAAAAATTATCCGATCTGTGAGTTTAGTGATCCGTTGCAACATTAATATTGCACTTTATATTTTCACTTTTTTTGCCTATACGTTATACAAGAGCTTGAATCGAACTTTATACGAAGAGCTTGTGACTATACACGGGTTTCTGTGCAACGTCATCACGTAGATGCGCGCGCATCTAAGAGGCAGAAAGCAACAGTCTTTACGGCTATATCTAGCAGAAGCAGAGATGACGCGGAGCTGTTGTGCTGTAAACTAACCTAAATGCATGTCATGTTTTTATGATTCGCAAACTTAGTTGGACAATTTCATACTAGTCAACTAACTAACTTTTTGCATAATGTTATATTAATATGCAAATGAAACACAAGCAAACAGATTCAACTCTGAAATTGCAGTTTATTATTGAGTCAACAAGAATTTACAAACAATGCGAAATCTACGTTAATTACAAAGTTCTTTTACAGAACTCGGCATAACATATAGCGGTCTTGCCTCTTGGATGCGCGCGCATCCGGTATTGTTTGTATACAAGAAACCTATGTATATCTCGAAACTCCAGTGGATCCTCAAACTGTCGGCAAAAACTCAGCTACACGCACCTCAATTGTGAGTGAAGCGCTGCACACATTTTGGAGACTGTCTCTGCTTGTTTGTGCCAGGTGCCAGGGTAAATAAAGAACTGGTTCTTTGAATAAGTATTGGGTTTCCTTTACTTAAACACAATGTTTGTAGTGGCTAATGTTTTATGTATTTGAGGAGCAGAGAAGAGTGTCTTAGTCTAGTATTTGCCGTCTTTGTGCCAAATGTTTTAAATGACAGGAAAAACCGAGTACCCACATACCTACAATAAACTTTGTAACCTGTAAGTTGATGAAAGCGTAAATGCGGTTCACTTACTGTCTCAGATGTGACCGTTTTAATGACTGACAAAAGACAAATCTACGTCATTCTCTGGTGAAAATCCTCATAACTGTCTGAGCCCTGTCTTTAAGTTCTGGAGATGTTTTGGTAAAGTTTTGTTTCTCTTTCCACAGTCCAACACCGGCAGCCCTCAGTCCCAGCGACCTGCTGACCTTTCAGACGACGAGGTCAGTGAGCTCTTCCAGAGACTCGCTGAGGTCCAGCAGGAGAAGTGGATGCTGGAGGAGAAGGTATGACGTTTTAACCAATCATTACAGTCTCATGTTCCTAGGAAAAGTTTAACTCGCGTGGCTCAGCGAAGGTTTGCAGTCCTGCACCAAGCCTTCACTCAGACAGTTCTGCTGTGTGCTCCACGGGGGGCTTTAAGTGCTGAATTGTGTCTTTGGATCATGAAATATGCATGCAGGTATTGATGTTTTCACATTTTAATCGATCGGTCTTGGTTTGCAACAGTTGGAATAGAAATATGTAGTTAGGGCTTTGACAAGTTACATCACCCTTTCTGCAAAGAGACACTGTAAGCTCAAACATGTCAGTGCCAGTCACATTGAACATGTCATTTCATAAATCATTTGGATCATTTGGCCTTATAGGATTTAAAAAAAAAAAAAAACTTGTGTAAATTTTTTGCACAACTGGAGTTTTATCATTATTTCTGTCTATTAAAATGATGCTAACACATGGATGGGTTTAGGTACATGTTGCATTTTATATTGATAATTCTGTTTGATACATGTTTAAATGTATGTTTGATACATTAATAAATTATTTTTTATTAATTTAATATTTAATTAATTAGTTTTTCAAACATTGACATCACATTTTTTTTGAAAAAGTAATTATTTTATAATGCAACCATGCATTAAATTGATCAAACGTCACAGTAAACGCTTTTACATTGTTACAAAAAAAATACATTTCAAATATACTTTCTATTTATCAAAATGATTCAATTGTGATAATATTGCACAATTTTACTGGTTTTGCTTTATTTCTATTAAAATAAATGCAGTCTTTGTGAGCATAAGAGACTTCTTTCAAAAAACAACAAATCTGACTGATCCTAAAATTTTCAACCATTGTGTTTAATGTTTGATTTTAATTTGGGACACATAATCTTAATTTAATTATCGTAAACTGCTATATTTTTAAAATAATGTACTTTTTCGATTGTGAAAATAATTGATACTTAACTTGAATAAAAGGATTAAATTTCACATGATACTGACTAAATTTAAAGAGCATTTTCTAAATCTAAAACCAAATACTGAATGAAAATGAACCCTAGCTGGCAGTGATCACAGTGTCCAGAAGTGTGTGCTTTCGTATCAGGTTTATCACACCTTTGTGTGGTTGTGGTGTCTGGCAGTTTATTGCAGATCTTATCTTTGTGCTCTCGGTTCAGGTTAAACACTTGGAGGTCAGCTGTGCCTCAATGGCCGATGACATCTGTAAAAAGAGTGCCATTATTGAGATGTACGTCATGGACAGCCGAAGAGGTAAGCGTCTCTCTGTCTCTCTTTGTCATTGTTCACAGCCTCAGACGTGCTTGTTTTCTGAAAGCACATGATGTGAAGGTTTACAGATGAAGTCAGGTGATACCCAAATGTTTGATACTCTTCAGCTGTCAGTTTTCCTTAGAATAAAAGCATTATCGACATCAGCTGTCACGTTGTTATGTCTGCGCGGATAAAGACCTTGTGCTATTAACTCAATAGGACGGGTCTATTAAAAATAAAAGGCAATGATTTAGACTGATACAGAGAAATTGCATAATTTTCTTTTTTGTATGTTTTTGTTCTATTTTTATCTCTGCACTCCTACCTGCATAATCTCCTGCTAAATGTTTTATTGGTTCTCTTTGTAACGCTACTATTTTGGTTCCACTGTACACTTCTCAGTATTCTTGAAAAAGCACTTTGCAGCTGAAAATAGTCACAGCCAATAAATGTCTTTTTGTAAGGGATGTATGAATGCAGACATGTTTTATTCCTATGACACTTTTGATGGATTGGAATTAAACAATCCCTTTTTGTTATCTTTCTGTCTTTACTTTGTTAAATTAACAAACATCGACTCAGAACAAATCGAGTCCCTTTCTGTCTAGTTGCAGTAGTTTTTGCTTTGCTGATTTATAAAATCATTTGGTGAGAATATTGCTGGGCTTCATTTGTATTCATAAATAAAATCAATAGCTAATTGTATTCTGGCAATTGAATGTGACGGTGTTAAATGTAATAGCAAAATGAGGATGCATCTGTTCATAAATTCTGTACTGGAGTATAGTTCACCACTAAAGTACCTGGATTTAGTAGAAGATCTATCGACAACATTTATTGCATAAGTCACCATAGACAGTAACTTCCTGAGTGTTAATGCCACCATTGTTTAGTATTATTTATATACAGGGTTTGAAGTGAACCTTTTATCCAGCCAATTTGGGTACTAATTAAGTTAAGTCACTAATTACCAGTAGCCAGTTAGAACTTCTACTATCCAAAACAAAAATATCAGAAATAAACCAGATTATCAAAGTCACAGGCTAGATTTAAATATATTTATCATTAAACCTGATTCTGAATTATTGCATTGCTTTCAGATTTACAACAGTCAATCACTGTTTGCAGATACATTTCAAATAAAATAAAATGGGGGGAAAAAACTAAATTCTCTGTGACTTCTCTTATAATTGCCATGAGATTACCTGCACATAGGGTGCTTTTTGCCCAAAATTCATGGGAATGCTGCATTTAACAGAACGGGTTGGAAAAAGTGGCCTCTTAATTGTCTCCTTGGGCTCTGGCGGAGCGTTAAGCGGTCGCACAGCAGACGGGAAGCGGCGCACCACAGACATCTCACAGGCTGGCTTATCACACACTGGTCACATCATTCTGTACTCGCGTTCTTAAGTTCAAGGCGGCAGTCCAAGTATATTTATTTAAGCCACCACAAAAACAAACCAGTTAGTGAAAAATGCGCAATACACAAATCTCCTAGGGTGAAGTCCATACTGACATACAGTATATTTGTCCTAAATTGTTGTATTTTAATGGAAAACTTTGAGTGACACTGTGGTGGGGCATGATTTTGAACAGCTGGAGTCGTAGTTGGGCGCTTCCAGTGTGCGTACGGTCATTGAAAACAATGTTTTTGAATTTTAATGACAATGGCGCTGCACGGCATTTCACTCAGTATGCGACTTTATGCATTGTTTTTCTAGTGTTAGATGCTTTTTTAAGGGAAAGGGTTCTGACAGCGATGCCAAAGCAAAGTTAGAACTTAATTTATGAATCATAACGCCAAATTGGCTAGTGTGTTGATATGTGTTACTCGCCACAGGGGATTTTCTGTGGTAATCATTATTATGCTACAAATGCTGTCAGTAGCTTAACTTTGAACTTGAATTGAACCCTGAATGTTCCATTAAATTTGTCATTATATGTAGTAGATCTATTGCCTGGAAAGTTGTCTATAAACTCTTACTCTTTCTGTGAACTCTCTAGCACTCTTTCTTTGTGAAATTCAAGTAACAGTCACTTTTCCAGTGGACTGAACACGCTCCTGACACATAATGACCCGTTTTTAGAATCTGGAACCATTCAGAGCAGCTTTTGACAGCTTGGTTTGCTTGTGTGCTGGAAAGAAGTCAAATTCAATAATATCGGCAGGTCTTGTCTCATAGAAGTTGGGTCTAAAGCTCTGGATTTTAGCCCTCAAACTAATCTTGTAAAAAAACAACATTTCATTCTCCTGGGAAAATAGCACTGGTACTTTTCAAAAAACTGCCATAGCCCAGCCTTAGTACGCACACATCAACTTTAGATGTATATAAAAGTTAGACTTATGTAAAGTTATAGTTTTATATTTTATGTGTAAACACCTTTTATTTACATTTTTTTGTATAACCTAACAATAAAGTTAAACTTATTAACATTGCATAAGGTATCTAACAATGAACAATACTTACTGCATTTATTAATCTTAATTTTATTCTATATATATATATATATATATATAATGAACATTGGCCAATCTGTTATGAGTAAACATGACATTAGCAAACATTAGCAATAAAAGTGTCACCTACCCCTGCACTCTACTTGTTTGTCAAGGTGTCTTGTAGTGTCACATGACTGATTTCCACCTTCTTTATGACCCTTTTGATTACAATGGATTGTTGCAATGACATCTTATTGAATAACCTGTGTAGTGTATACTGTCTTTCAGCAGGGCGAACAAAGTAGCTGAATACTGAATTGGAGTGAAAATGGGTGGGCCGTATGTTAATGAGCTTAAGATTCTGACATTATACCCGTTAAGATTTCTGAACTAGACAGGCAGAATCTTAATTGAGCTACTTGTCCATCTCTGTTTCTGATTGGATACATACATACAATTTGTATACATAAAGGCTGCATTTGCTTATCAGCATCCTGCAATGTGTTTGGGGTAATTATAGAGACTGTGATTACCATTTCAAACTTTTTTTTTTGCTTCATTTTAAGCAAGGCTTTGCTTGTGTTTCCCTGAGAACATAGTGGAGGTGGTAATGTTGCATCTTCCTGTCTTTCCCCCATGTGTTCTCCTGTTTTAATTTCATGACTGACTGATTTAACATTTAATGGCAGACCAGATCCCATTAAGGCGGGTGTTGTCTAATTGTAAATACTGTGCTATAAAAGTTTAAGATCTCTGGGTGTCAGGAGAGTTAAAAAAAAAAAGGGCTTCACGTAAAGGCTTTTTTGCCCACTGCAGGGCAAAATCAATCCAAACTGGGAAAGAATGTGATGTATGTGGCCATATCCCAATTATACTATTCATATGAGGCCCAATGTTATCTGTGGCAGTAAGTCTTGTGTTTAACCATATCCATCTGGTTCAGGCCAGGATAGTCTTTATAAATAGCATTGGAAACAATCCTTTATCTCTTACAATAATTGAGGCTAGACCTGGGGAGATGTAAAAATGGGGAGGTGGAGACTTCATAGAAAAATGAAGAAAGGACGCAGAAGTTAGCAGTGCTAGATGAGAGCTGACATTAGCAGGATGTAAATGATTCAGAATGCCGACATGCTTCAGTGAGCCCAACACTCATCCTCAATAATGCAGCAGAAAGACTAAGCACCCCTCTTGTCTCCTCTCCTCCGTCCTCTCCCCCCTCCCTTTTACTTTATCCTTACACCAGTGCGGCTCCCCGTAAATTCATGCCAGTGATATAACTAATGACATGTTATCTCATATGTAGCCTTTTGAATCAGTAGCGCTTTCCGTTGTTACTAATATGTCGAGGAAATGGCAAGTCAGGAAGTGCCTCAGATAAGCCAGATGAATGCCACTTTGGGGGTATTGTTGAACCTTCTATTGCCAAAACTTTCTGAAATATTCTCCCCTTCAAAAGAGGGATTGCATAGAAGATTCTGCAGATTGTAAAAGGCACAACAGTTTTCCCAAGCGTTTGGCCTGAGAAATTGCGCAAATCAGTCGCACAATCATGGATCCGCCTCTGCGGTTTTTCAGGGCACATGCTCCCAGTAACATAATCCCAAAAACATTCCTTATAACTGTTACGTAGCGGTAGGCAATAATATATATGAATGTTCATAGGTAGAACTCTGCATGTGTGTAAGCTAAGACAGCTGTAGGATGGTTTATTTGCGCAGCCTCCACTAATCAGCCATTCAGCAACATGCCGCAGTCATGTGTGTGTGCACACCCTCCGCTCCGCCTAAGTGCTGCTGGAAGAAGTCAGCTGGGGTGAGGTGCTGCTGCAGTCTGGAAACCCTCTGCCTGCCTACTTGTACCTTGTTTTAGGCCTCTACTGAAGCGTGAAGTAAGCTAACCTTTCAGTGTACTCTGGCCTCTTACTGCTGCATCATTTAAGGGAGAAACTATCCTTATCGGGTGCCCTATAGCTCCACAACCCACCGAGATAATGGGAGTGAATGTGAGTCACAGCAGAATTATTTTTCTTCCCTCTACAAGCAAATTTGGTCCACTTTAGAGCGAATTACACCACTGGGAGCAGGTGCTAATGGGCACTCTGCTTACAGAGGTTGCGAGAACAAATACGCGAAAAAAAAATATCATCGATATCCACACAGATTCCTTCGAAAGAAGGGATCACATCTGTAACTGGGAATAACATATGGCTGCATATAGGAAGGAACCTTGTTGTCAAGATGAAATGGCCTGTTCGCCCCCTGGCAGAGGTTTCAGTTAAGCGCTGTGTCTCCAGTGAGAGATGGCTGAGAGGTTGCAGCCGCCTTGCAGGATCTGCCAGTTTGACTGATTCAGGACTGCTGACTCCTGCACTGGCCTGAGGAGATTCCCAATGAGGCTTGCAAAGAAGTGGCAACCGTTTCAGTGGGGTTGAGTTGGATGGTAATTGTATGCGTTTTGCTGTTATCTTGAAACTAGCGTTGGTGCTTTGAGGCTTAAAGAGTACATTCTTCATGACTCTCCTCTGTATCATCACTATCTTCACTTATATTTTTCCTCTTACATGCAGTAAGGGCTTTTCCCTCTAAATTCACCAACATTCAGAAGACTCCCTTCAATTCACAAGATTGAATTAGAATTAAATTGGTCACACCAGAAATAACAGTATTTAAAATAACAGTTAGATAATTTAGAATTTCAGTTAAAATTGCAATTCTGCATCCTGATTGCTACCTAAATTAAAATAAAATTCACAGGTTGTGAATTGGAATTTAAAAAACATTCCGGATGGTGCACAACCCTGTTAAGTCCCACTTCATTTTCTGCAAGTAGTGACCTTAGCACTGTTCTGACCCAGTCCAGTCGAGCGTGTGATCAGGGATCCCCCGAGTGGTGAGTCGGGAACATCTGCATGCCTTCAGTGTACCTTCCATCTCGCATCTTCATTTGCTTCCGTGACTTGGCTTCTTAGGTTCACATTCTCTGCTGGTCCTTCAGTAGAACCCCATCTGTGATAGAACCTGGCGTCGTTCCACACCTTTGAAAGCCATCGGTCCAATATTTTCCAGCCATTAGAACAGGGAGTCATCTTTGTAAATCTCCTTTGTGGATTTATCAAAGTGTCTTCATAGAGTGCTCGCCCGTACGCCCCAGCAAATTAAAATGAATGCCACTGATCAATATGGCAGAAATACGGGTTACAGACAGTAGTGCCGTTTTCTATTTGCAATGTCATTAGCACAAATATTGATGTTGCCAGCGAAGGATCCACTCGTCTTGTTCCCCAAAGACTCGGATTAACTTTGGTGTGTGTTATTCATAATGGGCGGGAGTTACTGTACCGTTACTGTAGATGTTAATAGAATCCTAATGAAGCAATGCATTGGTTGTAATGGTCTATTTGGCTGCCATGCTAAGCAGGCAGTGGTTATTGTAGAAAGAAAAGGTTCAATACTGCAACATGGAATGGCAAACGTAATGCACTTTCCTTTCCATTATGGAGGTGTTTTTTTAACACTCTAGTTTTTTAAGATAACATGTATAAAGGCCTAAAATTAATTTGTGGCCATTTTTGTTTTATTTCAGTTAGGTTTGGAGTAGGGATGCAAGATATTTCATGATTTTGCCGATATTTGACATTGTGATATTTACACATTTACAAAATCCAGCCAGCAGTCCGAAAAAGTGAATCTATTCACCATACATGCAAAAGTTCACATCAAGAATGACCACACTGCTGATGTGATCATGTCGCTAGCACTCCTTGCACACATGTGAGTTATCGCAGGTGCATGATTAACACATTTTGTTATGGTCAAGGTATATCGGTATAAAACAGGCCAATGCCGATTATTACATTTTAACTCTTTATCGGCCGATTCCGAATGTTGTGCTGATTGTCGTGCATCCCTTGTTTAGAGTCATTCAAATTTATTTTTGTGTTTTTTCCCACTTTTATTATTTTTCTTTTTATTCAAAGATGTTTTAAATTAGTTTTTTAAATGATACGTTTTCATTAACCGTAACACTGGGCCACAGCAATACTGTATCCATTTGAAGTGTCAAAGCTGTGAATTTTTACCAGGTGTAGAATTCATTTTATGCTTCTGTTGTGAGCTGACAAGGTTAATTATCTCACAGTCCAGATAAAGAGCCAAGAGTGTGCTTTGCACCTCGTGGTGTTTACTGTCAGGTTTCAGGGGCGAGGCAAATGTCATTCATGGCCTTCAACGCTTAAAGCCATGCATTCAAAGGTTGAACAGCCCTCTGGGGGCTGAAGTTAACATCTCAATTAGCAAGAATGCATCACGTTCTACTTCATTCTCATGGCTCCAGGCTGTAGCATTAGCTCGGTGTGACCAGGAATGCTTGTGTGCTGCACTAAATGTTGAACACGAGCGCGGCTCTCCGGTTAGCCACACGTATATGCTTCTCTTGCGCCAATCTAATAAGGTTAAAGAGGCGTGAGATTGCTAGTGCTTAGCTTGATATACTGTGATGTAACAATGCGTTAAGCTCCTCAACTAACTGTGTCATGGCCTGTCATGAGAACAGGTCACGGTCGCTTGAGCAACGTAATGTTTTAAAAACCTAGGTTAAAGGGATAGTTCACCCAAAAATTAAAATTCTGTCATTAATTACTCACTCATATGTCATTCCAAACCCATAATTTGTGGGCTTTCTGTACGTGCATGTACATCACCACTAGATATGCGTAATATTGTTACTGAAACATATGTAATCTGTTCTTTATATTGCTATAGCCAGGAAAATTATCATTTTGAATTTTAGTTTTTGCAATGTTTTATAGTTTATTTACTTTTAGGATGTGTTTTAATTTTAGTAAGTGTGTTAACTGATATTATTTAAATAGCTGCATTAAGTTTCTTAAATATTAAAATATTTGTTTTATTCTATGTTAGTTGGAGTCATGAAAATGATATTCATTTTTATTTTATTTCAGTTAACAAAGGTTTTCACTTGGGTATTATATTTTTTGGAATTATATTGGAAACTGCATTTGAACACCCACAGGAAGTGACACATTTCCCATGTGCTCCATCATCAGACCACAGGTGTAAGAGTTATTTGACAGAACCGTTTAGGGACACACTGCTGAGCTGACCTTGAATGTCTCCACTCACCCAGATGAAGTGAAAACCGAGAAAGAAGCTGCTCGATCGAACTTATTGCTTTTGCCCTTGACACGCAGAGGCTGGCCAGCTCGATTCCCTGTCCTCCCTCAGAGGAAAAACTCCACTAAACTATCTGACATTTCACTAGGAACCTGACAACATCTTAGTAGCCAGCCTTTAAGGAGGCTTTCCAACGTGCAGATAAGAGGCCTGCGGTATCTCAGCCTTTCCGCACACTCACCTCCATTAATCATCAATTAAGCAACATCTTTCATTTTTTAACACACCACCTTGTCCAGTTACAACCCCACACCGATGTCCCCTGCTTACGGTCATTTCCGTGGTTGTGTATTACTGTCATGAACTCTGTTGACAGACCATGTCAGGCTGCCTTTAATTTGACTCCATCCTTACTGTCAGTCTCTCTACCTTAACTGGGGTTTGAATTTCTTAAACGCTAGAATTCGTTCTCGGGGCTCTCATGACTGTGCAACGGTGTTTATTTGCCAACTTTAAGACGTGCATGTCTTTTCGTCAAACCTGCGGATGATTGTACTCGAGGTGCTCGTAAATGTTGTGGCGTTTGAGCGAGAGCCGTTATAAATGCTTTCCTCCAAATGCAAGCACTCTGTATTCACTCAGCAGACACTAATGGCCCTCTGATAGAGATCATCTTTATTCATGGATTTTGAGGCATTACTGGTGGAAACATGGTTAAAAAGCACAAGCTGGGGTGATGGAGTGTTTGTCATCTTTAAAAATGCTCCTTTTTCCCCCTCTCTCTTTCTCTCAGATGTATCAGGACTCCATGGAGTGGCCCATGGTGCTCAGGGTGAACGTGGAGGTTTGAGTTCTGTGCTGAGGGACTTTGTAAAACCTGGAGATGAGAATCTGCGTGAGATGAACAAAAAGCTGCAGAACATGCTGGAAGAGCAACTGACAAAGAACATGCACCTACAGAAGGTAAATCGAGGGACGACCAGTCCTTTGGGATCTGATCAAGGTCAATTTAGGTTGGCTATTAAACCTTCTTTTGAAAGGCTATTATTAGGCCCACATGGAATCTAAAGCTCAGTAGATTCTACAAATCACTGTGGGAACTGCAAAAAAATCTGGCTCAAGTGGGTCTTATTAGGAATATCCAAATTTCTTAGCATAGCATTGATAAAAAAAAAAAAAGTGAAACATGCATTTGATGCTTCATTGGGTGTAAAGAGCTGATCCGTGTTGAGCAATGATTAACTCATTCAGTTGAATTGAGGTGAACTGACCATGAGTTTTCCACCTGCTAGAGAAGAAGGTGGCTGCAGTCCCTCTGACAGTGTGATCGGCGCTGTGTGTGTGTGTGTGTGTGTGTGTGTGGAAGTGGCTTCCTCTCATGCGGTCTTGAGACTCCACTGAGAGGTCTTATTCATCAGGAACCAGAGGGTGGGCGTGTTGTTAATGCTAAAATGTTTCTAGGAGCAGGAATAGAAAGTGCATGTCAGGCAGCCTGCAGTGATGCGTTTGATGGGATTACACCATCACACAGATTGACTAATGACAATTAACCTCTCACACCCCTCTTGATATTTCCAGAGCCGCACATTGTTAATGGGAGGTTTGTTCCTGTAGTGAAGCCATGTGTTGTTGTTGTTTTAATTGGATAAAATAAAATAAAAAACTGAGCTATAATATTATAGCTTATAATTTATACCAATGATACAAAGCTGAATGTTCAGCATTATTACTCCAGTCGTCAGTGTCACATGATCTTTTAGCTGATTTGCTGCTTAAGAATTTTTTTTTTAAGACAACTTTTGTGCTGCTTAATATTTTTGTGGAAATCGTGATAGATTTTTTTTCAGGATTCTTTGATTAATAAAACGTTCAAAAGACCATAATTTATTGGAAATCAAAAACCGAGTAATGATGCTGCTGTAAATTCAGCTTCACAATCAAAGGAGTAGATTATTTGAATAAAAAGCCGTTAAAATATATCTGTACCTTGAATGCGTTAAAATAAAAAGTGCGTCTGTAGCTTTAATGCATGAATGCTGTAAATTCAACCCCAAAATGGCTAATTACATAACCATTTGGTAATGCCTATTTTTGTATAATCCAGAAATTTTTATATTTTAAAGATGAAAGGTACTTAATTTTATTTGATTATCTTTGTTTATATAGAACTGGATGGATGCCAACCAGAAGACTATACATGTAAAATAAATAATTCTGGCATGAGTGTAAAAAGTGGCTTCATGTTATACAAGTTTGAGTTAAAAACAAAAGACTCTCAACAGTAATACATTATAAGACGTCATATGCATACCTGCAACTTCACATCTGTTACATTCCTTATGAATGCTTGGTACTCTGTTTTGTGAATGTGAATAAAATCCGATGTGAGCCGAGGTGAGACCTGGAGACAGTCTGGATCTTGGCGGAGTACATCTTGTGTGTGTTGGTGCCCAGGGGGAGTTGTAGGTTACAGAAACACCCTGCCTTAACCTTGGCAGAGACAAACGATGCAAACTAAGGCCAAGATGGAGTAGTGATCCCTCTGCAAAGCTTGTCCATAACTAAAGCAGGAAGGTTTGCTTTGCAGGAAACTTTCTAAATCGTTTTGCAAACCACATTTCAAAATTATTTTCATCCTTTGGATTGCATGCACTTATATGTGTGTAGGATGTGTATTTGCAGGTTTTGTTCTAGAATCTAGATGGTGTTTAAAACAGCAACACTGGAAAACGATCTTCCTGACTGCTGCCATAGTGAACGCCGATGATGCGTTGAGCTTGTTAACAGCCGATTAAGCGTTCCGTTTTCCAGCAGACGAGATGAGAAAAATCTGGAGCTGCTTAAAAGCTCTTCAAATCTACAGCAGTTCAACACATGGTCACAAACTTCCGGTTTTTCCTCTCTGTCTCTGATGGTGCTCATCACTCCATCAAAACCCTTGTAAAGTGTATTTTCAGTTTGATGCCACTTTAGAACTCAAAGGCAAACAGCTTTAATATATGTCCCCTGATAGTTATAAAATCACATGTTGTCTGTCACATTTCACACCAAAATAAAAAGTACAAAATATATATATTTTAATAAAGATAATTTATATTTTTTGAAACATTCAATTTATTTTGTAATATAACATTCTCATCACAATTATCAAATCCACCTGTTAATTTTTTTTTTGCATCTGGACTTTTTCCCCCCATTATATACTTTATATATAATATATGCCATTAATGGAGAAGCCATAACTACAGACCAAAATGTCCGCTGTCTACGGTTGTGGACTTTCGACGTCTCTCTCTAATCCGGCGAGCAACTACCTCATGCATATTTACTGGCAGTTGGGGCCGTCATGCCAGAAACAAACAGCCCACTTAATATTTGATGGCTTTTTTGCTTTAGAGTGAGCACACGGTGCATGCAACGCTGGCTCTGCCGTTGCGTGAGTGTGTGTTTGTGAGAGAATCATAGTATAATATCATGTGAGATTGCAGCTGAACTCAGGCCTGACTGCCTAATGGGTCCTTCATGGCTTTTTTCTTTTTAAAATCCACATTTTCAGAGGGATATTATGGGTTGGGTGCAAGCTAATGTGTAAAGCCTAGCAGGAGGGCGCCACCGCAAATAAACATTAACAGTATGCAACTACCGCACATTTTTAATACTATAACTGTGATCTTTATCAGAATCACGTTGAAACACTTTGTTTGTTTTGCAGGATCTGGAAGTTTTGTCTCAGGAGATTGTGCGTTTGAGTAAAGACGCCACCCCTGCGGAAAACTCCAAAGCCACGGGCTAAAACTGGACATTATCCATCCGATGATTCAGTACCCTTCTCTTTCTCCTTCTCTCATCTCTTCACGGCTACCAGGAGGAAACTACATCCATCTCTTACGAAGTCCTCCAACAATCTCCTCAGATGTACTAGGAGCACAGAGGGTTGAAACGGATCAAGTTTATCTGTGATTTACATACTACTGAATGTAACGTAACACTTTATATGTTGTTTCTCTGTGACGGAAAAGAACTGGTGGATAAGTGTCCGTCAAGCAAGCCCTGGCTGCTTGATATCCGTGAACTGTGTGCTCGGGACAGTGGCATGGCCTCGGCGGTCCAAGCAGGACCGCTCTACCTACCACTAATTCCCCCGTTCAGGAAAGCGTGTGTGTCCGATGTTGGCGTCCTCAAACTGTTATCACTGTTGTATTGCCTGTTTTGTATATTTGATTTCTCTAAAGACACTTATTTTGGGCGTGAATGTGTGTATATGGGGCGTAGAACGGATCTTTTCAGCTAAATTGTATTTATTTGTGCCAGAAAATCCAAAATATCATCATGTCTACATCTTACGGTATGCTGCTCCTTTCTGAAAGGTTCACTATATCCGAAAATCCAGAAAGTTTTCCGGCGAGAATGAGATGGAGAGCGTGCGCTTAATTGCTGCGATAATTATCTGAGCATTTTTTTTGTGGGGCTCTCCAAACGTTCCCGTGAAGGAAAGCGGCTCCCTGGACGACTCTGGTTAAGCAGCAATCTCTCCGCAGCTTAACGACTCAATTTGACACCTCTCTGTCTGCCTCAGAACTGACGGTGCTGTTGGGGAACGGACCAATTTCTCATAGTGCGCACTTGACTCCCGTGAGAAGCTAGCCGCCTGTTTTAGTGTAACAACAGTTTCGCCCGTGTGTGTGTGTCGATGCCCCTGTTGCGACATGATTTCGCTTTTATGCATTCCGCTTTTCGTGAACATTTTAAATTCTGACACACACGGAAGTGTTTTATTTGGAGAGTGTCAAGCTAATTTAATTGTGAGGTCATATGATATTTTGCTGTCAGTCCTCAGGCTCACTTCATATTTTTACTGTGTGACTGCTTGCACTGCTCTTTCCAAACGTAACCAGCTTACTACAGTTCTTATAAGGATATGCCATAATTAATGTAACAAACTCATTATTGAGTTGATCAGATATCAGCCTGATTTTCATTCATGTCAAATTAAATATGGCATCTACGGTCCATTCATCATTTTAGATAGAATGAATATTGACCAAACAACTATGAGATGATTATTTTAGTTCGTTCTGATCGCACAACAGAACATAGTAGATTGAATGTTTTAGTCACATGAGATTATGGATTCTGTGTCTACCTTATTCATCAACGGTTCTGTATTAATTTAGATATACGTATATATTTACCTTTCAAAATTATGGTTTGTGAGATGTGAAGGATTACCATTGTATTTCAAGCCTTTGCATTGCTTTAAGCTTTATCGCGACAACGGTTCGTTTCCATGTTCTTGGCACATGAGTGACGTTTGTGCATGGTGCGTTAAATGCCTGTTAAATCCCTCTCTCAGACTTCTCAAGGTAATCCTGACGGAAATGCTTTTCCATATTGCATCCATTTTACCGTGCAGAAGTAGAAAAACGATATTCTTCCTTTCTGCAATTGAGGAAACTGACATACCAAAATGTACTTGACCATTGTGCTCAAAGGAATGAAGGATGTTTGCCTTTGAAGCTCAGAGTTGTTTCAGTTTTTGCCTTTTTAAACTTCTAATCTAATATCTGCCAAACATGCTCTTCTTTAATTAAGATCATTGGTTAATCATCACTAATTACATGCAAGCAGATTCTATTATTGATGTCCATTCTTCCACTACGTCTCTATGGCTAATATTTATTTATATGCATTTCACAGTCATGTTCAGACTTCCATAACTTGCAGTGATAATAAAGAATGGCTGGGAAAATAAACAGTGTCTGAGTGTCAAACTTCATATGGTTGGTTCAAAATGTACATTTTATTCATTTGACAGATGCTTTTAATTGTATACTTTTTTTTTTTTATCAGCACAGGTGTTCCCTTGGAGTCAAACCAATGACCTTGACGTTGCTAGTGTCATGCTGTACCAGTTGAGCTAGAGGAACCACAAATCGTACATCACACAGGTTTTTTTCTTTCTTGATGTTTAACTTATGAAAAATTACATTTAATGAATAGTTTAAAATTCTGTCATTTACTCACTCACATGTTGTTCCAAACCTGTATGACTTTCTCATAGGAAATATATTAAAGAATTCATGCATTAACCATCATCAGGGTCCAAAACAACATTGGACCCCATTGACTCCTTGAATGGACAATGAAAATAAGACATTAAAAATAAAAGCAAAAAGAAAGTCTTGCAAGTTTGGAACAATAAAGGTTGGTTCCTCCCCAGGTCAGTGGACTAAACACACAAGCCCGCCTCCATTTTACTCTGAGTGTTTGTCTAATACACTCGTTAATCTCTCCTCTGAGCACAAGCAGTGTTTACCGCACTATCAGTGATGCCTGTAAGAACTGTGCAAACAAATGACATGAATCATTGAGCAGTATTTAATTGGAGCCGTTCAAATACTTCAGTCATCTTCGTCTTTGTTACTGTTCAGTGAGTGTGTTCTCTAAGCAACACTCTATGCTGAGGAGCACCACTGCTCTGCATTGGGTTTCATCCTTATAATGAACAACGTCCCCCATTAAATAGACCTTTTTGAGAAGACTTGAAAGGTTTTCAAATTTGATTTTAGTTTATGATATTCTCACATTTATGGAGGTGGGGATCACACCATTGCCACACCTGCCAATGTTGAGTGAATTGAGAAATTACTGGTCATAAATATTTATTACTGGTCATGAAACTGTATTTTATGAAGCTTGTTTCTGCATCAGAGTAAAAAAAAAAATTACCTAATTACGATTTTGATTCTTATAAATAGTGGCTTTACTGTATCTCACAAAATGTGACTTTAATCTCAAAATATCCTTTGTAAACAGTCTTCATTTGTATTTTGCATTATTTCTTATAAAACATATTCCTTATTAAAATACAGAAAAAAAGTTTTTCAGTTGTATTTATAATGTGTGTTTTACAATAAATATATATGTGTGTATATATATATATATATATATATATATATTTAAATTTCAGTCAGACCAGCATTTTTCTGGTGCAAAAACAACAACAATGAGAATCTCAATGACAAACTACATTTGAACAGATCAATTTAGACTAATAACCACCAATTAAAGATATGTTAATAACTGGCCTTAAACATAGTAATATATAATTTTGTATGTGGCTACAAAACAAGACAAAAGATGCTATACTGTCATTTGCGCAAGAGCTTCATTGAATCTGTTGTGAAACTGGTTAATTTTAAATAAACCGCTTCACATCAGGTGATTATTTTGCTTCAATGTTGTGCATTAAAGTCAATTAATGCACATCTAGCCTTGAATTATCCCTTACGAAATCAATACAAATACGGTATACACCGCTCCCTCTGCCAAAAAACGTAATCTTGAACTCAATTATGAAGTGCTTTTTTTTATTTAATGGCACAAAAAGCGATGAAAGTCTTCCAGGTCACTGAAACTCACTCTTACGTTTGACACTCACATGTGCTAAACTGAGCATTAGTGGACTGACTGATATCCAATCAATACCTAATAAAGAAGGGAATTATTCAGGACAGAAAAATAGTAGAATAAAATCAGCAGGATTGATTAATTTCAGCATGCGCTCCGTGGTCGCTCATTAATTTTACAAGTTGCTGATTTAATGTAGCCAAGGGGCTCTTCAGTATCTTAAGTAAAATGATTAAAGCATCGATTCGTAGTCAACATACCTACGCTACACCTCAGGACATTACACTACGTCATGGTTAAAGCTCTCCTGTGAGGTCCAACTTCTTGTATTTCTCCATTTTGACATGGTTTATCACTACAGGTGACTTGCACTCCTTTCATATAATTGTCTTTGCCTTTGGTTATTGTTTGTAAGTATGTAGGGTTGTCTGGCCATAATTTCAAAGCTTTAGAAATATCGAAATCGCTGTTGTAACTCTGCTGTCTGCCTTTGTGTCTTTTGCTGCAGTAATTTAGCCATGAACCCTTGTATTGACGTCGGACTTGTAGAAATTGAATGCAGTTGATGGAAAGGGTAGGAGAATTACTCCTAAGGGTGTTGGAGAAAACATCCATTCTGAAATGCGTGATGCTCCCACGATGCCTTTGGTAAGTGGTTTTCCAACAGTCACCAAAACACTGATTACTCACTACTTTAAGTCAACATGTGCTTTGATTCACAATTGCCTCTGTTTACTTTCCTAAAAATTGTTCCTGATCTTACCAGATAATATTCAAAAGAATTTCAGGGCAACTATATGCAAGTGCTGTGACTAGTCCCAGTCAGTCTAGCACAGTACATGTAGCAAGGTTTGATTTTTTTTATTTTTTATAAATAGATGTAGAATACTAAGTGGGTCAAGTGTTGACAGAAAAGATGCGTTATCAGCAGTTTCTTGAAAATGGCTATAGACTCAGCAGCTTGGGTTAAGTTAGACAGGTCTTTCATGGAAAGTTCATGAAAGTTATTTTGTATCTCTTTGAGACCACAAGGCACCATTCACTTGCAGGACGCAAACTTCCGGAGGGCACATAGGTCTGAAGTAATGAGTTTAGGTATAGGTTTGCAGAGACAGTGGTTTTTCTGTAGGCAAACATCCGCGCCTTGAATTTGTTGCAATTGGCAACCAGTGCAATTTGAGGAGAGATGTAAAATACTCTTCGTTAAAGACCACTCTTGCTGCAGCTTTCTGGATTTGCTGAAAAGGTTTGACAGTCCATGCTGGAAGGGCTGCCAAGAGAGCTTTACAATAGTCCAGTCTGGATAGAACAAGAGCTTGGATAAGGAGTTGTTTAGCATGCTCCGATAGGAAGGACCTGATCTTCCTAATGTTGTATAAGGCATGTCTGCAGGACTGGGCAGTTCTAGCAATGTGGTCTGTGAACTGATCATCAATCACAACTCCAAGGTTCCTGGATGGAGTTATGGTTAATGAACATGGCTGAATGGAGAAGTTGTGATGAAGTGTTGGGTTGGTTGAGACCACAAGCGGTTCCGTCTTCGCAAGGTTGAGTTGAAGGTGATGGTCCTTCATCCAGCAAGAAATGTCTGTCAGGCAAGCCGAGATGCGAGCAGAGTGAGAGGTTGAGTTGTGTGTCATCAGCATAGCAGTGATAGGAAAAAACATTTTTCTGAATGACAGATCCTAGTGATGACATGTAAATGGAGAAGTGAAGTGGTCCAAGCACTGAGCCCTGAGGTACCCGTTTAGTTATGGAACTAAGATGGTTTAGGAATGCCATTTCATGTTTTCGGTTTGAGTGTCATGGGTTGATTTGGGTAACTGACATGATCTTTTAAAGATTGAGTCTATCCCAACACCCACATTTGCAGTCTTGGCCTGTTTAGATCATGTGCGCGTGACAGAAAGTAAGTTCTCAAGACTTCACAAGAAAAATACCAAAGCTTACAGTAGCTACCTTAACGCACACTAAATCCTAAATCCACTAAAATCTCTAATATGGTTTCAGAGTGGTATTTGACACTAAGCATTTCCCATCATTCATCTTGTTCAGAAACTCGTGTACTTGAATGCTTCGGCCAAATACCGGAAATACATCATGTAAGTAGACAAGTGATTCGAGATCAAAGACTGCAAATGTGGGCATTATGACAGGCCTGTTCACTCCTACCTGCTGTTTTGTTTACTCAGTTCTTATTTGTCTTCCTAAAAAAACTATGCATGAGCCACTCTGCTGCCCCCATCATTTCTGGAGCACCCATGTGGTCAGGAGATGTTACTGCATGCTGACTTGAGTTGATGTTCTTTGGAAAATGTTGGTTTGAGGTAAGTTTTCGATAAAAAGACCATTGGTCATGTAATTTCATCATCACCGTATGCATAAAAATGTTGCGTTTTCTAGGCCACTGTTATAATTAAGAATCATTTAAATATTTTATTTTAAAAAGCACTTCATTTAAGTTTGAAATGTTTACACAATTAGGTTAGCATCTTGTTCTATTTCATGCTGTTTGTATACTTTACCTTAATTAGTTATTCACATGTTATACATTTAGCATGCTTCATTAACCTGGGTATGCCATGTTAGCGGCCTTTTAAAAGTGTAAAGCATTGCTTAACCCTGGATAAAAAAAAAAAAATTGTCTTAAATTTTTTTTAAGCCTGGGTTAATGGTTAATAAAGTTGTAAACCCGGAGTTAATCTGTTTGAAAAGGACAAATTTGAAATTAAGCTGTCAGAAATCTTTTTGCTTCGCTCTCAAGTTTTTGTTTCTATATTTGCGTTTGAGGATATTGATCAGAGCATTCAATAGGTCCAGAAAGACTTGTACTGATCTTCAGTGTTCCCAAAATATTTTGCCAGCACATTTCCATAGTTAGAAAGCAAACAGATCTCATTGCCTCCGTCCTCTGGAAAGGTTCTAGGTGTTGAATCGCTCTGATGTATTTAAAACCCTTATGACATGACCCTGGATTGTGACCCTGCACTGGGACGTTTTGATATCCTTGAGAGATACACAAAGAAAAAATGTGCTCTGACTGAAGTAGGACAGACCATTAAAGATTAACACGAGGTGAGGTGTATGAAATATTGAATATGCGCACCACAAAGGGGATAGTTAAATTAGTTGCGTAAATATTGTGGAACGCTGTGGACCTGTTCTGACGATTTGCACCAGCTCAGATTAAGCACCTCCTTTCATTAACCATTGTTTGAAAAATATATATTTTTAAGAGTTTCAGGCACTATTTTGTGCCCTTTTTGTGGAAAGTGCCGTGGTCCATTTTGTTGTGTAAATAAAACACAACTTTATTAGAGTATCCTTCCAGCAAATGATCATTGTGTTTGCTGTTTTTTTCACGCTGTTATAGGACTAACACATCTGCTTTTCCCAATGTTCAAAAGACACTTTGTGGACTCATTAAATTACTTTGCTTAAAAGACATAGTTGTGAATATGAAGTAAGCGTAATGAGTGTGTTCTTTTAATGAAAAATGGACTTTAATAAAGATAAGCTCTCACATTTTTTTTTTCTTTTCTTCTTTCCTTTTTTTCACCACTGGGAATGAAAGTGTCTTAAGGTGAACTAAAGTTTCAGTTCAGCTGGTGAAAGAAATCGACAAATTCAGATGTTAAGGCTAATTGAACTGACACTCCAACAACCTTTGAAATCTGTTTTTAATTAAAGGCGGCATGATGAGGTGCCTGATGTTAAACTTTCATAATTACACTGCTGCAGACACAGTCTCTGTGTAAGATTTAGATAGCGGCCTTCAATGTACGATCAACTAAACTACATCTCATTTCTCATTTCAGCCCAGTCCTTCTCTGCTGCTTCAGTTATTGAAAGCTTGTGAGTAATTCTTGATATTTTTTTATGATATGCTCTTTATACTCTTGCCAAGAATGTTTTACACATTTGTAACATTTTATATTTTTCCCTGAAGGCCACTTAAAATGTCAGTCAGTTTTTTGCACCAAAATAAAGTATTTTCTTATATATATGTATATATATATATATATATATATATATATATATATATATATATATACACACACACACACTCATAATATACAGTATATATATATATATGCATTATATATATATTGTATATTTTTTCTTCATCAGGAACAAGAATATTAAAAAATTCAATATGGTAAATTTTGATTTCATATTAACTTTAAAATTAATATGGCTGTTTTTGCTACTCTATATTTGTGGCTTATATTGATAAATTCACTTTTAAGTTCACACTCTCGTTTTCCAGGGTAGTTTTTGTATCTTGTGAATGGACTCTGTTTTGTAAATGTTGATATACATGATATAGCCCTTTAAAAATAATCTGTGATTGTGTACCTGCCTGAAAAAGAGCAGACTGACATATGGAACGGCTGTCTGACCAACATGAGCTTCACAAAAGTCTTTTCATCCATATTTGATGATAAACCGCATCAGAGAACAGTACTGTAGTTCTGGGCATTTGGAGACCGTTTCCATAAAGGAAACTCTGAGAATGAATAAAATGGCCTGCAGCGTATGCGATTCCCCCTGTGTCGCGCAGGAGTGATGTGCTTCTTTCATGAGGGGATGGATTGTGCTGCATAAGCTCAAATGTCCCCGACTGTCTCGCCCTCACACATGCTGTGCTTTTCCACTGCCCATGTGGCCACTCGAGGGTTAATATTTCATGGCCTAGAGATTATTTTTAGGTTTCTGCTGTCAGAAGGAAATTTCAGCATATTAGCTACATTGATTACCGCTTTGACAGAGTACACATTATGTAAAAATAAAACTGAAATGCTGATTGGTCAAAAAACATGTTTTGTCTGTGCTATATTGTGAATATAGTCACAGAAAATGCATTTTGTTCCTTTTTATTTTCAATTTAGTATATTACAATGGGTCAGTGCAACACAATTTTGACTGCTTTTATTGTGTGCAAGTTGGCTTAATCCATTTTGGCAAAAAGTTGGCTTAATCCATTTTATTGTGGCAGTGGCTCAGTGGTTCATGTAGGTTATCTAAAAACCACGAGGTTGGTGGTTCTATCCCTGGTTCCACCTGACCAAGTGTCGAGGTGTCCATGAGCAAGACACCTAACCCCAGCTGCTCCCGTCGAGCTGGCTGGCGCCTTGCATGGCTGACACCGCCGTCGGTGTATGAATGAGTGAGTGAATGGGTGAATGTGAGGCAATATGTAAAGCGCTTTGGTGGCCATGGGTCTGTTAAAGCGCTATGTAAATGCAGTCCATTTACCATTTTCATTAGGACTACATTAAATATATATTTTTTTTTAATAAATAAATACTTTTTTATTCTAGCGTCATCTGTCCATGTGGTTTTCTCAGTTTTAGTAAAAAAAAAAAAAATTATTTGTTGTGTTTCTGTTCAGTACTTTTAATTTGCTTTGCATATAGTCTGCCCTATTTCAACGATCTAAGCGCAAGTGCACATGGGCGCAAATGGATTTGTAATTTAAACAACGTGGCGCAGGATGTGAAAATGATAACTGCGTCAGGCTGAAACTAGCTAGTAGTAGTAGTAGTAGTAGTAGTAGTAGTAGTAGTAGTACAGTGGCTTAAATTCAATCAAAAAAGAAAAAAATCTGTCATCATTTACTCACCCTCAAGTTGAAGTTCTTTCTCCTTTTCATTTTTGGGAACTATCCCTTTAAGGCACTGGTCAAAGGTCTTGTCTGATGCCTTCAGCACTTGTTGGCCATGAGCAGATATGTTTTACAACACAAGCAGACAATGGACTGATAAAGAAAAATGGAGGCAATCATTCGCTTGTCCTCAGTCTATCACAACAAAATATAACTCAATTATTTCTTGTCAACAGATGAGAAATGTTAAACGTGACATCAGAGTTGAACGATTTTCACACTGAATGCGCAAAATCTAAGAGTCCGTGTTGTGCCAGCTAAGATGTGCTGGTGCGTGCATTATGCTGAAATGTGTGGACAGATCTGTCACAAGCTGTTGGTGGAGAATGTGTGTGTCACACCAGGACATCCGTATGTGAGAAATTGTCACTTGATTGAACATTTGTACGTGTTTAGGACCTCATCCTCATGATGGACATCATTCATTGTGCATTATATAATGTTATACTTTTTGGTATGATTTTGGACTTTTAATTTCTGGCTTGCCATTGCATTTATGTGGATAAATCAATATCTTTGGAATCACTTTATTCATACCATAGGGGCATGTTGTCACAAGATGTCAATGTGTGTTTAATGAACTGTATCTTTTTTCCAGGACAATGACAGTGGAAGTGTTAATTAGCTCTTGTGTAGCCAAGACTTTAAGGTATAGAAACTGACTGGAATATTCACTGGAAGTGTGACTAGCCTCGGCCTTCCTTACACATTAAATAAGCACTTGTAGTTAATTAGAATTATTGAGTAACTGCTTATGTAAATACACTGTAACATGAAGACTGTAATGTAAGTTGTGACTTAATATCCTTCACCTAATACTGATCATGTACAGGGCTTGATTTCCTTAAAGCCACAGTTCAGCCTAATTTAAAATTCATGTCATTCCAAACAGACAGGTTATGTTTTCTGTGCAAATATGTGTATACATATTATGCTAGATCTGCTTATTTTTTTAACCCTATTGGAAGAAAATGAACAAAACCCTAGGTATTTATTTGAAACAGTGGCTAAATTAACAGAAGAAAAAGCTTTAATCCCGGACATTTCCAAGCAGCACAGCAGTAATGACTTTATGACCTTCTTAACTTACAAGATTGATAATATCAGGGAGAAAATTATAACTATGCAACAGTCTACTACAGTATATCGCACCAGGCCGTGCATTGTAGTCTCCCTGAGGAAAAATTGTATTCATTCATTGCTATAGGAGAGGAAGAATTTTCTAAACTTCTTAAATCATCTAAATCGACAATATGTATGTTAGACCCTATACCGACTATATGCTTTCAGAGGTCATAGATCCTCTTCTCAATATCATTAATTTGTCTTTGTCTCTAGGATACGTACCAAAAACTTTTAAGCTGGCTATGATTAATCTGCTTGTTAAAAAAACGCAACTTGATCCTACAGAATTAGTCAATTACAGGCCGATCTCGAATCTACCTTTTCTGTCAAAGATATTAGAAAAAGCAGTATCCTCACAACTATGTTCCTTTTTAGAAATAAATGGTATCTGCGAGGATTTTCAGGATTTAGACCGTACCATTAGCCTGGGTTTCCCCAGACTGCCTTTGCGCAGCGCGATTTTATTCTCGCTGAAAGGCAGTCTGGAAACCATGGACCTGATTTTCGCCTCGTTTAGGGAACCAATCACAGAACGGGGAGGGAGCAGCAAGACGATGACGACATCTTTTCGACACAACTAAGCAGTTTGTTTATATCTATGGAGTCAACATGGCAGCAGACGCGAAGCTACCTTTTGATGCAGCCTTAGATATTGTTCTAAGTAGTTTAGATCGCAATTTTATTTAAAAAAAGAGCAGCGTTTGGCGTTAAACCATTTCTCTACATACGTCATCTGGTATAATGGAAACGATTGGCTATGAGCTACGTACAGGCGCATTTGATAGACATTCTTAGCACCCAATAAACGGCGCCGGCGCATTCGTAAACCACGCCTCAAATACGAGAAAATGAACATGTGGTTCCCAGACCCAAGTCTCAACGAGAATTGGGTCTGGCGTTAGCCAGGCTACCGTACCATAGTACTGAGACAGCTCTCATCAGAGTCACAAATGATTTGCTCTTATCATCCGATCATGGTTGTATCTTTCTATTAGTGTTACTGGATCTTAGTGCTGCATTTGATACCATCGGCCACAACATTCTTTTAAATAGACTAAAATTATGTTGACATTAGTGGAATTGCATTAGCATGGTTTAAATCCTACTTATCTGACCGTTATCAGTTATTAGCAGTAAATGAAGAGATGTCTTATCGATCAAAAGTTCAGTATGGCATACCACAAGGCTCAGTACTAGGACCGTTGCTGTTCACTTCCTAATGATATCTCCTAAGGGTAGCATGTACAGAGTATGGCATTAGTTTTCACTGTTATGCTGATGATACTCAGCTCTATATTTCTTCACGCCCTGACGAAACTTACCAATTCACAAAATGAACGGAATGCATAGCTGATAGAAAAAACTGGATGACTAGCAATTTCCTACTACTTTAAAACAGAGATTCTAATTATTGGACAAAAAACGTCCTCATGTACTAACCTAGAAAACTGTCTAACACTTGATGGCTGCTCTGTCAAGTCTTCGTCGTGGGTTAGGAACCTGGTTGTGATCTTTGATACCAATCTTTCATTTGAAATTCACATATAGTATCTGTAAAACCATATTTTTCCATCTTAAAAATATATCTAAATTACGTCAGAGAAACAAACCGCATGGGTTTCTATGACGAATCAATGCTGATCAAAACCTGATGACGCAATCACATTCACTATGGAGCCTCTGAATGTCCAAACTCGATTATTCTGATACCACAAAAGCCACGAATCTCCTCTTTATGGGAATTTTTTAAGCATACATTTTAGATTAGCGGTTCAAAAGTTATTAAACATTTAAGAACAATAGTTATTTTTAGACGGCGGCGGCTGTATAGGTCTTTAAGGGTTAAGGACTACAACAAACGGCTGGTAGGGACTACACGACATTCCTCTGGGGTTAGTGACATCACCAACCCTACATGTCTGTGTGAGGTAAAAGGACACAAGCTGTTGAAGCTTCGCCCGAAGCAGCAGCTCATTTGTATTTAAAGTCGACATGAAATGAAAATTAATACTTGTTTACATGTTTCGTACACTTCCCTGAACTTCAGGAAGTGATGTCACCATTGTGGATGTGATGTAACCTTAATGTTATTTTAAAACATGTCTGATTCAAAGTGTCTCCAGTCTCCTTTGGACAGACATTACAGAGATGAGAGCGGAAGAGCAGAGGGAAGGAAAGGTGAGAGAGGCCTGAGAGATTGGAGTCTTGAGTCTGTAGTTAAAAATTTACTAGTTTCTTGATTTCTTTTTGCTGCTGTCTATAAATAGCTCCTTCTCTCAGCTTTACAAAGAAACATGGGACATCTGAATGGGAGGACGATGTCTGCATCTCTTCTCTGAGCTCCCATTAAAGTATTAAACGGCACAACGCATGTTACTCTTTTCCCGGATGATCTGAGATCAGCTCCCATCCAGACGTTCATTATCTACTGTAGTTCATTTCCCTCTCTGGGTCGTTCTAAACATGTTTGCCTGGGGTTCATAATTACGCCAGCATAATTTTTTAATGAGACTGAGTACTGAAAAAATCCTCATGTGATGTCTTGGAGAACAGGATGTTGAAGGAATAGTTCATCAAAAAAAGTGGAAGATTTACTCACCTCATGTTGTTATAAATCTGCTTTTTAAATCCTACACCACTTGAAAATCAATAGTGTTTCTCAGAAATCGCTTACTGCACCTTTAAGTTTGTCACAATACCAAAAAATGCAGGTATTGCCTTACAAGTGATTTTGTTGGTTGTGGTCTCCCTCTTTGTCTTTGTGCCCTAGCAGGTGTGGTGTAAAATACTGGAAAAGGATGCATTGACTCTTCTCATCTGAACGTCAGTGTGTAAGCATGTCTGCCGGATGGGACCGTGTCACTGCAGCAGAGTGATAGGACACAGGAAAAGGAAAATCCTCTCAATTGAGGCTGAATGAATCGAGGTACTGTAGGTCGAAATCTGTTCCTAAGAACCGTTTATCTGAGTCTAAATCAAGAAAGGACAAGAAATCGGTCTTGAAACGGCTCCATTTTTGTGCCAACTGATCCTATACGTCAGTCCAGAAGAGATAGCGGGGAGCTTTTTCTTTGAGTTTTGATATGAAGACACTCTTTATAGTCACAGATAGTGATAACGACTGAAATCCTTTATTGTGCATAAAAAACAATATAGTAAAAGCATCTTATCTTAAGCTACTTTTCATTCAACTTCATTTTCCTACTTGATAGGTTGTAAATCTCATAAACTGTCTGGGTCGTAAAAAAAAAATCATGACAATTTATCCTCCCTCCCAATATGTAAATATTAATTGAGAAGAAAGATTGATATTGATTCAGAAAATTGTAATTAGGTGGATGCATTACATTTTTTTTTTTTTTTTTTTTTACATTTTTATAATGAGTCTCCTGTATCCCAGATCTTTTGCAGTCGCTCCTCTCATCCCTGTCATTGTCCATTTTCTCTGCCCGTTGAGTCCATCTAGGACCCCAGGCCAGGGAACAACAATTTTCAAATAAAAACCAGTAATGTGTATAAAAACGTATCAACATATATGTAGGGTATAGGCTAAGCAAGCTGATTGGCCAAGAATGCTGGGTGGTTTACTTGCAAAAAGAACAAGAAATATTTAATTCCACATTTGGTAGATTTGGTCATATACATGTAACCAAATGTAGAAGATTTTTCAGGAAATTGAGACTCTTTTAGGCAGGCTGAATTGTTCTTGACATCATGATTGTGCTGCTCTAAATTTAATTTATAAAACGGATAGTTCCGGTCCTTGATTCTGATTGGTTGAGCCGCATTCTAGCATTGTAAATGACTCTCAGCATTACTGCGCCAAAGAAATGTGTTGTATATACAGTAGCACTGTTTCTGAACTCCCTGAAACATCTCCATTGTAGTCTTGAGGTTTTTTTCCAGGTAACGAACACCCAAGGCATATGCAAAAAAAGGAATGAGGCCTAGTTGAGTTGCGTTAGTAGCATGTCAAAACTTGCGTTAACTAATGGGACCTTATTAGTGTTCCCAATTATTCTCATATATATAAATAAGTATTTGGAAAGATCAAAGTGGTAGGAACTGTTTTAAATACCCTGCTTTGCATACAGCTTTAAAATAATGTGTAGTATATAACCTAATAAAAGATGTTTTTATCACAGCATCTTCAGTTAATATACAACAGACCACGTTTGTGAAAATGTCTGTTGGAAAAAAAATGTTTTTTTTCTGATTCCTCCATGATCCAGATGGCGTTTTGTGTGTGTATTTTAAAACCGCCGCTCGTCGGATTGAAACGGGCCGCTGAAACAAAAGGCTGCCCGCACACTCACCGACCAAAATGAATACCGACAATCTGATTCCGCTTAATCTCCGAAGCCCAAACCCACACACTCCATCAGCAGCTCTGGAGGTGTCAGTCTTTGCAGCATCTCCTAATCCTCTGCTTTGTGACTGGTGACTGTAAGGACTTTACAGTCCTCTCTGAAGGAAGGAGGGCCTCATCGCTGGATGGAATTTCAGCTCTTGGCTCGTCATCTCTGAAGTGGCCAGAGATTATCTGTTTGTTTGGGGTATCGATCCGTCACTTGAGCCTGCTCGTTGGAACCGTATACACGTTCAGATGGGACTTTCACCCGGGTTAGATTCGGACCTCAGAGGCCCCGCGGCTTAACCGTGAACGACAACATTTATAACTTAATGACAACTGTTTTGGAGTCCGCACGGGTTGACTAATACAACTCGATGGTCAATTTTACCTCACAGAAGTGCCCTCTTCAATTCTCCTCTCCATAAGGGCTGTTCACCCTGCCCAATTCATTAGCCAGTCTGGGCTCTTGTAAAACCGTGTCCCGTGATGCACTGGAGCAGAGCTTCTATTGATGGTGACAGTCCATTAAATTCTCCATCAAGAGGCCGTTCGATGCCCAGAACTCCTCGTTTAAATGTAGGACTGCCTGGCCAGAGCAACCAGCCTCTGTTTACCTCCAAAACAAACTGCGTTTCTTTTTTTTCTTTTCTTTTTTTCAGGGTGCAGAGCAAGACTGACTATATTTAAAAAAATAGCACTTGCATTGCAAAAATAGCTTTTTAATACATTTTTGATAGATTTTTTTCAAACTGGAAACGAAGTTTAAAAAAGCCTAGTGTAATGAGATGCATAAGGTGTCAAGACTTGTTTTCAGAGAATGTATCTTTAATACTGCACTTGAAGATATTTTCACTTGTTTAGCATATAAACAAGTTGAAAACAAGTGGAAAAACTTGCCAGTGCAATAAGACAATACTATTATATTCAAGATACAGTCTATGAAACGCTTAATGTCTTAAGCAAAGTTGCTTCTCAACAATGATGTTTTAGTATTATTTATATAGCAAAATATATATATATTTTTTTAGTAATATTGTAACTGATTATTTTTAGTTTTTTATGTAAATATTTAGTTTTAATTTATTTATTTCAGTTGTCGTTTTAGCACTTCAACTTATTTTTTCATATAATATTTATTTATGTTTAATTTCAGCTTTATTTCAATACACACAAAATATTTTTAATAGTTTAAGTTGCAGTTTAAGTGAACAATAACAACAGTGTTTCTCAAATGAATTAATTTGAAGAGTTTTAAGATATTTTTTAATGGAAAACAAGACAAACATGCCTTTTTTTAAAGATTTTTCCAGTGTTCCAGTTTATTAGTTTCAGCCATACTTGGGTTACATTTTCAAAAAAGTTTTCTATTTACTTCATTTAAAGAGATAGTTCATGCCAAAATGCAAATTCTGTTGTTATTTACCTTGTGTTGTTCTAAATTTGTGTCGTACATGTACACGTTGCTCTTGCCATGCAGATTGTCGTGACCAAATGCACCATACAAGTGGTCAATATGACTTTGACAATATGATATTCCAAATGTTCTATAGTCATGCAGTGGCTTTTATTGAGGGTAATGCATTTATATAACATGTTTTTTTCTTTTAAAAGTGATGAGTTTGGGAAATGAATCTCTTTATGCAACTAATAGCAGAGGAGAGTGTTGATCTTTTGAAAAGGGTCATTATTTTTGCCGTTCAATTTAGTGATGCTAAGAAATTATGCACATTAATATTATGTTACTGCCTTTTCTTCAGTATTTCATTTGTATGCTCACACTGCATGTCCCATTGCAATTGTACAGTGAAGATTTCTGTGACCAGATTCGACAAACACTAAACCCTTTTTGCATCAGGCAGCAGCAGTGGAAGATTAAATTGCGTTGTGGCAGTGGCGGCACAGTCAGTCCGTGGCTTCATCCATTATCAATCGTCTACTGGAGGCTTAAGAAAGGTTGACATGCCACAGCCAGACATGATAATGAAAGAGATACGGGATCGGTGCTGACGAGGGGTCAGTGAACGGCCCTGAATGGGTTCATATTGATTTCATGACCAGATCCTCCTTTTCATGCTACATCGAGCTGTCCTGAAAAAGTTGATGTTGCACTTAAACAAAACGTCCACTGCAAACAAAATAAAGCTCATGATTCCCATTTCAGGCAGAAGGTAAGATGGATGGTTCAGGTCATGCTACCGATGCGCAATTGGATGCTTCAACCCCACTGACATTCGTATAATAGGCACGTCCAAGACATTATTCCAAAACAAATCATGGCTTGACCAGAAACCGCTCTCAGATTACCAAGCCATTTATACAATCAAAGTAGCTGATATGTGAGCCACTACAATACTTGACCCAGTTTTCAATGGCGATATGAGAACGTGCACAGATTTTCCTTCCTGCATTGTCGTGTCTAATTGCGCCAATTGAAGGTTGTGGACGATCCAAAATGGTCTGTGACCTGTTCAAGCCATTTTTTTGGTGTGTTTAAAGAAGAGCACTCCGTAAATAACCAGAGCTGCATATTGGTTAACAGTTGTCAGAAACAATCAAGTAATTGGCCCTGAAACTTCTTTACTGGCTGATGTCATGGAGTTAAGTTAGCTTTATCGCATGCGGGGCCCTAAGAGGGGTTCATCTCACAGATATAAAAGTGGAGGTTTTTATCTATTGTCCACTAACAGCCTGAAGTGGCTTTCTCAAACAGAAGGTTTTCTGTAGATTTCAAAATGATTATTTTTAAGTATTGACTTCGTAATGGAAGGAAATACTTGCTTGGATTGGCAAGGCCTTGTTTAACTCTTTATAATTTGATGTTCCCGTATGTTTTTTTCCCTCACTTTTTAAAGCCTCACATTGTAGTTCTTTCTGCATGATGGATTAAAGTTGTTCACAGAGCAACAGTTTCAAGTTATAAATAATAATGAAAAATATAAATGTTTTGAAACTGCTGTGATGCATTTCTTCTTTGTCATTTTAATAGAGAGTGGCATTGATTATATTACTGCGGTTATTTATGTGGAAGTGTTTGTAGTAATATAATTGTATTTGGGCATAAATGCCACAATTCTGATTAATGTTTCGTGTCTTCAGAAAAGGCCAGGAGAAGAGTGCACAACTGATTTTAACAATGTGGATGAGTCAGGATTTTAAAAACATTCATTAAAGGTAACTGATAATGATTCACTCAATTTGAGTTTGAAGGAGTTTCCAAAGGAGTTTTAAATATCAGTTGATTACACAATTGGATTAATGGATGGGTGGATGGATGGATGGATGGGTGGATGGATGGATTGATAGATGAATTGATGGATTGATTGACTGATTGATTAATTGGGTTTTATTGTGTTTAACTATGAATGCAGCTGTAAAATAAATGTTTATAAAATTTATAATTTCAGTCCTGGCCTCTGATTGGTCAGTACATTTTCCCTGCCTTGCTGAGCAATACCAATGTAAAATCAAAGACATGAAGTTAATCTGTCAAAATGTGTAAGAGTCTTGTAAGAACATTGACTTTACTGTAGGCCTTCAGAAATAGGATGTCCAAATAGTTTTCCCCCTCTATAACTCACAGATGTAGAATATTTCTCACCAAGCCGGAAAAAGAAGGAACCGATAAATAGGAGGACTTAACATTGGTTATTACCCAGCAGTCCATGCGTAGACTTTGAGGAGGAGGATGAGGGCTGCGGGTGGCGTTTGGGACAAGGTAGGATATGTTTAACCACCTTCTATATGTTGTGTTTTGCTATCAGGGCCACATCCAACGTCAGATTTACCCAAACCTAAATGTTAAGAAACAATAAGCGAACTGTACATCTCACTTTCTCTTGGAGTGGCTGTTTCATAGCCAGAATCTCATGCTGATATGACTTCACTCTCAAACTATAGTGTCCGCTGTTTCCGCATTGACGTTTTGCTTTAGTGAATAAAAATGATGGAGGAGAAATATAGATGGGGCAAACGAGAGTGGCCATTAAAAGCAGGCAATCTATTGGGTAATTGGAATCATTATAGAGTCATCATGAATAAATAATGTTTCTTTCCTTTATATTCAGCTCTCCCTCTCTATCTCTATCTCTATGTCAATACTGGACTCAGCAGGGGTTCCTCATGCTAGCGTTGGGTCTGTCCTGAAAAGGGAGAGAGGGTGGCGTAATTGAAATCTAATCAAGTTGATGAGTCAAGAGAGGAGAACTTGCATGAGGGAAACACTCCTTTCAATTAGAGAGAGATAAGGGCTGATGGGAAAATGGAGTGATATTTTTTATTTTTTACTGGAGTCAGTTTGGATAAGTGTCTGTTTTTTTGTATTGTTTTTTAAACACCTGCTAATGTACATCATTACAGAAACATCTGAATCACTGGAGAAGAAATAATTCTTGTTCTTTTAGAAAGATCTGAACCATGGCAACTAGAGCTGGCATCTTTAGCAGCTTTGTAAAAAATGTGAAGGACAATAATGTCTTGTTTTTCTACATTATCTCTGAAGAGAATGTGCACATTAAGTGCAAATAGAGCTCAAGTTTAAGGAGGTTTACTTTCCTAAGTTTTGTTTTAATTCTCCCCAGTTGTTTTTTTCTTCTTCTAAATGATCTCGTTGAGTTGCACTCAAAGCACTTTCCATTACTTTGCCATTAACAACGGAAACATGCTGTCAAATGTTATTAGGCAGGGAGCTTATCTGAACAACATTCCGTAAAATATCCCGACATCCCAGAATGTACATCATATCCCATGCTAGCTTATACGCTTTGTTTTTATAACAAGGTAGCTTACACAATTTTTTATTATTATTTTTTGCCAACATACTGTCACGGGTATGGTGCGGATGAAGACAAGCAGAGGCACAATAGTTCCAATTCAAGCATTTACTACAACAAACTCACACAACTGGTACAGCTCTGGGCTGGACGGGACCAGCGGTGCAGGAAGCTCTGGGCTGGACGGGACCAGCGGTGCAGGAAGCTCTGGGCTGGACGGGACCAGCGGTGCAGGAAGCTCTGGGCTGGACGGGACCAGCGGTGCAGGAAGCTCTGGGCTGGACGGGACCAGCGGTGCAGGAAGCTCTGGGCTGGACGGGACCAGCGGTGCAGGAAGCTCTGGGCTGGACGGGACCAGCGGTGCAGGAAGCTCTGGGCTGGACGGGACCAGCGGTGCAGGAAGCTCTGGGCTGGACGGGACCAGCGGTGCAGGAAGCTCTGGGCTGGACGGGACCAGCGGTGCAGGAAGCTCTGGGCTGGACGGGACCAGCGGTGCAGGAAGCTCTGGGCTGGACGGGACCAGCGGTGCAGGAAGCTCTGGGCTGGACGGGACCAGCGGTGCAGGAAGCTCTGGGCTGGACGGGACCGGCGGTGCAGGAAGCTCTGGGCTGGACGGGACCGGCGGTGCAGGAAGCTCTGGGCTGGACGGGACCGGCGGTGCAGGAAGCTCTGGGCTGGACGGGACCGGCGGTGCAGGAAGCTCTGGGCTGGACGGGACCGGCGGTGCAGGAAGCTCTGGGCTGGACGGGACCGGCGGTGCAGGAAGCTCTGGGCTGGACGGGACCGGCGGTGCAGGAAGCTCTGGGCTGGACGGGACCGGCGGTGCAGGAAGCTCTGGGCTGGACGGGACCAGCGGTGCAGGAAGCTCTGGGCTGGACGGGACCAGCGGTGCAGGAAGCTCTGGGCTGGACGGGACCAGCGGTGCAGGAAGCTCTGGGCTGGACGGGACCAGCGGTGCAGGAAGCTCTGGGCTGGACGGGACCAGCGGTGCAGGAAGCTCTGGGCTGGACGGGACCAGCGGTGCAGGAAGCTCTGGGCTGGACGGGACCAGCGGTGCAGGAAGCTCTGGGCTGGACGGGACCAGCGGTGCAGGAAGCTCTGGGCTGGACGGGACCAGCGGTGCAGGAAGCTCTGGGCTGGACGGGACCAGCGGTGCAGGAAGCTCTGGAGTTGGAGTGGGGCTGGTGGCATCATCGACGGTGAAGGATGATCCGTTATTCCATAATACCCACTCCACATAGGCAGCAAAGTTCTCCCGAGGCCCATCTCCGGGCAGGCGTGCTTTGGCCTCAGCGTTGAGGCCTGCCCGGAAGAACATACAGAGGCTGATATCATCATAATGTACCAAAGGTACCAAGTCCAAATACCTCTGTGTGTGGGCCTCGAGAGACTGATCCTCCTGGGAAAGGAGAAGGATCTGGACGGCTGGAAGATCCATACTGTCTTGGTCGGTCAATCTGTCACGGGTATGGTGCGGATGAAGACAAGCAGAGGCACAATAGTTCCAATTCAAGCATTTACTACAACAAACTCACACAACTGGTACAGGCAGACGGGTAACACACTCAACACACAGTAACATATACATTGACCGACAACTGAAAGGTGAAAGACAGGAACTTAAATACACAGAGGATGACGAGGGTACAACAGGTGATGACAATGAAGGATGATTAACTGATTAACTAGACAGGTGATGAAAATGAACTAATGATGATGAAGAAAACAAACAGAAAGTCCATGATAAACGTGACGCATACAAGTTGGTACTTGTTTTGTTAAAGTTTGTTCAGAAGCACTGGGTATTTGCCGCTAATATCACCAAAATAAGAAATTAAAATGACTAAAAGATCATGAAAGCATTTTGCACTTTTTGACATGTTCAAGAAGTAACAATCATTTTTAGATATATTTATTTATGTTACCTGTCAAAAGTTTTTTTTGTAATGTTTTTGAAAGAAGTCTCAACAAGGCTGCCTGTAATAAAAAATAAAGTAATATTATGAAGTAGTATTGCAATTTAAAGTAATTATTTTCAGCATCTTCAGTGTCACATGATCCATTAGAAATCAGTCTGCTGATTTGCTGCTCAAGAAACATTTCTCATTATTAATGTTGAAAACAGTTTTTGCTGCTTAACATTTTATGGACACGATGAAACCTTGCAAACAATTGTTGTAATATTAAAAAAGAGATAAATACTTTTATTTATTAAGGATGCATTCAATTTTAATAAGATTAAAAGTGAAGACATTTTTAATGTTACACAAGGTTTATATTTAATAAATGCTTTAAGTTTAATAAATACATTTAATTGAAAAGTATTTATACAAACATATTAGGGAGTAAAACTGTTTTCAACATGGATAACAATAATAAATGTTTCTTGAGGAGCAAATCAGCATATTAGAACAATTTCTGAATGATCATGTGACACTGAAGACTGGAGTAATGATGCTAAAAAACAATCAGATTTGCATCACAGGAATGAATAATTTTTTGTAATGTATTCAAATAAAAAGTAGTAATTTTATATTGTAATAATATTTCACAATATTGCTCTTTTTGCTGTATTTTTGATCAAATAAATGAAGCCTTGGAGAGCAGAAGAGACTTCTTTCTAAAAGATTAAAAAACGACTAAACCTTTGAACGGTAGGGTATAATATATTCATACAAAATATACCTTCAAAATAAAATGTAAACATAATTATAATATAATTCTAAAATAGAATTATACAAATACATATATGTGACCCTGGACCACAAAACCAGTCACATGGGTCAATCTTTCGAAATTGAGATGTATACATCATCTGAAAGCTGAATTAATAAGCATTGATGTATGGTTTGTTAGGATAGGACAATATTTGTCAGAGATACAACTATTTGAAAATCTGGAATCTGAGGGTGCAAAAAAATGAAACTGTAGGAAATTTACTAAATATCTTCATAGAACATGATCTTTACTTAAAGCGGTGGTAAAATGCCCTTTTCACAAGATGTAAAATAAATCTCTGATGTCCCCAGAGTGTGTGTGTGTGAAGTTTTAGCACAAAATACCCCACAGATATTTTTATATAGCATGTTAAATTTGTCTCTTTTTGAGGGTGTGCAAAAACGCACAGTTTTGTGCCTGGCCCTTTAAATGCAAATGAGCTGCAGCAGAGGGCGGGGTTTCAAGAGCTGGTGTGTGTTAGCAGCTGCGATTACCTCACGCACACACACTAAAATGACAGAAACTGTTCTGCCTTTAATGTTAAAACTGAGACAGACAAAGATGGAGAGACTCAAGAAGAAGTGACAACATGTAGAAGCAAAGGGACTCTCTGAAAGGTTAGTTGATGAATTTATGTTGCTGATGTGGAGTTAACTATCTCCAATTAGGATATTCTGTCATAATCTATATATCGCTTTTCAGATATTGTTTATGCTCAAACAGCAACATTACACACTAACTAAAGTTAGAAAAGTGAAATCATACTCAACCACCCCTTTAATATCCTAATGACCTTTGGCACAAAAGAAAAATAGATCATTTTGACCCATACAACAATGTATTGTTAGCTATTGCCACAAATATACCCGTGCAACATGTGACTGGTTTTGTGATCCAGGGTCACATTTACAAATGTATACTGGAAACTGTGGTTACTATGGTAAATATTGTAGGGGTTAATACATCATGATGGTACAGTGTGTTTACCAAAGCTCCCCGTGACAAGCAAACGCTGCTTCTGTAGAGAGCTGACCCTCAAACGAAGAGTCCCTCCAGGGAGGTAAAAAAATGACATGCAAGCGAAAGTTTATGTGTTCCTCTGCTCCCAGAGTCCTCAGTGCCGCCCATCGCTCATTCACAGCACACGATAACAGTCCCTGTAATAACATCAGCAGCAGGCCGGCCGCGTGTTATCTGCATAAAAGTGTGGACTACACACATCCATCAATTAGATTGTTTTGGAGGGCAGAGAGAAACTCCAACGGCATTGCAGCGCAGATTAAACTTTTATTAAAGATGCACATTCAATGTTTTTGTGCCTAAATTTATACTGCCGGTCAAACTCAGACTTGTATCTCAGTTTTAGTCCACGCACCATCATTACTAATTCTATACATAATATTTTATATAGTATAATACCTGTGATTTACTGTATAATGCAAGCGCTTCATAATATCACATCTGATGATATAGAAGAAATTGCTTTTTTTTGAGTTATTGATAAATAAATAAATGCGTGTGTGTGTGTGTGTGTGTGTGTGTGTGTGTGTGTGTGTCTCTATGTACAGGACTATCATGAACAGTTTTTTGTCAAGGGGACACTATTTGTATAATTTGTTCAAGTCATGGCTTGCTAAATAATTATACATTTTTATAAATAATGATTATATAAAACAACTTGAAATTTTAATGATGATAATAGTAATAATATAACATTTTCAATCAAAAAATAGCTTCACGAGGAAAAAAAAATGTGTGTGGATTGCATGATTTTTGCTTTGAGCTTCCAGGTAATCTACTTGCTATGCACCACCTGCTCAAAATGACTAATATTTAAATATATATATATTAGTCAAGTCACCTATTCAATACAGATCATTTGAAAGAAGCTTTACAGCGATAAACGAGAAAATGATGCATTTCGGCTGTTGTTCAGCTGAAGTCAGTTCAGTGTTGATTCAGTTCTGTTGTAAAGTTTATCAATGATTCAATTAGTTCATTTCTTCTATAAAGCAGTTATGAAAAAAAAAATACAAAAAAATAATGTAATCGTCCAGCTCAGCTCAGTTCTCATACAACAGCTCAGTGCAGTCAGATCAATAATATTGTTGAATATTAAGTGTCCCCAACTAAGCAAGGCAGAGGCGACTGTGGCAAGAACCCAAACTCCAAATACAGCTGTACCTTGTTTTAAAAGATGCTTCACTACAGACCAACACACTGCACGGGCATTTATTTGATTTAAGCTGTGTTTTGCACTGGTGCCTCTTCTCGTCTGTTTGTCTTGGCGACGGCGAAGACTTGTCTGACTTTTATAGGGTGATGGTTGAATGTGTTTTAGTGGTAGAGTTCTGCAGTTGTCGCATAAATGGATCCAGTGTGTTGTGCTGGTTGTCTTCCCAGAGGACTAGTAGTTTTAGAAGGCTGTGCTCTGAATTTTAAGCATGCTGTCAAATGCTATCTCGACTACATTCCCGATCTCATATTCGAGGCTTTTAACTGTGAAGTTTGGCAGAATTTTTACCCCTTTCTGAGTTGCGAGCTTTCACATTAAATTTCTCAATAGTGTCTGCACAGATGCACTGACTGCCACACAAATATATTATGGACAGTAAACTGGATTTGAGAATGAGTACTTGCTTCCTAAAGAGCAATTTTGCTCAACCTTATAACCTCACCTGTCTCATATGTCGTACTGGTGCACGTCCATTAGTGATATGGAGGATGGTGTACTGTAGATACTGTATCACTAATTGACCCTTTTCATGTCAGTGTTTCTCAGAAGCGGAAGTTGTCGTAGTTTGGTAAACTTCAATAGGTGAGTGTGTGTGTGTGTGTGTGTGTGTGTGTGTGTGTGTGTGTGTGTGTGTGTGTGTGTGTGTGTGTGTGTGTGTGTGTGTGTGTGTGTGTGTGTGTGTGTGTGTGTGTGTGTAGATTGTATGATTTTTGCTTTGAGCTTCCATGTAATCTACTTCCTATACACCGCCTGCTCAGAATGACATATATATATTAAGCGTGTGTTGTTTATTATACATATTAATTCACTCTATAATGCAAGGGCTTCATAATATCACATCTGATGATATAGAAGAAATTCAAGTGAGTTATTGAATTTTTTTGAGTTATTGATAAATAAATAAATGTGTGTGTGTGTGTGTGTGTGAAGATTGCATGATTTTTGCTTTGAGCTTCCATGTAATCTACTTCCTATACACCACCTGCTCAGAATGACATATATATATATATTTTAGTCAAGTCAGCTATTCAATAGAGATCATTTGTGTGTGTGTGAAATTAAATTAAGCGTGTGTGTGTGTGTTCCCATTTGCTCATATAGCAAAAGAAAAACTCAAAAATAGTGTTTCACGACTTTCAAAAAGATGGGAAAAAAATAGAAAGAGAGACTGATAATGTGATGCAAATGTAATATAATACAAAGTATATTACCGGTATATATATTTTATTTACATAGCTAATAATATATTATATATTTGTATTATATTTATATATATATATGCATATATACTGTACTGTACATTTATATATATATATATATATATATATATTCTTTACATGGCTAATTTTATAATATATTGTGTGTTCGTGTGTGCGTGTGTGCGTGCATGCGTGCGTGTATGTATATGTATTATATATATATATATATTATGCAACAATTTCTTACTGTGATAATGCACTGAAACAACATCCCTGCTTAGTAAAATCATGTTTATGCATGTTTCGGTTGGAGATGAATTGTAGAGGGTTGCAAAATGTCATCACTGTTATAATTATAAAATGACATGTGCTTTGAGGTTTTTGACTTTCCTGAGGACCCTTCCCAGTTTGCTGCATTATGAGGCTGACATGTATTCAGTGTGTTCAACTTCTCTCCAAATGTTGATGGTCCTGGACTATTCCCACACCTCACTGACCTCTCCTGTAAGCTATGTAAATGGATATTTACAGCACAGTAGCTTTCACCGTAAAAGCTTTCCCAGTTTGTTCATCACTGTGCAGCCCTTAGATGCTCTTATCGCTTCGCAATTTCAGAGTGCGAGCTACTGTTAAGCCATATAGTGAAAAATAGTACTAGTATTTATATACTTTAAACAAGTGTTTTGCTATGTAGTGGGTATCAGAGGTAAATATTGATAGGTTTGATTTCAGTAGCATTTAGATACATTTTTAGCATGTTACAGTATTCTTCGCTTTACTGCAATACTTCAGTCCAAAACAGAGACCTGCAGGAAAGCTTTTTCCCCATCTTCTTCAATCATTCATTGAAAGACTCCAGAAGTATGACGCAACAGCTCTCACTGTAATTCCAGCCTCTCCAACAATAATTCATTTCTCCATATGTGAAGAAGTTACTAACTCAGTCTTGCTGTTTTTTAGTTTTTTTTCTGTTATGAAATAAATACCCTTATTGCATAAAGGTCTCGTTGTGGATTGAACTGATATTTTTGATGACTTTCTGTTAGGGCTGTAAACGATTAATCGCGATTAATCGAATCCAAAATAAAAGTTTGTGTTTACATAATATATGTGTGTGTATTGTGTATAATTATTTTGTATATATAAATACACACACATGCATGTATATATTTGAGAAATATTTGCATGTATATACTGCATATATATATTTTTATATAATTTATATTATATATAAATATAACTATTTTATATATAAATAACACATTTTTCTTAAATATATACATGCATGTGTGTGTATTTATATATACAAAATAATTATACACAATACACACACATATATTATGTAAACACAAACTTTTATTTTGGATTCGATTAATCGCGATTAATCGTTTACAGCCCTACTTTCTGTCTTCTGTGGAACATATAAAAATACATTTTAAAGAATGTCTCAATGGCTGTCAAGCTCCAAAATGGACTAAAATTAGTTTTCATGCATATAATTTGAATATACAGAAGTATGAAATATATTTAAAATATATTTTCAGCCAATAAATACCTCAATTTTGTTTTTTACTTCCCACAGAGCAATCAAATAAGTTTTGAAGGGTAGCTTAACATCCCCCGGGATAACCATTTCTACCTGTGTTTGGGACGGCATGATGATGGTGAGTGTGTGCGTGACAGAATTTCATTTTTGGGTGAACTATTTTGCCAACAAACTTTGAGAATCTTTCATTGCTGTCACTGTAGAAGCAGAAAAATTGGTTAATTAGAGTTAAACATGTCCAATTAATATGACACTATGTCATTTATTAATATGACAGTCTGTTGAATGCAGAAATACAGTGCAGTAAATGCATGATCAATTCATTTCCTTTAGTTAAGGAGCTTTTGACCATTTCTGAGATGTCCCATGGGAGTCACAGGAAGTGGAAATTGACATCCACACAGAAAATGCACAGATAGAATAGAAACAATCCTGAGGTCCTGTTCATGTAGCTGAATTTTTTTTTTTATATTTTTCTTTTTTATTTCCATCCTTTCCTTTCACTTCACATTTCTTCTGGATTTCCACCTCATTGCTTTTATCACCCAGAGAATTTTGTGAAATCAGTGAATTATTGATGTTTTCCTACGGATCTGCTCTTGAACTCCATGCACTACCGCTCTTCTGTTCTCCATGTGTCCCTACATGAAGCAAAATTTCACAATTTAGTTTGTTTTAATCTCATTCTGTTGAGGCAAAGTATGTAACTCAACATATGAAAATATCCAATGTAGAATTTCCTCTAAGATGGCATAAAACTGCGTGCACAATAACACTTACATAGATTTGTTCTCTTTATTTTTAATCTAACCTCTTCCATTGTTGACCTGTTTTATTCCCAGAACACCTTTTAAGACTCCAGCTGTAACACATCCATTGATTTGAGGATCCAGGAATAAATTCTGCCATCATTTTGGCTTATTTCACTCAGTCCCAGTGAGTTCCTCTTGTATGGGAGTACCTGTTTTTTCTATTCGCTATATTGAAACTGTAATCAATCGTTACGCCCTGAAAACCCCTTTAGTTCAATCCTCATAGCAGATGCCATCACTGGGAATTACACTAGCAACTATTTCTTCTTTCACGTAGTCTTTGGAGGCGGCCAAGAGTGTTTCAATTTAAAGTGAGACTTGATCAAAAGGATTGACGTACCAAAATAGACCATAAATTTGCTGTGGAGTTGAAGTGTGTAATGTTTGTGCCACTAGTGGCTCCAAATGGAATTGCACATCCCGTCAATCTGTCCCTAACGTGACACTTCAGTGAGAAATGTAACACCTGCTCTATAATTGAAACCAGACAATGTTTACATACATGTGTGTACTGTGTACAGTATGCCATTTGATGAAATGGTTAATTCCACAGGGTAAACAAGACAGAAATACCAATGCAATCAAATCCCTCTATTTTAGGTGGAGCACAACAAGCCATTCAGGACCCCAGTCGCACGCATGTGTGTTGCATCCGCAAGACAGCAGTGGAAAGCGCAGTCGTTATAAATGCTAAATGGATGAGTGTCAGTCTGCTGAATTCAACCTTTGTCCTCATGAATAATACAGTATGTTGACTAAAGAACAGTTTGCGAATGTAAATTAGTGGTTGACTGATATGGGTTTTTAATGGATTATGCCATTACTGATATCTAGAGATCAAGATGGCTGATTACTATGAACGAATATAAACCAATGAAAGGTTTAGACATACCTACTCATTCTTTATTATTAATAATTTCCACATTTGTAATAATAATAATAAGTCATTACAACTATGAAATTACACAAATATGAGAATTGATCAAACCAATGAAAATTCATTCTTTTTGTCTAGATTCCAGCTCTACAGTCTGGACATTCATCAACCAGCGTAATGTAGTGCATGCTAGGATGCTATTTAAATGGTATGTATGCTGCACACTTGTTGACTGCTTTTCCTGTGTTATCCTTAACAAAGGGGTTATGCACAACAAACATTGCATTCTGTAAAACAGTTTGCAGCGCCTCCAGTTCAGTTCTTTTGTATGTGCTTCATTAAATACCAAAACGATGTCCATCGCATATGCAAGTTGATATCTGAAAGTTTTCTTTTCTTTTTCATCTCAGTAACATTTAGATATTTAAATTGAATAAAATGCCAACAATAAAAATAACTAACTAGGTTACCTGATTACCTTAAAAGTCCATAGAAATCACCATCAGCACACACTGTCATTAAAACTTTCTCTGACAAGCAGATGCAATAAAAAAAGAAAAGTTTTTCTGTTTGTTCATGTGACATTTGACATAAAGCCAATTAGAATATTAGTTTTGCAATGTATGCGTAGGAACGATTAATGTCAACAGAAACAATTTTTTCAGACAGCATTTGAGAAGTATTTAGATGAATGGTTCTCAACCTTTTGGACTTTTGACAAGACCCTCACATTGTCAACAATATTTTTTTATAAGACATTTTACAATTTATGTCTAGGCCAAAATAATATACTAAAATGCATATTCATAAAAATTCCCCTTAGAGTTTTAAGATTGTTTTAATTTACATTACTTTTCCAGGTCTAGAAATAACACTTTTAAAATTAGGCTACCTCATATATGCAGATTTTCCAAGACTGTGGGGGAAAAAAACCTTTGTTGAGGGGTCTTGATTTTGTTTGAGTTGTTTTAGCTTATTTTAAAGGCAGGGTAGGCAATTTTGGAGGAGCTAGCAATAGCAAGCTAGCTTTGAAAGCATGTGACCCCGCCCTCCCTTCAGAGCGTTTGCAAAGCCACTCCTCCTTCAAAACACATGAACACGTACAGCCAGAGCAGAGTCTGCAAAGCGTCATGAGACACGCCGTTAAACTACCTCATGTCTTAAAGAGCATAACATTGCAATAATAATAAACGTAAACAACTTACAAGTTCTTACTTGTACCATCTCACTGCTGCAGATTCATTTCGGCATTGATAGCGTTGCTATTGAAACGCATGGAGTCTGAAGACGTGAACAGCTCCGGGTAGAACGTCACGGTTTCTATCTTGTAATTGCGGTTATGACACGGCGTGAACGCAGCACAAGCTCTTTGTTTTGTTTCAGGAGGAACTGTGAACCGCGGCTGCTGTTTGTTTGTGGTGCTTTGTGACTGTCTGTCCACAACTCTGCACAGCCTTACCTAACTTCCTGCGCTGATGACGTGTGATGTCTACGCGAGCAGGGTTCATGGAGGTATGGAAATACATATTATGTACGTACATGTTTTAATATTTAGACCACTTGTATTATTGATTGCTATCAGGATGTGAAGAGTGTTTCAACCAGTATAACAAAAAGTTGCCTACCCTACCTTTAATATGTGTTTTGTCTTATATTTCAGAATTGTATCCCCTTGGGTGTGTGAGCCCTGGCCCCTGGTTGAAAACCAGGTTTTAAATAAAAATATTTAAGATCATGAGACAAACATTTTCAGTCAAGTGTGTCCAAACGTTTAACTGATGTGTATACTGCAATTTTATAATGGCACATGAGACATACACAACATTGCTGAAATTAAATTGGACAATATCGTGGGACAGTAAATATCAGTAATGCAAACTTCACATAGCATCTCCCGGAGCTTTCTCATCTTTTTCCAGCAATTTTCCTTACAGATTCCTTTCAGAAGTGTGATGGCACCCCATTGTGCCCGGACACATTTGAGAAAACTGAAATAAGAATGAAATTCTCATGCTACTCCCACTGCCGAGAGAGGTGGAGCAACATGAAACTATCTGTTGAAAGAGGAGAGGATGCAATGTGTCTGAATGCAGTAAGCTGCAACCAAAGGCACAACTAGACTGTGTGATCTAGTATTGTCAGGTTGTGTGAAACCTGAGCTTTTGCCTCGTTCTCTATGACCCATTGTAGAGCAGGATGCATTTGCAAGAGATATTAAGCTTTAAATGGATGTGTATAAGTGTAGAGAGAGAGAGAGAGAGAGAGAGAGAGAGAGGGTGGGGAGGTTGAGCAAGCAAATGAGAGAGAGAGAGTGAAGGAGAGAGAGAGGCAGCGCACGAATGCAACAGAGCAGCGGAGGAGAGGAGAGAGAGAGAGGCAAGGAGGACTAGGCGTTACGGTCGCTCCTTCACAAGCTGCATGCGAGATGCTGGGACTGCTGCAGAGAGATTGCCGTTTCTTTCCTTTTTTCTTTCTTTCATCAGCTTTCTGTCACATTGAACGCTTCATCCTCTCGTCTATCCCAGAGGTAACAAGTCTATAAAGATAGATCATTACTTATCGTTACTGCTGGCAACTTGCTCGACTTTTTTGTGTTATGTTATTTACAGAACATATTGATTTTTTGAGTCACTTTCGCGGTTGTATTATAGGAAATTTAGGAGCACCTTCATTCGCTTAAAAAAAAAATAGAATAAGTTGAATAATGCGTTTTGCTTTAGAGCTGCATTAGTGCTAAAGTAAACCCTGAATTTACTGTTCATCTCCTACGTGGATGTTCTTGTCTATGGTGCAGGAGGTGTAGAGTAATGCGTTATTGATTTTTGATTGTGGGAGCATGTTGTATGCATTATGCTGGGACGGGGCTGGGTCACCTGTCCTCCGCCAGGACCCATAAGGGCAGGCGTGTGCTTATGTGATGCTACCCTAAAAAGTTAGTGTATTGTTTTACTCCTGATTCTGCTTTAGGGAGACTATTCATTCATACAGAGACATTTAGATGCAGCAGGAAGTTGCATTAGCTTAGAAGTGGGGAAACACATTATTGATTACTTATTGATTGGTGTGAACCTGAATGCAAAAAATGTACTTGTATTGCATTCATAAATGACAGTTCTCTGTGCAAACAAAGCATTTTAAAAAAATGTATAGGGTAGTATTACTAGTTTTTATGTTTAAATGTGTGTCTACTGCATATATAAATCAAATTTTAGCTATGTAGCTGTAATGCCACACCTTTTTCCGTTTAAAGTATGAATGAATGTAGCGTGAGAGAGATCTCATAAACAGACTGTGAAGCTTCTTTATTTAAACAGTCTCTGACGTAATACAAGCTAATGAAAGTAGCTATTGTGTTCCATGTTGCTTTCAGACGTCACCTAATGTTTTATGTTGTTTCATGACAGGTGTGTGAAGGAAAGGCCATACTTGGAGTCCAGGTGTCTGTAGTTCTGAGATGTCCCACTGAAAACCTTCTCAGCCCCTTGCAAGATTGAGTAGCCACTTGAAGCTTGAAGAAAGGAAAGAAAATTAAAGGCAAGAGTATTGAAACTGCATAAAAAGGAGATTGAACGCCTTCAACCGAAAGAATGGACGTAGCAGAGCAGAAATAGTATCTTGCTAACTTCTGAAAGCCTCATCACAGACTAATAAAAATTTGAAACGGCACAGCGCAGCAACAAATCAGTATTCTCCGGCAGAGCCTGCAAGATATGGCCGAGAGGGTTAACCCTTTAGATGGCTGAACTGATTCTTTGAACAGCCACAATCTGCAAACAAAAGACTTGTGAATGATGCATTTTCATGGGTCATTTCAGGATCGTTTTTGACAAATGGAGATCCTGAGATTCAAATGGCTTTGACACTTTGACAGCCCCAAATTTTTGTAGCTGATAATGAAAACATTCTCAGAGGATTCCTTCTTAGTCTATTAGATGTGCAGACAAACCGAGAGACATATAACTAACTAGTCTGAGATCCTCAGCTCGGATGATTAGTTTGGAAAGACTTTTTCTGGTCCAGAAAGGTTCAGAAAATCTTCTCAGGGCTGACTGGGATTCTCCTCTTTGGCGTATTTGTTCCAGTAACGACGTTTAGCCACCAAATTAAAGATGGCTGCCGGAGTGGCAACATGGCTACCATTTGCCAGGGCAGCGGCTGTTGGCTGGCTTCCTCTAGCCAAGAAAAACATGCCCAAACCGCCCGTGGACAAAAAGAGCCGCAACGACGAGATCCTCTTCGTAAACGTGAGCGGGCTCCGTTTCCAGACATGGAAAAACACGCTGGATCGCTATCCCGACACTCTGCTGGGCAGCTCGGAAAAGGAGTTTTTCTACAACGAGGACACTCAGGAGTATTTCTTCGACAGGGACCCAGAGATGTTTCGCCACATTTTGAACTTTTACCGTACGGGTAAGCTTCACTACCCCCGGCAGGAGTGCATTCAGGCCTTCGATGAGGAGCTGGCATTTTACGGCATCGTGCCGGACATTATCGGAGACTGCTGCATGGAAGAGTACAGGGACCGCAAGAAGGAGAACCAGGAACGTCTGGCTGAGGACACAGAGGCCGAGATGGCAACGGACACCCCACTGCCTCCGGAAAGCACAACTCGGGAGCGCTTGTGGCGCGCCTTCGAGAACCCCCACACAAGCACCATGGCGCTCGTTTTCTACTACGTCACAGGTTTCTTCATCGCCGTCTCGGTCATAGCGAACGTAGTGGAAACTGTCCCCTGCCGACCCATCAAAGGCAGCAAGAAAGACTTGCCTTGTGGTGAGAAGTACACGGTGGCGTTTTTCTGCATGGACACGGCCTGCGTGCTCATCTTCACGTTCGAGTACCTCATGAGGCTTTTCGCCGCGCCCAGTCGCTGCAAGTTCATGCGCTCGGTCATGAGCGTAATCGACGTCGTCGCCATCATGCCCTACTACATCGGTCTGGTCATGCCTGAGAACGAGGATGTGAGTGGCGCGTTTGTCACATTGAGGGTGTTCCGCGTCTTCCGGATCTTCAAGTTCTCACGTCACTCTCAGGGCCTGCGGATCCTGGGTTATACTCTGAAGAGCTGTGCTTCTGAGCTGGGCTTCCTCCTGTTTTCCCTTACCATGGCCATCATCATATTTGCCACCGTCATGTTCTACGCAGAGAAAGGCACCAAGGGAACCAACTTCACCAGCATCCCAGCCTCCTTCTGGTACACCATAGTCACCATGACAACTCTTGGGTAAGTTCATTCCATTTTTACCTGCAATTGCTTTGAATATGCGACAGATTGATCTTCTATACGCACAGTGTGGTTATTTTGCAACTGTGGAGTGTTTGTTTGGACTGCAGTGAAGTGGGTTCCATGATAGTATTTAAAAAGCTAAGGAAGGAGTAGATGAGATCCATTAAGAACTTTCTGAAAAAAATCCCATGTGATCAAAACCACTTACTGCTTCATTGCTAATTTATGATGCTGAAAGTGTTCTAATATATAAATTCCATCAAAACTTTTGCGGTGAAGAATGAGTTTGAATATGGACAGAGTCCCCCCCCCCCCCTCAAATTATAGCTATCGTGTAAAGAGTTCTTTTGAATTTACATTCAAGTTGAATATTTATCATAGTTTTGGTGTTCACATGTTGGGCCACCTAAATTTGCATAGCTGAACATTTCAATTTAAGTGAAAGAGTGATTTTCATCTCACCAGCATACAGGTTTGGTATTGAAGCAGCTTTTTATGTACGAAACCTGCCTATATGTCAAAAAGTTAAGGTTAGTGAATCACCCCTGCTACAAACACCAAAATTTGTACTTGAATTCCTCAGTTATGCCTTGAAACCTTCTCGGTAGTGAGTCATTTACTCATAAACTGAGCTGTGAATGAGTTATGTACTGTTTCTGCACTATACTCTTCAGCCACGTCTCTGGCCATTGGTTTGCTGTCAGGCTTTAGGGAAGCAGAGATGACAGAGTCCAGTTTTCTCTTGTTCATTGATACAGATTAATCCCTCAAGAGTGATAGATGAAGAGTGAAATGCTGTGTCACTGCATTTGAGAGGAGAGGATGAGGAGGATAGATGAAACGTAGTCATTTTGTGTGTATGTCTGTGTATTATTTTCAGCTTTTTCCTGAAACATTTGGCTGTTTTGCAAAATGTCTCAATATGGTTTCTTTTTTCCATGTTGTTGTTGGGTAGAAAACACCCACACATATGCAATGAGTATCATTCAGCACTATAGCACATGTCGGCTGTGTTTGGAATACCATAATATCATAACATACTACTATTTTTTTCAGTATGTACAAAGTATGGTCGTACTACCCTATACAAAGTTTTATGCTTGAAACACCTGAATGAGCTGCTGCATTTGGCAAAAACACAGTATATAGCATAACACACATTCTGAGAGACCGAATCCCACATTGCAATGTGCATTTCATGACCTTCCATTTCTGTTTACATTGGATAAGTTGGTACACAAAACTGTGGCGTTTGAATTTGGTGCAACCGCATTTATGTTGCTCTTGGACAGTGGGCGAATAATGAACCTATATCTTGGGTCTTCCTCTGCATTATGTAAATGTAGGAAATGACACCATATTACTCTTAATATTTGAGCTAATCGTGCAAATGTCAGGAGCTGCGTATTAACACTCTGAAGCAATACATCATCCAGTTATTGTACATTATCATTGCACACACATATTACCTGCCATCAGGTTCTTAGCGGTTTTTCATAAAATATCATGTACTGTACACTTTATACATGAATCTTCAGTGGTTTCTGCAGGGATGATGATCATTGGAAGAGGACGATAACTGCATCTGAGCAGAGTTATTACTATCTAGAAGTCTACGTATTTTTTTGTAAAAATATGTGTGACATGATCTCTTCCAATCTGTATTATTAGATTTGCCTACCTCATGAAGAGCAATTCAGAAATATATATATGTGGTTCTCAAAGTATGTTAGATGTTCAGATGTTTGATCTAACAGTATTATGGTTTCAAAAACTGTATACAATACTGCAAACCATCTGTAATGTTTAGTCGCTGTTACTATTGCTCATTTGAACAAAGTATTACGTTTTTGCCACATGCTTTTCATGTGTGATGGTTTAAATTGTGTGGTTGGTTGAGGAATGGTGTGGTATTTTGTTTATAAATGATTAAACTTCACGATTTTTCTCATAGTGGATGATAATACAATACCGTGTAGTAGTTTTGAGTGGGCAAGTGCCACTCGCTTTGTCTCTAAAAATGTACAGTAGATGTACAGTCATGATCAATGATGCATTTAAACTGGTTGGTGACATTTGATATTGATTTTATGTGGGTAAAAATAATAAGTTGTGATGTAAAGCAAAGCACAGGACTATCTGTGATGCCATCCAGCACATTTAAAACCTAATCAGTGACATTTTACCCTCAAACTAATTACTTTTACATAGACCTGGCGATGGGACCATTGTATAGTCTCCAAAGAAAATCTAATCTGGAAGCAGTCATGTTGGAACAACGAAAGTAATGTTCAGTTTTCAAATTCAGTGCTTTCTGTTTGCATTTACATGTTAATATTCATGAAAAACAGAGCCACAAGAAGTATGGCATTTTAACCCTATAATCATTTTTTATTTCATTATGCACTTCTGTGGTTTGGAAATCCCGGGCAATGAAAAAGCAAAAACTCCATCAGGTTGCATGCTTCAGCGCGCATGTTAATGAATATCTGAATTGAATAAATTAATATATTTGTGGGTGATCCTGAAGTTACAGTAGAGAGATCACCTGATGCATTAATGTTTTATCCCGGGTTGGGTTGATTGGCCGTGTTCCCTCCGGTGATAGCCGGATAAACGCTCTGCTTTAGCCTTACTGTTCAGAAAGAAATGCATGTGCTCAGATCAAAGGAACGAGCAAAGACTCTTTGGAGACTCTCAGTGAGTGCAAGATTCGATTGGTCGGTCCGTGGCGGCAGATGAGTGGAATGCACATTACCAGGGCTTTACATCCAACTTTACACTTCCTCTCCTTTGACCTTGACAGGGCAGTGTTAGGAGCAGGAGCTGCTGAATTAAGATGTCTGCTTCATTCCATTTGGATACTGTGTTAAATGTTTAATGCACCCTCTAAGTTATTATTAAATACATCCTGGGTGAAAGCAGGATGCAATACCCTGGTATGTAAGAAATCACAGAAGCTGCTCGTAAACTATGGGATCTAAATAATGGATGGATGGAAGGATGGGTGGATAGATAGATAGATAGATAGGGCTTTAAAAGTGAAGATTACAAAAGAAAAGTTTAAGAATGAGCATCTAGAAGGATCTTTAACTCTGTTAAAGATACAGTCATGCAAACTTTGGAAAAATAACATTGTTTGCATTGTGAACATTACTGCTCGAAGACAAAGTTACAGGCATGCAAACTTCGGGCAAAAAACACAAAAGTGCTTTTTCCCATTTTCGAACTATCACCATTGGCATATAATGCAACAAACATGGCAAAAGTCAACAGATTTTACTTATAGACTTACCAATCTCTGTGTAAAAATCAAATAAGGATGCTGCCATTTTGAAAATGGGTGGATTACTCAGTACATATACATCCATGACTTAACAAAATGAAATAATTTGCGTGGAATGACCCAATTCCTCCTCTTGTCATTCATTCATTCATTCATTCATTCATTCATTCATTCATTCCCTATTTGCCTTTTATTTTAAGGAAAGTGGAATGTGGACAAAATAGGAAATTAGGATGAGTGAAGAGGAATGGGATTGGGACATGACCCAGGTCAAACTTAAACCTGGGTTCCCTTGAGTGAACGGCTCTTACAAGTCCTGACATTACTTTTTTGTTTTTTTTGTTACAGAATATATAGTGTACATTCAAACATTTCCATGTGCACAATAGGCAATAAAATGAATAAATAAATATATAATTAAATTAAATAAAAAAAAATGAATAAATAAATAAATACTTATTTTTGTCATTTATCAAAAAGAGATGTGATGGACTGTTCAAATTTTTTCCAGTTGGGGAGTAACGTTAATCTCTCCCTCTACAAGAGTACAAAACTTGTTGTCCCAAAGCGTCACCGTCCCTCTCTAGAGTCCACTCTCACCATCTGCTGTTAGCTTACATAAGTGTCTTGTGGGAAAAACGTCGTCCTTGAACAATGCAAGACCCAAAGGACCTCACAGCAGCCGCGTTAAGCGCTAACGTCTGTGACAGAAACCACTCAACTTATCACTTCATTGAAGCTGTCAGGCTGTGTGATGGGATTGTGGCTCTTATTTTATTATTTATTTATTTTCTCCTCAGACTGATGACCTGTCAGAATTATGTATTAGTGATGTAATGTGGTTCTGGTCTTGGTTCAGTTCACATAATTCATCTCGTGCTAGAGGCAGCAGGCACCACATGCTTTTATTTATTTATTTTGGGGCGTGTAAAGGTCTGCCGTGATTGGCTGGGAGATTTGACTGTGGCATAAGAGATAATGCTGGCTGAGAATAGAGATTTAATTCAGGTGTGGATATGGTGCAGTTTGAGGGACAAGTTCTCACATGGGGTCAGGTGTCTTTTATCAGTGCATGTCATGCGCTGCGTCTGAAATCGCATACTGTATGAGTACGTACTACGTTTGAATGTACTTTTTGACCATTAAAAAGTACGCTCTGTATAGTATGAATATGGGTAGTATGAATGAAATTCAGATCGTACTACATCCGCCATGTTACTGTCACGTGACCAACGGCAGCTGCATCGCTTCACTTCCATTCATAAATCCTCTCCTGTGGCCTCATGAGATAGTAAAGTGTCCAGCGAATGTGCACTTCAGAATCTCTGCGGAAGTAGTAGGTCATCCAAGGACTTTTCGCCTACTGGTTTCAAAATACTATGTATTCATACATACTATTTGGCGTACTGTTTTTCACATAGTATATAGTGGGGAAGTATTTGATTTTAGACGCAGTTATAGTCTTCCAATATATCATACTCTAGCAATCATTCAGAACACCTTAGCAACTGCAAAGCAACACCCTGGCAACCACCCACACCATCCAGAAAACAAAAACAACAAAAAGTCCTTTACCTGCATTCATTTTCAGTATCACTCTCATGCTGTTCTATGTCATTTGATGTCATTGATGCCAAACTGCACTGGATTTCAAGTGTTGAACTTTCATGAAGTTCTTTATGTGTCTTCAAAAATATCCTATTTTGTATATGCGGAAATGCAAATAAGATTTGAGAGCTACAGTGGAATGGAACATTTAAAGCAAATAGTGACATTTGGGTCTGTTCCTCACACAAATATGACTTCAGAAGACATGGAATGTAATGCAAGACTTGTATGGACAATTTTTAAAGAAATGTTATGTGGTCATTTTGTCTATTTTGGAGCATGACAGTGTTTGTCCACTTTAATTTTTATGCAAAACGGCAGCCTCAATATTCTGTTTAACATTTGCTTTTGTGTTTTGCAGAAGAAAGAAGTTCATACAGGTTTGGAATGACGTGAGGATGAGTAAATGATGACAGAATTTTCAGTTTTGTCTTAAACTTAATTTAAACTTAATTCCCCCAGAGATAAGTCTGTTGACCTTTTCTTTGACAACTGGCACATTGTGTTTTATAATTTAGTGCGATGTCACTTATTGATGGATGTTTAAGTAAATTTAATCTGCCACTTTTTCAAACCAAACCAACTTCCTCCCTGCAAGTGAATTTGAACTGATCTAGAGTAAAACCAATATCATCAGCAGTCTATGATCTTCCCGCTGTAATTATGGTGTGGCTGTCAGGTGTCTCGAGCTGTCTGACTCTGAGAGACCGCTCTTAAAAGCACTTGCAGTGTCTCAAACGTTCTGCCAGGTCCACCACACTTCCAGGTACTGTTAAAGAAGTGATCGAGGTTATATACTGTGATAATGGCACAGTCTTTGTGTGACATAATGTGTGTGCTTTCTGGATAAGGTATATGCTGCAGTTCTTGAAAATGTGTGTATACACAATTTTATATTTACAAAAGCTAACAAATGCACAATTGTATGCCAGGTCTTTTTGCCATTTTTTTTTTTCTGTTTGGCTTTTCTTTTCTTTTTTTCATGCAGCAAATCCAATTTAGTTTTCAAATCTATTTTTAGGACCACACTGACTATCATAAAAACAAATGTGGATCTATTAAAAAATAAATAAACATAAATAAATAAATATATATATATATATATATATATATATATATATATATATATATATATATATATATATATATTTATTTATTTATTAGTATATATATTTATATATATATATATATATATACCAATATGTGTATATATATATATGTTTTTTTTGTGTTTTTTTAAAGACTAGATTTTGATCATTTCATTTTATTATTATTATTTATGTTTATGTTTTGCATTGATATTCATTAATTAATTTTTGCTCTTCAGAGCAATGATGCACATTTTTTTTTTATAAATTGTATTATTATTTACATTTATATATTTTTTGCTCTTCAGATTCTGAACAAAGCTTAAAGGACCTGTGTTGATAGCTGTAGTTCACACTCACACTGGCTTCCTGACAGCTCTCAGGGTCCAGACAATAACAGGCAATTCATAATCTTACAGGGAAAAGAGATCACCCCTGGATTGGCTGCAGATAAAGGGATTTGTCGAGGTCTAAAGAGTCATATGTGCTGAATGATGGATTAGAGTGAAAATGTCTCTCAGCGGTGTCCCATGATGAACTTTCATCTTTTCATTAGGATGTTTAAAATATTAAACAACTTTATAGCATAAGAAATGATGATGAAATGAAATGTCATGGGTCAGATTTTACTTTGCCTATGAGAATGCAGTTTATCGCACGCATGAGTACAGAAAATGAAATGTCAAAAGGTCACGTGTAAATATCGCATTTATTGTGCGGAGACAGCAGAGGTGGTGACACGAATGTAAATATACTTGGGGGTAAGGTGCTGAGCATGTATCAACCTTCTTGTACGTAAATCAAAGAACAAGGGTCAATGGTCAGGAAGAGGGAGATATTTTACAGTCACCATAATAGCGGGCCCAGGACAGAACCATGAGGCACTCCCATCAGAACTAGCTTTAAGTCAATACTGTGATTGAATGAAAGTTCAAAGGGAGGTTCCCTTTGCTGTTCACATGTTTTATGAAAGACAAAGGATGATGGAGATCTTTCATTTATAGATTTATATTCAGAAGGTCAACTCAGGGTCGGGAAATCCAGCTTTTTGAAGGTGCAAGACGATTATCTTTTTTTCTCATGCATGTAATTCTCATCAGGTACATATAAATCTGGAGGTTGGTTATGGTTACAGTGACCCAGATGAATCATCACGAGTATATAAACCATTCAAACGTTCATACTGAGAGGCATTGCTCAATCAAAGTGTTCATAAGTAACAATAGCTCTGTGCACAATTCATCTCCGTAGTGTCTTTGCAAAAACGTTCCCTTCCATTATCCAGCTCTCCTGACATGATTTGGCCAACTTACACCTCCCTCCTATCCAAAAATAATCGTAGCTGCTCAGTCAGGTGGCCCCTGGCTGTGGTCCTTCTGTGTGAATGACCCATTTACCGCCTTTGTGGAGAAAAATGACAAAGCTGACATCATTTCCTCTCTTGCTCATGCCTCTCGTCGAGGTCCGCACCTTTCCCACAGGAGCTTGAGGGAAAGGGAAGACTGCGGCACTACTAGACTGAAGTGCAGGCACTGTGAAAGCAGAATGCTGCTGTTTTGATTGCAGTTTGCAATGTTCATAGTGTCTGATGTCATGTTTGGCTTTTAACATACTTGCCTTCCTAGCATGTCTTTGCATTGGGGCATTGTGATGAGAGATGTGTATTAAATAATGAGTAACTTTCTCTTAAAGAGGTCATAAAGAATCAAAATTACCATTATCATTTGAGATAAGAGTTTGATGTACTATAAAATATGATACAGTAGCTTTTAGGAATTACAGCTTTCTAAAAGGGCATTTATTGAAACAAAGCCGCACTCGTTTTAATTTAGGTTTAATTAAAGCTGCAGTCCGTAGTTTTTCCTCTTGGTCGCTATCTCTGTTCGAAATCTGCAATTGCAGTTATTCGCGGAATTATCAACTTTACGGGGGTTGTGCCTCGGCACGGCACAGCGCGGATGAATCCAATGTTTTGAGGAGAATGTGCGGCTGTCAGTCATTGGTGTGGATACTGTCTTTCGGAATTACAGATTCTACTTTTTGGAAGTATAACCAACATAACGGAAATGTAATCTGAACAAGTAACATCCATGACTGACAGACATAACTATATTATTGATAAAAAAACTAAATAAAATATGTAAAATTGTTATTGTTAAAATTATTATTAATATTTATTAAGTACTTTTTGGTTATTAGTTTAAATAATTTTTCAGCACAGAAATAGCTTTCAGAAATCAAAACTTTCTCTCCAGTCCAAATATTGAAACTCAAAAATCATTCATTTTTATTTAAATTTGATTAAATTGTAATTATTTGTTTTTCTGATTTTTATTTCAATATTATACATTTTATAATTGATTATTATTATATTTATTTTATTTTTATTTATTTAATTTAATGCACCGTTCATATTTTTATTTATTATATAATAATAGTTTTATTTTGTTGTTGTTGTTGTTGTTGTTGTTGTTATTATTATTATTATATAAAATACATAAAAAATTTATGAAATTACCCCTTTGTAGGTCATATATATGAGAGACTAATTCGATTTTGTAGATCTTTGGAGCGTGAGCATATTTGCATGAAGGAAAGCTCTTGCGCTTCCATGTGCTAGAAGGGAACCGTGCTGCACTCAAACCTGTGGGACCCTGACCGTACAAATCCATTACGTGCTGAGGGCTGCATGTGCATTGTGTGAAGGTGCGATTGTGTGATGATTGAAGATTGTGTGATCGCTTCGGCTCTGTGAGCTCAGGTTAGAAAGTGTGGTGTGACAGTTTCCCAACCATGAGGCTCTTCTGAGTGAATCACTCAAAGACTCACAAACAGAATGAAATACAATTTGAGATCTAAAAAAAATTACAGGATTACTTCACCCAAAAATGTATTCTTTTACTCAATCTCCTTTTTGTGTTCCAAAGAAGAAAGAAAGTTTTATAGGTTTGGAATGACATTTCATTCATTTTCATTTCTGGGTGATCCGTCCCATATTCTACTCTTTTTATGAGTAGAATATTCTCGCTTTACGTTTCACGTTTAAAGTTGTTCAATTCCTGAGAGCAAGAAGCAGCTCATGAATTATCACCATTGTGCCCTTGAGGAAGACACTTAACCCCAGGTCACTCCAGGGGGATTGCCCTTTTTATACGGGAATGCCAAATTCATTTTAGGTCAAGGGCTAGATTGTGAAAAAAAAATATCACTTTATGTGGGCTAATTTTTAGGACTAAAAAGAATTACAGCTTGGAAGATATTACACCGACCCTGCTTGTGTGGCAGCAAATATACTCTACTCTACTACTCTACTACTCTACTCTACTCTACTTACTTACTCTACTTAATCTACTCTACTTACTCTACTCTACTTACTCTACTCACTCTACTCTACTCTACTCACTCTATTCTACTTACTTACTCTACTTTACTCTACTCACTATACTCTACTCTACTTACTCTACTCTACTTACTCTATTCTACTTACTCTACTTTACTTACTCTACTCACTCTACTCTACTCTACTTACTCTACTCTACTCTACGTACTTACTCTACTTAATCTACTCTACTTAATCTACTCTACTTACTCTACTCTACTTACTCTACTCTACTTACTCTACTCACTCTACTCTACTCTACTTACTCTATTCTACTTAATTACTCTACTTTACTCTACTCACTATACTCTACTCTACTTACTCTACTCTACTTACTCTATTCTACTTACTTACTCTACTTTACTCTACTCTACTTACTCTACTCTACTTTACTCTACTCTACTTACTCTACTCTACTTACTCTACTCTACTCACTATACTCTACTCTACTTACTCTACTCACTCTACTCTACTTACTCTACTCTACTTACTCTACTTACTCTACTCTACTCATCCTACTCTACTCTACTTACTCTACTTACTCTACTCTACTTACTCTACTTACTCTACTCTACTTACTCTACTCTACTCTACTCTACTTATCCTATTCTACTCTACTTACTCTACTCTACTCACTATACTCTACTCTACTTACTCTACTCTACTTACTCTACTCTACTCACTCTACTTACTCTACTCTACTTACTCTACTCTATTTGCAAGCCCAATGTTCCTCTGCCCTTTCTGTTCCTACTTTTTTTCCCATTATTTAGTAGTTAGCATTTATATACACAGTCATTCATTTTGTCTCTGATAGTTAATCACTTTAATCATCTAGAGAACTGTTCATCGTGCTTTTGATTTATAGCCCTCTAAAGATGTCCCGTTCTGGAGGGAAAACTCAGAACTCAGTGTCACCTATAAAAGAGGCATTGACTTTATGGTTAAACTATATATCTATCTATATACATACATACATACATACATACATATATATAGTCAATGCCTCTTTTATAGGTGACACTGAGCTCTGAGTTTTCCCTGAGACCGGAAAAAAATGAGTCTCAATTCTCATTTTTTGGTATATTATGCAGGGGAGACTTGGGCTAGTTGTCACATTGGCTATATCTCAGTAAGGTTTTGATTCACAATTGTTCAAAATCTTAAATTAGAAGTTTTCATAATAAGTCATAAGTCAGGGCGTGAAGAAAAAAATGGTGTATTAAATAGACTAAATTGAACTGAAATAACTTTTTGTAGACAAAACTCATGTGCAGGTATGCGCGTATTCAAAAAATGACATTGAAAAATAACCCCACTCTGAGAAGTATTCACTAGAGTAGAAAGTGTGACAACTAAACCCGGTCTCCTCTATATCACAACACACACAGTCACAATTTTGAGAACAAAGTTATTTTTGTTGACCTGATTATGCAACAATGTGTTATGAATTAAATATACCTTGATACATTTATATATTTGCTATATTTAGGTCTACAGAGTATTACAAAAGAGACAAAGTGCTTCTACAGTTTATCAGCTTTATAAAATGGGGCGCGCTTCATCAGTTCCCACGAGCTCACGTTGTGTTCAGAAAGAGCAGACATCATGACTTTTTTCCTGTTTGCAAAGGAACACGGATTATCCGAGTTCAAGCTGTTAATTTTCAGAGGTCTCGCACGCTAGCGATGCTTCAGGATGGAGTCTAACATGCACATTGAGCTCTTGTGGCATGTGTGCAGTCCACAGATCTTTAATTAGACGTTTCCACAGCTTAGAATGTGGAGTCAAATGAAGTCCCTGCCTTTTCCCCTCATCCCAGAGACCATTATCACCTTTCTGCAGGATTGGAAAAGACTTTCATTTACAGCCCCAGCTTTATCTGGCAGTAATCATGACCAATCGAAGCCGTGCAACCTTTTTTATTTTGAGCACTTGTACTTATGTTCCTGTGTTCCCGGCCAGCCATCGCAGGTTTAAATGAAACCATTGATGCGTGCGCTTGACTGTCTGAACATATAGTCAACAAATGAGCTGGGAGAAACCTGACAGCTCCATGCACACAATAGCCTTTTTCATTTAGCCTTACTGTATATGCTTCTTAAGGTCCTAGTTTGCAGTGGGTGTTAAACATATGCTTCCTAAATCTTAAAACAGCCATATTGTACATTTTTGTAGCATTTTAAGTCACCCTTTAATGTAAAGGTTTCAATAGATTTTTATTTTCTGCCTCTGACCTTTAGGCGTCAGGGTTGGGAAGTTAAATAAAATTTGAATCGGAATCTATCAGCAGCGTTTTTTCCGGAAGTTTTTTTTTTTTCATTAATTTCTCCCATAGTGATAAAAATATATATATTTTTTGTTAAATTGTTATATGCCATGAACCAAGCCAACCATCTACGAGGTGAATCATGACATTACAAGCTTTGATTTGAAGCATAAAAGTATTTGAAAATCAGACAATTCCATGAAGCATTGCGAACAGCATAATAAAAAAAAGATTTTGATTGTATATAAAAAACAATATATTTTGAGTTGATTACAAACTATGCATAAGTGTTTTGAGAGCGCAAGGAGTTTGATTTCGTCATTCGCAGTGCTTTATGTGAGTGGGCGGAGCTAAATAACTATTTTAGCTCATTTTGCTTGTGGTGACTCTGATTGGTGGAATTTTCTGTAGTATCATGGGTAATGTAGTTTTTCACCACAAATTCCTATGTAAAACATAATTACTCTAAAAATAAGTTGAAATAATGCAGGTTGACTGCTTCAAGAGATACAATTCCATTAACAACCTCTTAGCTCACAGCAGGTCTGTCTTTAAAAGGTTTATAAGTTATCATTAAAAACCTGTTTCCCTATGGATAAAATGAATGAGTTTTTACTTCTGGAACCCGACTGTTGCACTCTATTGAATTAGCACAACACAATGTGAGTTACACTGCTGTTTCGGCACACACTCTGCAGTGTGAAACATGTGAAGACTTTTCTTCTGTGTTACTGTACCTTTAAGACTTCTATGTGTATATGACTCTGTTATGACCTTTTTGCATGTGATGTTTAAGGGTCAAGTTGCTGAATACTGAATAGGCATTGATGATCTCAGAATGTGCTCTTGCTTGCAAGTTTTTCCAGCGTAGTTTCCAAAAATGAGAGTGGACCAGGCATTTTGTTGTGAACAACATGGACAGTCATTGTAGCCTTTTGTTGTAAAAACAAATTGTATGACTTTCATTCATATTGTAAGACATTTACTTACTTTAAATGTGCATTTCTGCCATGAGAATTAGTTTAAACTCTGTAATCGCATCATCTGTTCTGTCCAAATTAAGGTCTTATAAATTGAATCATAAACATGTTTCTTTTGAACTGTACTTCTGGCCTTCTCTTCACATGCCAGATGGTCAGAACTGGCAACAGACTTTCAGAAACTTTGGACACTGTTCTCGTGTTTGCGCTCTCGGCTCATAAACTAAAGCGCTGCGATTAGACTCAAGTGCAGCATATGGGGCATACAGATGCCGTAGCTGGTCTTGGGTTGTATGGGTTTTTAACAGGGCAGGTGGTGTAAACAACCAACTATCAGGGGCTGAAGGAGGAACATGAAATCTCAATCCATTCTCCTGCAATTTTTATGCGCTTTCCTTTAATAAGTCATGACAAAATATTACACATCCTTGATGAGGTAAAGCTAAAAGTCAAGAGGCAGTTTTGTATATGCTGTGGACCTGTGGTCATTTTCAGTGTGTTTGTAAAGTCATTGATAAGCCGGTCTTATTATTCATGAGCATTGTTTTCTGTAGACAATATGTAAAGTACTGGTAGTGGGATGAGATCTGTTTGCATGACCAGTGGCAGATGGGTGAGTGTTTAAGCACATCTGTTCATTATTCATAGTAACTATATGTGAAACCATGTTGTGGAGTTGGAGTTTTAGTAAATTGTTATATATATATATATATGCATATATATTTTTTTCTCTTAGCAATTTATATTTCTCAGAAATAGACTTCAGAAATGGCATTGGTTTTTGTCTCTCTCTAAGGGTTCAAACTCTTTCCTTTAGTTCAGCATTTCTCTGGCCAAATATTCAATAAAAGGACGCTTTTTCACTTAATTAAATTTATGTCCATTCTTATATTGCAGATGGATGGAGTTATGGTGGTCTGATGACGGAATAGGAATACAATTTAATCTATTAAACTGCAACCGCCGTGTATGAATTCTTACTGATAACAGTAAATCAAATCAATACATATTCCATGGTCTTACTGTGACTGTGAATGATTAATTTGTGAATGTTATTCCAAAGAAATCTCATAGGATCTTGATAATCTAAAGGCACACACATGGTGAGTTGAAAAATCATCATAATCATTTTGAATTGCACTAAACAAAGTCTTTTCACTGTTGAATGAATATGTTTCTTTATTATCAATATTTTCCGCTTTCTCCACCAACTTTTTGTTGTTCACTGAGCCATTGCAATGCATTTTGGGATTACATGCCAATGCCATGCTGTCTTAGAATTGAGCTTTTGCAACTTATGCAGCGTTGTTTGTGTCTGGAACACTTGCAATTTATGAGTAAAATAAGGTATGTGGTAAACACTGTTACTTTTAAAAGTTACAATATTTTGTTAATCCCTAAATAAGTAATTAATTGTATTAGCTACTTGTACTTTTTATGAAAGTAACGCGTTGCGATACTTTTGTGTTTCCTTTTCTCACCTGGGCTGGGCTTTTCTGTTTGTTGTTTAGTAACGAAATCAAACCAACAAACAAACAAAAGTTCTATTTTTGGCAAATTTAAACCAAAAGTGAAATGAATAAACCTCAGTCTGAAGGAAATGCAGATTCAAGCCTGCACAGTAGAGGATACAGCTCAGACAAATCTGGATTGCAGAAACATGCAGAAGAAGAAAGTTCATCACGTTTACTTCAGCAATAAAAACTAAAAAGTTAGATTGACTTATAATGTTTATCTAAAATAATTTTTGTTTATTCATATAGTAGAATTGGATCATCGAAGGTCAGCCGCGAAGCTCAGCGGCAGTTCTCCTCTGGATGACTACATCATTGGTTGTGGTCGTGTCTGATGTTGTAGAGCAAAACGTTCAAGTATCGTCAAGTTATGTCTCCCACAGACCTTATTTAAAATCTTGAGGAAACCGCTGGTGAATTCATCTTCCGGGTTTAACTTTGTCCATCGTCCTCTCTGTTGTGTGCAAATGCAGCGGTTTTCAATCTTTCAGAAGCCATGGACCATTTCCCCCATCCTAAAATTTTCGCTATATATTTTTAATATGTATAAAGACCCAAATTAAATTGTGATGGATAAATATTAGAAATATGTCTAAAATATTCATTTAATTAGTTTTTTAGTTTACCTTTTTCTACTCACTATAGTACTGTGTATTATGTGTTTTAATCTAATAAATTTTTTGCTATTTTAATCTTTGTAATTTACGTTATTTATTTATTTGATTTTCGATTCATTTTTACAATTTCTCTAAACATTTCCCCGGACCCCAGTTTGTGCTAATGCACAATTGTCTTTTTGCATATCTCACATTCTAGTGGTTTTAAATCACACTCTTGATGTTTGCAGATCTCATAAAATCCCGCTGTTTTTGAAGAGCGTTTCTCTCTTGTTCCTGAAGTCCTTTTCCCTTATAGCAATAAAGCACAGCTTTGCACTCTCTTTAGTTTTCTACACTGATGATATTTGCGAGCGGGTGGTCCGTTTAACCTGTGGATGCCACTTATAAATCTCATGGAAGAGGCCTTTCAGCATTCTGTCAGCATCGCCGTCGGCTTCCCATTTATGGAGGTCTGCTGGAAGTCAAGCCTATGATTAGTTCTGTTTGTTTAGCTTTCAAGCTTTGATAAGAACGTGAAACGGCAGTCAGATTCTAATTTGTGTCCCGTCAAATGTCCCGATAGGTGGAACGCAGGCAGAGATCAGAAACGGGAGACAGAATCTGGCCCTAAAGCTTTTATAGTAAGTTACTATTTAATGCACAGAGAATCCGAAAATAATGACCCCACGTGTGATCCTCCAGTCGGTTTCTGCTGAGCCGACTTATTCCCCGAAGGTGTATTGATGTTGTGGCCACAGAATGCGCTAAATAAACCCAGTATCTATAAATAGCTGTCATTTCTGTTGTTCTCCCTGTGAAGAGATTAGGTTTCAGAGCAGAACTATCGTTTCTCAATTTCTCAAGCTCATTTGACGTTCACGCCTCTCTCTGCGGCAGTCGTTTTAGTAGTCTAATCTGCCTGATCACATGATGCACGAAAACCAGTGAAAAAAATCATTTTTTTCAGATTCTGACATCTCCATATAACCGGATCCACACCCCGCACATCTCTCTCTCTCTCTCTCTCTCTCTCTCTCTCTCTCTCTCTCTCTCTCTCTCTCTCTCTCTCTCTCTCTCTCTCTCTCTCTCTCTCTCTCTCTCTCTCTCTCTCTCTCTCTGTCTCTGTCTCTGTCTCTGTCTCTCCTTCTCGTCTGAAGCTCACCGGTGTAATTTGTTGATATGGTATCCAATATCTGGAGTTTATTATGTAGCCAAACTGTAGATTTTTCCAGATTTATTGTCTGTGAGTAAGTATTGTAAGTTGTCACCTCGCTGTCATTGGTGTATTGACCCCAGTGTCTTTATTACAAATTAACTTCACAGTCCATTTGACCTTCTCTGTTTTAGTAAGTATCGAGAAGCAGCTTTTGAAGCAACATTACTTGATGCAAAAATAATAATAATTGATCTCAGTGCACAGTTTGAGAAGTGACGTACAAAAAAAATATTTTCGTACGCAGTATTTTCCTTTGAAAAATATCCAAACATTCTTACATCAAGATACATTTACTGAAGAAAAAATAGTTCAGATATTAATTCTCGTTGTCTGAAAAATGTGAGTTTATGCTTAAAACAAGAAAACAATATCTGCCAGTGGGGTGAAACTTAATTCAATGGGAAACCAAGATCCTTTTTCTTATCCCATTGGCAGATATTTTTCTTGTTTTAAGCAGAAGCAAGAAAACAAGACTTAAAGGAAGAGTTTACTTAAAAATACAATTCTATCATCATTTACTCACCCTCAAGTTGTTTCAAACCTGTATGAATTTCTTTCTTCTGTTGAACATAAAAGAAGATATTTAGAAGAATGTCGGTTACCAGACAAATGATGGACACCATTGACTTTCATAGTATTTTTTTCCTAATATGGAAGTCAATGGTGTCCATCAACTGCCTAGTTTCAGACATTCTTCAAAATATCTTTCTTTGTGTTCAACAGAAGAATATATTGCACGTCACTTATCAAACTATCTTGATTTAAGAATCTTCAGATATTTGTACTGAAAGAAAATGTATATTTTTCTTTTTTTTGCAGTATGCTTCTATAGTCTCCATTGAACTGTATGATTCTCATATTAATATACCACAGTATTACCCAGGTAAGAATACCTTCAAGATGTGCAAAACCCCATCAGGTATTATGTCTCATCTCCAGTAAATCCACTGTTGGGTGAAGCGTGGCTCTGATCATGTGACTGACGGAGAGATGCCACCTCTGGCTTTCTCATTCTTCCTCTTAACCCCATCACTGAAGCACTTTCAAACATCAGCTTACATTACTCCCCACTCTCCCATCCTCCCATCCTCTTCTCCTCCATCTCCCTCATCTGATCGTTCATCCCCATTAGCGCATTGATAAGAGAAAGCTTCAAGAAGATTTTTTTTCTTTTTCTGCTAAATGCCATTATAAGTAATAGGCATTTAATATTCTTTCTCAAATGTTCTCAAACTCAAATATTAAACTTTGCATGGCTCGTCCTACATTTATTTTTTTATTCTATTCTTTTGATTTCCTGAATTACTGCTATTGTCTTCCAGTAAAACATATATACATTTCAAAGATACATATCTAAGCCGCAAAATTATGTAAATCTAGTTGTGCATAAATACATTAGTGAACAATTAAAAACAATTAGCCACTGGGGAAAGTAAAATGGTAACACTTTACAATACAGTATATAATGTATGTATACACACATATATTAAATAAATAATAGTACACTTAGTATCTCAATGACACTAAAGTGCTGTGAACTAACATGAAAAAATTACATTTTATACTAATACATTTGTTAATTTTGTTTGCTAATTGTTCAAGTTAGCTGATTAATTTAACTAATGTTAATAAGAACAACTTATTTTAAAGTGTTTAAAGAAAACAAAACAATAATTGAATTTAACAGACTCTGAAAACAGGTCTTATTATTGTATATAAAATAGGCCTATTTATGTTATTTTAAATAATGGACAATTTTTATTGTAAAACTTCTATAAATATTGATTGAGAATGTTGTTTTTCCAGTGATGGGCAGGCACCTCTCTCACGTTCATACAGACGATCTAGTCGTAGCTACTGTTGTAATCGTCTGCCTTTTCTCTTCAAGATTTATTTCCTGGCCTCTTTTCTTAGCCTTTGCTTCTCACGACACTCTCCGGTCATTTCTCTCTGTCTTTCCGGCTGTCCGACGCTCTTTCTCTGCTGTCCAGCAGTTGGTGTATTGGCTACTGTGGGCCCGATTGAGCTCCGATAATGACTTCAGCTCTCCTCTTCACTTTCTGCCGTTTAGCTTTCTTTTATTGACAGACAGAGGTCAGTCACAGCCAGGGGAGACGTCCAACACCCCTCACTGCTGAATAATACAGTCTCAGGGAGGAACTGGAGTCGCTCGGTTCTGGAGATATCGAAGGGATGACAAAAAGACTCGGACAAGAAACTCAAATATTTGTTTTATTTTTTAACCCCGTAAAGCCTGACATATGAAATAATAGTCATAGAAATCAACATGGAACCATTTATTGACCTTTAGAAGAAAAAAAAGTTGAATGTTATATTTGATACTTCAGACTCTTATGGCTCACAAAGTATGATATATGGGAATATGGAGCTCATCCTTGAGGAGAAAAAACTCCTTAATTTTATTCGGAGGCCCAAACTGAGCAAAAATATGCAATTTGGTGCAGTTGCTGATATTTACATGGACAAAGAGTAAGATTACATTCTTTTATAGCTTGCGATGTAAATCAATGAGATATTTAAAACAGTATAACTGACTACTTGCATAAAATGCATATACATATCAGTTGTCACTCTATATCTCCTCGGTAATATGATAATTAAATAGTTTATATAGCTTAGTTTTGCAAAACCATTTTTAGAAAAATCAAGTAAACCTTAGTTGCTCTCTCCTGTGTATAAAATGTATTCTTCGGTTTACTTCATAAAAATCATAAAGATTTCACAGCTAAAAGACATGTGAATACATTTGTTGAAAACATTTGTGGGTTTGAAATAAAAACTGTTTGGACCAATTATGAGGCTTTATACACACAAAAAAACTTTGATCATCACAAACTTTATTCCTGTTCTGTTCCGGCATAACGTTGTATACCTCAGGAGGGAAGTTAGTTTTGTGTTGTTAGTAAGGAAATTAAATATTACAGTGTGTTTGGTGTACTTTTTAATCCAAAAGCCTCTCCAAGCAGGTAACTGAGCAGTTTTATTGAACATAAAAATTGCTTGTAAATGCAAACATCACAATAAATCTCAAAGGTATTATAAATACAAAAGGTATGGTAAGCAAAGTTTGTAGGAAAACTTCTCAAAATGTCAAAACTGGAAGTATGTGAATGGACTTTTTTTAGAATTCTGCTTTAACCACCCTAGTGAAAAAAAAAAAATACTAAAATGTATTTGAAATACATTTATTTTGTGCCAAGTATACTACAAATACATTTACATTTCTGCAATTGTACTTTTGGTGTACTAAACTGGTATACTTAAAGGGCACCTATTATGACATTTAAAATGTTCCTAATGTTGTTTAGGGAGTCCCCAACAACAGTTTTACGTGCATGCAATGACAAAAAACACTTTTGTTGTCGTATAATATGCATTTATTTTTACCTGATTTGCTCACCGACTCCCAAATGATTCGTTCAACGACTCATTTTTCCAAACCCCTCCTTTGCACGACGCTAATCTGCTCTGATTGGTCAGATGACCCAGCAGTGTTTACAGAGATAATACTTATTGTTTAACACGGAGTACAATGATGCTTTTATCAATTAAATTGTGTTATAATAATGATTATAGTCCACTGCTTTGTAGTTTGTAGTAAAAAACTAAAAATAAGATAAAGAATTTTATGTTATGTTAGCGAGCATAGCCCAGAGTTCATATTGTAAAAGCACAATCAGTCTTTGTTTGCATTAGCCCGGTGCATAAACATAACGTTTTTACAAAAAAACAAATGCAGTTATGTTACTACGAGGTATTACTCGATTCTTTAGACAACTCCGAAAACAACGACAAACACTTCACATATCTCAATACAATTGTCATTGAAGACCTAGAAGCTAAACGGTGCTTACACAACAAACTAAATAATTATTAAGCATGCTACATAAAACATAAAAGCAACAATTATTAATAACACTTACAGGTTGTGATACGGAGGAGGAAGCTGATGCAACTACACTTGGAACTGAACCTTCCTTCAATATCAGCCGGCTCACGAATCCCAGTTTGATTGCATTTAAGTTGGTAAAGCAATCGTCTTCAAAATGGCGCGAACAAAGCACAAGGCTCGGACTATACTTCTGTTGTATAGCTGTATATGAATTGTAGCCACTTAGTCTTCAAATGCTCCTCCTTGGGCAGATGAAAAAAGTTGGCTTTTGAGTCGCACTTCAGAACACAGCGTCTCGTCGCCATGATGTTTTCAAGTTTTCCCTGGCCTTGGAGCGCAATAAGTGGGCGTATCGTATTCAAATAACTTGACAAGTTGACGTCATCAAGTCAGAGAAAAAGCTTCGGTCTTCTAACGATTCATAAAAATGACTCCGAGTCGACTCTTACTTTTGAAAGACAATAACTTTATATACGGTGCACTTTCATATTTCAAACTTTGCAGGATGTTTTTGTTCACTTAGATCTATGTTACACACTACATGAAAGGTAAATTTCAAAATTCCATAATAGGTGCCCTTTAAATGTGCAGAAGTATTGCTGAAGTCCGACTAAAGATATTCTTAAGTATACTTGATTGTGCTAAAGGGGAACTATTGAGGTAATACCTTGCATTTAAAGACAATCCTTATTAATTATGATAATAAAACACATTTTATGCTTAATACTAATACATGTGCATTGTGCAAAAATAAATACTCCAAATAAAATGTAATTATAATTTTATATCAGTAAGTCTTAAGAGATACGTTTTAAGTTCTTAGTATAAAATAAATGTATTTTGGTATGTTTTTTTTTTTTTACAGGGCAGTAATCTTTCCTAATGTGTTTTGCTCTCAGTGATGGATTCGTCCTGATGGCTGATTGTTGGTTATTACGGGCACTAGTGCATTTATGACATTGATGTATTGTTTTGTCCCGTCCAAACTCCTTACACCCTAGTTTTAAAGCATTCCCACCTCAATGACATACATAAAATAATGTCTTGTAGTGCTAACAATAATAAAGATGCTCATTTGCATACATGGCTGTTTTGTAGAAAGCATTTGTGGGTTGGAAATAAAAACTGTTTGGATAAATTATGAGGCTTTATACACACAAAAAAAACTTTGATCATCACAAACTTTATTTCTGTCCTGTTCCGGCATAACGTTGTATACCTCAGGAGGGAAGTTAGTTTTGTGTTGTTAGTAAGGAAATCAAATATTACAGCATTTGGTGTACTTTTTAATCCAAAAACCTCTCCAAGCAGGTTTATTGAACATAAAAATTGCTTGTAAATGCAAACATCACTATAAATCTCAAAGGTATACTTCTACATACAAAGTAATGAAAAATGACTTAAAGTAATGCCTTTCCAAACCTGCATGATGACTTCTGTGAAACATGAAAGAATTCATTGTGAGATTTGTTTTTGTTTTTTGTCGTCCACTGGAAGTCAGTGAGCTCCAATGTTATTGGTTCCCAAAATTATAAAAGTGGGCATAAAACGGAAGTTGCGAGTCTTTTGCGATACTCCTTTCTTGTGATCTGTGAAACGGCTTCTCGAAAAATAAGAAATGTAGGGTGGGACTTGATTTAGTCTATTGGATTTGATTGTTGGTTGTGGTTTGCTATTGGTGGATCTCATGTGAGTGACAGGTTGCCCCGCCCCGCCCTCGCGCCAGTAAACGTCATGAGAGAAGACATGTCGCTGACAGAGGGAGAGGAGGTTATTTTGATGAAAGATTATGAGGGCAAATCAAGAAAAAAAAAGTGTCAATTGTCAATTTTGATTTCATGGTGACTTTAAAAATGTCTTCTTTTGTGTTCTGCAGAAGAAAGAAAGTCATCCAGGTTTGGAAAGACATAAGGGTGAGTAAATGATGACAGAATATTCATATTACCGGTATGAGCACGTACGAGATCACGCGCTGACGTAAGAAGTTTGCTTTGGGCCAATCGTAAAGCTCTGTTTACGGTAAGTTCTGCTGCTTTTATTTGTTTTTCTACGTAAACATGCGCTAGACGAACATCTGACCATTGCGCTGCGTCTCGCGCTCGAGACCATGCCCTCTTTTCCATTCATCAGCGCTGTGGCTCTGCATGTACTATTGTGTACTATAGTAACTATTATGCGTCTCGTGTTTTTAAGAGCGAAACCACATTCTTTGCGATCACCCCCTTTACGTATGTCACTCAGAAGTGAAAAAAAAAGCTTCTCTTCATTCAGGTGGATGAAGAAAACGGCTCTGTGTTTAAAGGTCGTTTCCGATGATTGACATCACAGAGAGGTATTTTGATACTGATGTGTAAACGGTATCTTACCGGTAAAAAGACGAAATGCACTTCCTTGAATCCGCTCTGACACCAGCGCCGGGCCATCCGGTATCATATTATGCATTAAATCTGATAGCCCCCCTTCCACCCGTCAGGTGGCGAAACGTCTAACGTGACGCATAAATGAAACATTTAATCAACCTTTAGCATCATGTTGCGCATGACGTGTTGTTCTTCGTAACTTATGTAAATTGACCTTTGCCCCAAATAGCTTGTTGGAGTGGTCCGACAGCGGCGCTGCAGTCGCTCTGGGCCGCTCGCCAAGCGGTCGGCATCGTCTTGGGTTGCATTTCCCCCTCCTGAAACAAACAGGGGTATGGTGAAGGGCAAGGCTAGAAGCCACACAAATATGGTTCCGCATTCTGCATTGTGCCATCCATTATTCATGATTAGTTGTGCACAAAGAAAGCTCATCTGAGGTGGAAGGGATTTTTGTGGAAGTGGAGTGATTACTGGGAAAGACTCCATTATGCCTTGTTATCATCTACACTGCTTTCTGCTCCAAGACATCTGGACAAGCCAGGCTAGATATACTGAACAATTCTCTTTTCTTGTCAGTTCACTACTTCTTGTTTTGTTTTATTTTCAGGTAATTACCAGTCAAATAATTTAGAATGCATTTTGAGACTGATTTGACAAACGTGCACCTAAAAATAACATACTTTTGACAGCTATTTAAGGGATTGTTGAGGATAGTCCATCGAGTTATTGAAAATGAATGTGCACTCGAGATGGTAATGTGGCCATGATGCAAAAACGGAGTGGGCGTTACAGCTGTGGTGTGCATTCATTTTCAATAACTCAATAATACGGAGTCAGTTGTTCTGGTTGCTATATGTACATGTCTATATAATGAGTTTATCTCAAGACATTTTTGTCAGGGTTTTATCCCTAAACTGCTCCTGTGTGTAGCTTAAAACAGATTTGTTTTTGAAGACATCCATTGAAAACCAGAATATCAGAAATTTAGATGTGGGCTTTTTTGACTTTTACACTTTTTGGCCTATATTTTTAATTTATTTGTATTAATGTATTTATTTGTTTGTTTGTTGTTTATTTATAAAATAATTATAATATAATTATTTATAATTTTTTTTATATTCTGATATTTTATTTTTATAAAATATCTTAATATATTTTAATATTCAGAATAAACATATTCTGCAATATGTTTTATTATAAGGCCTGAGACCAATGTATTGTACTGCGAAAATGACTTTTTCTGTATTTGTGTATTGTACTTGAAACAACAATGTATTAGATATTAAAGCTAGTTTTCAGAGATTGTTTTTAATGAGTGTATTTTTTTTTCTTACAGCACTGACAGATTTTTCACTTTTTGAAAAAAAAATATATAAACAAGTTAAAAATAAGTAAAAAAAAAAAATTCCAGTGCTGTGAGACAAAATGCACTTATATTCACCTTTTTCATAGATATCTATGACTAATTAAAAACGAATGGCGTGCATTAGCAGTTTAGGAAGACTAATGAGAGTCAGCAAAACAGGACCTTTACCGGTAGCTATTATGAAGCAAACATAGCAATAAAAGAATGAACAGGTGAGACAGTAAATGTTTCTGCACCACATAATCAAATGGAATTGCAACTGTCTCCAGAATTAGTTTTGGTAAACTGTCTATAACGTAAAGTAAGCTGTCGTTCAGTAAGAGATATTTTTTAACACAAATTAGCTGTTTCCATGCTCTCATTGGAATTCTGAACGCATGACCTCCAATATTTGTTTTTTTGCAAGTCCAACCGCCAGCATATTCTGTAAATAGATGTCTATGAATCACTAAAGCTCACAACGAGCGTCTTCAGAGTTTCTCAATCGAAGTTTCTTAATCTCTGCTCATGCAAAACCTCACCAGTAACATGTCATAGTTCTTCTTCGCCGCCTCTGCGCTCTATTAAAGTGGGATTTCAACAATCCTCTTCAATCTCATAATATGTAAAACCAGGGAGAACTTCCTTCTCCTGCTTATCATTTGGCTCACAGGCGGATTGTTGCACCTTGCACAGTTCCGGCAATAATACGCATCTCTAAAGCATATCACTTTCGTTTTATTAGATAAGGGAGCTTCATATTCCTCCGTCTGCCAGTATCTCTAAGCAGAGAGAGTTCTTCCCAGATACCAGCAGTCCTACAGGTAACATTCACACTAGCAAAACCTCGATGTGTATCAATTCCCTGCTGTCAAGATATAGCGGTTGGGGGTGCATGAAGTTTATGGTCATTATAGAAATATCACACTTTACAATAGTGTTCATTAGTGGCCTTAATAGCGAAGTCTCTACTGGTTGACCAGTTCTCAGCAGATACAGTATATCTCAGCACTAATGTTTATTACGATTGTACGTAGCCTATAATATGCAATTAACATGCTTATCAACTTTTCAATTGAAGAAGAAAATAATTTTTCTTCACATAAACACTATCCTAAAATGTGTATTTGGTTTAATAAATATAAATAATTTGTTTCAATTTGTTTATTGAAATGAGAATTATATGTAATTATTTTTATTTGTTTGTTGTTTTTTAGAAATATTTTATTACTGTTCAAAAGTTTGGTGTTGGTCAGATTTTTATGTTTTTGAAAGTCTCTTATGCTCACTAAGGTGTCTTTTATTTGATAAAACAAATTCTGTAAAAAAAAAATAGTGTTATGAAATATTATTACAATTTAAAATAACAGTTTACTATGTTAATGTACTTTCAAATGTAATTTATTCCTGTGATGTCAAAGCTGAATTTTCAGCATCATTGCTCCAGTCTTCAGTGTCACATGATCATTCAGAAATCATTCTAATAGGCTGATTTGATTCTCAACATTTGTGATACTTTTTTAAGGATTATTTGATGAATGGAAAGTTTAAAAGAACAACATTTTTTTTAAATATAAATCTTTTGTTAAATATGTTAATGCATTTGTTGTCACTTTTGATGAATTAAGTCTGGTTCCTGAAGGAAAACCAGTTATCTAGACTGCTACCAATATTATAATTTCATGTATTGGGGATCATTTGCCAGAACTGAGTAAATATGGAGTTGCAAATACCATTTGTTTATCAAAGCTGTATTTATTGTGTGCATGTCTCTGCTGATATCTGAAGATGTTCTTAAATGGTTAGTTCATTATTTGTGCTGTAGACGAGAAACACGAGGCTTAGTTGCCAAGGCTGCGTGGTTTAGGAGGGTGGATGATAAATATAGCTCTCGGTCCAATAGGGATGACATCTGACCCCAAACTCTTGGCTCATCACGCTCAGCTTTGCTGAACAGCGCTGAGGATCTGCTAATTGAATGTTAACAGTGGCTTTTCACACCAGAAAGCCAAGAGAACCAAACCTGAAGCATGCGGAGAAAAACGGATTGGTTTAATGTAATCTCCTCTAGGGTGCTTTTTCTTTTCACACTTGACTGGTGTAATCCAGTCTTTGGTTTCCTTTCTTTCTTCCAGAGCCAAAATTGCAAATGAAAGTGAAAAACAATCATGTGCTTAAGCAAGTCTTTTTACCAGTGATGCTGCCTGTACATTTCTGCTGCATATTTTGTTCTTGTATTCTGCACATATTGTACATATCTTATTTAAAGTGTTAAAGTAATCGTGGGTGTTTTTACCAGATGGATTTAATCTGGTGTTGCACATTGTACTTTGGTGTTCAATCAAAAAATGTAGGACACAGAAAATGCCAGTGCAAGCATTACTATTGCTCATACTCGGCATTAGAGATTTCAACATCCATCCATACATATCTTTCTCTCTCTCCATTTATCCATCCATCCATCTCTCTCTATCCATCCATCCCTCTCTCTCTATCCATCTATCCACCCATCCATCTCTATCTATCCATCCATCCCTCTCTCTCTATCCATCTATCCACCCATCCATCTCTATCTATCCATCCATCCCTCTCTCTCTATCCATTTATCCATCCATCCACCCTCTCTCTCTCTCCATCATCCCTATTCATCCATCCATCATCCATCCATCCATCCATCCATCCATATCTTTCTCTCTCTCCATTTATCCATCTCTCTCTCTCTCTCTCTCTCTCTCTCTCTCTCTCTCTCTCTCTCTCTCTCTCTCTCCATCTATCCATCCATCCCTATCCATCTATCCACCCATCCATCTCTATCTATCCATCCATCCCTCTCTCTCTATCCATTTATCCATCCATCCACCCCTCTCTCTCTCTCCACCTATCCATCATCCCTATTTATCCATCCATCATCCATCCATCCATCCATATCTTTCTCTCTCTCCATTTATCCATCTCTCTCTCTCTCTCTCTCTCTCTCTCCATCTATCCATCCATCCCTATCTCTCTATCCATCCATCCATCCATCCCTCTCTCTCTCTATCCATCTATCCATCCATCCCTATCTATCCATCCATCCCTCTCCATCCATCCCTCTCCATCCATCCATCCCTCTATCTCTATTCATCCATCCCTCTCTCTCTTCATCCATCTCTTTCCATCCATCCTTCCATCCATCTATCTCTTTCCATCCATCATCCATCTCTTTCATCCATCCCTCTTCATCCATCTCTTTCCATCCATCCATCTCTCTTTCCCTCTCTTTCCATTCATCAATCTCCCTCTCTCTCCATCCATCCATCCATGTAACCATCAAACATCCCTCTCTCCATCCATCCATCCACCTCTCTCTCTCTCTTTCAAAACAAATATATATAAAATTATATTCTTTAGTATTTTAAATGTCCTTACTATCAATTTGCTTCCTGTTTGCTACTTCAAATTGTAATTAAGGTATTCTCAATTCAGTTTTGGACAGGCCTGCTATTTAAGAGGTCACATTTATAATGTCTGTCTAGTAGTGGACCAAAAACAAAAGCATCCCAGAGACTTACACTGACAGACATGATGTAGAATACTAGTCTTGGTGGTTTGCTTTTTTGACTTGGGACAGTGTTTTTTACTCTTTTTACTTTTTGTATTGGCATTAAGAAAGAATCAATTGCTTTATAAATGGAAGTGATTCTGATCTCTCATTAATGAATTGCTATCGACTGTCTCTGTCTGTGTCCTCTGGAGATTGGGACTGTTATTTTTCAAGAAAGAGGGAGACAAAGGCTGATTTGTTTTAGATGGTCAAGCCATGCTAAGGAAGGATTAAGGATATGGATAAGAAAGGAGTTTTTCCCTTTTGACTTGACTTGTTTGTCATTATCCAGGGATCTCACTTTGGAGAGTGACTTCAATTCTCATTCAGATAGAAATGCAAAGGTCTTCCCCGTGCACAGTGCAAAACTCTACCTATTACTGCAGAGATGAGCTGTGATATTAGCCTGGGCATCGCTGCTGTTGAGCTGGTGTATTTGGAAAGGTTAGTTGTCTCTCAGATGAGATATGGTTGCTTTTAAAGTTGTAGAATGATTGTAAGCTCAAAATTATGTATTTTTTTGTTGTTGGGGTCAAGGTTTCATTGTCTCTGTAGCTACGACTTTGGTCTACCAGCCAGGTGCATTGTCAAAAAGTGAAAATGTGCAGTTGAAAGTCTTAAAGCTCCATAAGATTGAAGATTTGTGGCTTTTCATAGGTTAACCCTAACCACTAAATGTTGAAAAAAATTGCTTTTAGCAGATAAACATGTATTTGAATTATAAAAGTTGTCAAAATTATTGCTTTTAGCAGACATATCTTCAAGGAAAAAAATTATAACATTTATAATTATATGCACTGCCATTCAAACGTTTGGGATCGGTAAGATTTTTTTATGTTTTTTAGATAAGTCACTCATGCGCACCAATGCTGCATTTATTTGATTAAAAACGGTAATATTATGAAGTATTGTTATTATTATATAGTATTATATAGAATATTAGTATTATATTTATATTTGTATATATTATAAAATGTTATTTATTCCTGTGATTGTAAATCTGTATTTTCAGTATCATTACTCTTCAGTGCAGAAGTGAACAAAGTACACAACTGCCTTACTTGAGTAAATGTACAGATACTACTGAACAAATATTACTCTGTTGCAAGTAAAAGTTGTAAAGACCGATTTTTTACATAAGTAAAAGTACAGAAGTACTCGTTTTTAAAAGTACTTAAGTATAAAAGTAAATGTTAATGCATTGTTTTATTATTGTTGCATATAATACTTACAGTACCTTATGCCTCTGAATCTATGCTTGTCTACCTACCTTCAAATTTATTTCTAGAGCACAGTTCCAGTAGTGGGATTGAATAAGTGCACTCAATAACGTCCACAATGGTTTTGGACACCCAAATGGCTGTTCCCATTTTTTTTGGCTTTTAGTATGAATATGTTAGTCTTACTGTTATCTATAAGCTAGTGTGCTCCAAAACAATGACACAATTCGCATTTAGAAGACCAAAACCATTGAAAATGAAAATCAGGTTGATGTCAGAATCCAATGTCAGATTGACATTAATCTCCAATGTTGAACAGACGTTGTATTATGGTTGAAAATCGGGTTGATGTCAGAAACCAACATCAGTCGAGTTCTGACGCCAACCAGACTTTCATTTACAACCAAAATGAAACCCCTGCAAAACCATCCCTGACGTTACTACTTTCTACTCAAGGACCTTGACAGAAATGAGTGAAAAGTACGATATTTGTCTTTTAAAATGTAGTTAAGTTAAAGTGAAAAGTTTTCAGAAAAAACAATACTAAAGTAAAGTACAGATACTCAAAAAGTGTAGTTAAGTACATACTCAAGAAAATGTACTTTGTTACTGTCCACCTCTGCTTCAGTGTCACATAAACCTTCAGAAATCATTCTAATATGCTGATCATATGCTGATTTATTATTATCAATGTTGAAAAAAGTAGTTCTGTCATTCTAGAATAAAAGTTTGTATTTATAATATATGTGTGTGTGTATATATATATATATATATATATATATATATATATATATATATATATATATATATATATATTATATAAACACAAACTTTTATTTTAGAATCGATTAATCGTGATTATCGTGATATATAATCGTGATATATAATTTTTTTTTTCGGATGCAAGCAGTAACGGCATACACACATATGATCTTTGAAGCAGGTGGATGTTCTCCATTGTTCTGGTTTAATGTTCACATTCAGCCTGCATCAATGTTCACATTCAGCCTGCATCAGCGTGACGCTGGGCACAAACTCGTAAATCTCGAGGCGAATGTGAGATACGTCGACATATCGCTTGGATTCCTCTGTATTCTGTAGGAAGACATAAATCACACTTGGCACAGCCGAATGCACTCAGCCAGAAACAGTTCCAGAACGATCATCAAGCCACTATCAGAGACCCAGAACACCCACCCTATCATTACTACAAAGATTTACGGTGTTAGGAGTCAGTGCGCCTCCAGGACATGACTATTGTGAGGTTAACCCACAGACTATGTTGAATCAATTCTTAACTTGCACTACCTGACAACATTTGGGACATACATCTTAACAGCTTATGCTTGGGCACAATATGTCCAGAAACTATATGCATACATTTCTGTACAAAATGAACCTCTTTTAAAAACAGCCTTTTGCTTTGGACAGGGAAATGGCCCCCGTGAGCACAACAACTTTATTATTTCATAAGCTGCACACTAGCCTGATTTTAATTAAAAAGGTGGTTTGAAATGAATTATTTGGACTGAATGAGTAAGTAAAATCAGCCAACAAGTGGCTGGCCTACAGGTGTGAAATCTGTTTCAACCTCAGAGTAATAAATACAACGGGTAATTGTGAGATTAAGTATTCAAATATGAAATAAACTTACAATTGTGAGATATGAAGTCACGTTATTTGAAATAGAGTTGTGATTGTAAGATACTAAGTCACAATTGAGAGAAATAAAGCTGAGATAAAAAGTTGAAAGAATGAGAAATATCTTAATTGTGAGATATAGGCCTGGTTTCACAGACAGGGCTTATTAAGCCAGGATTATGCCTTGGTTTAATTAGGACAGCTAATTAGCTTTTATGAATGTGCTTTAGAAAAAACACATTACTGATGTGCATCTTGAGTCAAAGCAATGTCACTGAAATATTTAAAGATATGTCATCACAAGTTTCTTTTAGATAAAACAGCTCAAACTTGCATTTTAGTCGGGACTAAAGATTTCGATAAGATACGTCTTTATTATAAGATCCAAAGTCCCAGTTAAGAGCAATAAAGTTAATTGATTGTGAGATATATAGTCACACTGTGAGATTTAAGTCGCAATTATGAGAAATTAAGTTGCAATTGTTAGATTTAGATAATATAATAAATCTCAGTTGTGAGAAAGTTGCAATTGTGAGGTGTATATGCTTCCATATACAGTATATGGACTCCTTCAATACAGTTTGCATTATTGTTTAAAAAACATCTTAATTAAGGTAGTCCAATTTTTTAAATGGCAGTGTATGTGTATACACAAAATGTATTATTCATGATGGAATAATCCATTCGATATCCTCGACTGGTTCTACTGTAATAGACTGGATTTCCAAAATACCATTTCTTTTCTCTGAAATTGACATGATGCGGTTACACGGTTTAAATAATCATACAGACAGGCACATGATCTAGCGCAGAAAACTCAATCATCTCAGGTTTATCCAAAGGTAATGGCGATCTGTCCCAGCGGTGAACGATACACAGGGCCTATGAGTGTTTAGCATGCTCACGGTGACCAGGTGTTGCTAAGCAGAGATGATTAATGATATTAGCTCGCTGTGTGGAAACTTCAACACCTCATTTAATTTTCAGCACACGCTGACAGTTGCCCATTCATAATTGAATCAGTAATTACTTAAATGTGATTAAATCTGAGCGGGAAGGATTTGAGAGATCGGCTTTTGAACTGAAACGTTTGGCATGTCAAGTTGCAATTTTGGACACATCAGTCGCTTAGCGAGAACTTGTCAGCTGTGGAAGACTGGTGCTCAATAATCGGGACTGTCAGGCGCAATCGTTGGCCGAGTCAACACACATCCATTTCTGTTTTGCTCGGTTTAGCTGTCATGCCCGACAGCTGATGTATTCAGTCGTGAAGTGAACTAAATGAAGTGTTATGTTTAATCAGAGAGTCTTTCAGAGTTTACCGTACACGCACATCCCGGCAAATGCTGAGTTTGTAATTGTAGGCGGCCTCCTCGTGAATATTTTATGTACATTTAAAATGTCTGTGTCAAGCTAACATGGTCTGTGCTTTGTCAACATGGCCGTTATCTTGCTGAGCAAAACTTGTGTGGTTGCCATCAGCCATCATATTCATTACTTGATGTTTATGTATTGCCGAGGGAATGAAAACATCAAAGATACGTGAAAGTTGGCTTGCCGTAAGGCAGGGTTCCAGTGGATATGGAAAACCTGGAAATTTCCAGGGGGGAAACAAATCTTCAGTCATGGACATTTTTGGAAATTTTAAAAGTGAGTATACAATACAGTTTAAACTTTATTTCGATGGTCCACTTTGGACATTCTACTAACTATAAGGAACTTTGCAATTACATGCTACTGTACGTTAGGGATATCTGTTAGGGTTCGGTTACTAGAATAAGTTGACATGTACTTGCAAAGTTAGTTATAGTCAGTAGTATACTGTAAAAAAAAATGTTGGTTTAACTTAAAAAAGCAAGTTACCTTGTTGCCTTAATTTTGAGTTCGTTTTAATTACAAATTTGAGTTAATACAATGAAGAAGAATGGTTTAATAAACAGAAACTCAAAATAGTATGTTATCTTTACACATTAGTTATCAAAGTTGATTTGACAAAAGATAAGTTGTGATAACAAATCATGAAAATATTTTTTTACAGTGTAGAATGTCTGTTGGCGGAGCATCAAAACAAAGTGTTAGCAGATATTTAGCAGACAGTCTACTAATACTTTAATGACTGTATTGACATGTAGTTGCAAGTTACTTATAAGAATGTGAAATAAAATAAAGCATTAGCTGTTTTTTAAAGAAATTAATACTATTATTCAGCAAGGAAGCATTAAGTTGACAGTAAAGACATTTATAATGTTTAAAAATAGTTATATTTCAAATATAAATTTTTCTTTTGAACTTTGCATTCATTGTAGTGATTTAGAGATTATGATTTCGTTTAGTAATTGTGAACTTCACATACTTTTGAAAATCCAGCGATTAGTTGATCCTGATAAGCGCTCATTGTCACATGTTGTTGTAAACACAACGGCTTTCTTCTTCCATGAGGGGGAATTCAACCCCCCGAATTCAAGCGTTTCATTTATATCACAGCTCGGCCAGAGCCATTGAGCTCGGTACAGCCGTGTTTGACATCTTATGACAGCCACAGTCTAATAGATTCCCCTTTTAAATTTAATATGAAACTATTACTAAAGCAAAATGCAATCCAAATTGCTTTAAACTGTATAGTATTCTGTGTAGAATTCAAATGGGTCCGATACGTTTTGTGGTCTGCGCCAACTCGCACACATGATCCGCTCTGTGTCGTTGTGTCTCTGGACCGGAGCAGATTGTGTGTGCACTGTGGCTGTTCGCATGACACTAGAGAGTAAAACATCTGATGATGTGCAGAGTGATGTCTTCAAAATCATTGATCCATGTTGGTGGAAGTGAGAGACTGTCAGGTGTGATCGCTTTTATCTTTTGAAGGTGAATTTTGTCATTGTTTTGGAGCAGACTAGCTAATAGAAAACCTTAAGGCTAACATATTCATACTAAAAGCCAAAAAACCTCAGTTTTGAGATCATGGGGTCTTTAAGTTAGCCCCTACTGGTAGATTTTGTAACGGCAACATTTTGGAGGCAAAAAGCACTGCTGAATTCGAGTGTGCATACTAACACATTACTCTTACTATTTCTGTTAGAAAGATATTGTAAATACAGTATGCTGTTCTGAATTCAGCACGTTTTGCTATTTAAATGTTTAAACATTTTAGCTGCAAAACATAATTTATATTTTCATTAGTATATTTCCATGCTACTATTATAAAAGTGATATTTTGGAGAGTCTTAAAAGCATAAAATTTACATAGTTTCCCCGTTACCTGTATGTGGAACACTTTTGTGCAATGACAGCAAAATTCAAATCAGATACTTTTCCAGTACTAGCAAGACATTGAGATGAATAGGAATGTGGATAATTCTCTCCAGGTATTATAGACCTCCTTGGTTGGTTATGACCACTACTTTATTTGAATGTATTATGCATGCATGTTCTTAACAACTACTGACACTTCAATTAAGAATTAAGTAGCAAAAACAACAGTCACTGTTAGCCCTGCTTCAGTTTGAAGAATTTGCATGCTGTTAGAACGTTGATTTCATCAGTAGAACAGCTGGAAATTCAATCAGAGGTGGGTACTTGTATTGAAACTAGTGTGCGGACACAAACACACACTAGCTACAGAAGGGATGTGAAGAGAGGGCTAGATGAGGGTTGTAAAAAGAAAGAAGGAGATTGATGTCTAGTGAAATGTAAAAAAATGAAATGGCAGTGCTGAAATCCATGAAGCGGTGTTTCCACATGTAATCTGTCCACATGCCTCCTCGATTTCCACTAGCAGATGAAAACTACCCGTTCACCGGTTAACCCTTGACCTCCCACTGCTGGCCAGGTGTATGTTTGTGCATTTCTGTGGCTATGTTCAGAATAGCATACTACCATTCTATTATTTCTGTGTGCTATGCATAGTATGCAAATATTTTGTATGAAATACATGCTGCATTTGGTAAATGTGCAGTATACACCAGAGCACACCGCACAGAATACTGTATCCCACGATGTATTGTTTTACCTGAGCTTTCATTTCCAATGTGACGAAAGAATCAGGACTACAGTAATAGAGTACTGCAAAGTTTGCATCATCTAGGTTCGTTCGACAAAAAAACAATAGGATTTTTTGATTATTAATAAGCTCTGTGACAAGTTTATGATTCTTACACATTTTGTTCATCAAGATAACTTATTCATTTTGAAGCCTAAACACAATGGGCAGAAGTAAAAAAGCTTAACCCTTTTAGCTCCAATTTAGCCTCTTGTTACATTGTAAAACACTGTAAATGCTCAAAATAATGAATTGGTTTGTGTAGGACAAACTGAAATTAAACAAATACGTTCAATCGTTTATGAGTATTTAGAACTTTCTTATTTTGAGTTCACAAAACTGACACATTTTAAGTAATCTTAATTGTTTCATTGTTTTGAGTTTAATTAACTTGTTTCTTTTAATTTAGACAAACTTAAATTTGACCGAAATTGGGCATGGATTTCTATTTCACAGCATGCTTTGCCATGGCACTCAAAAGGGAGAATAATTTGCTCTGGTAAAAATGCTAAAAGTATTTTTTTCTACAAGATATAATGTTTTTTATACAATGTTTTGTTATGCTAGTTTAGAAGAGTTTCTGTTACGTTGGGTTTTTTGGAGGGTTACTATCATGGTGACGAGTGGTGCATGAGCTTTTTGAGAGCAGGTATATGTTAAATGTTTATTTTGCTGTACACATTCAGCAGTTGTTTAACTATGCTATACTAATGCTATCAAAGTATTGTGTTCCCAATTAGCAAGTTAGCATTTATTGAATAAGTTAGATAAAGCTAGCCAAGTTTCCACTACAAAAAATATTTGAGTTGAGATTACAAGATCATTTAAAATTAGATGTATGAATTAGCTTGCTCAAATATGTCAAGTTGAGAGTAATTGAGTATAAAATAAAAATCTGCAAGTTCTGCTTTGAATTTCTTAAAGTAAAATTTTTGATGTAAATGATTATCTAGAATTTTTTTAGTTTTGCCAACTTATTCGGGTTTACTGTGTAGCAACTGCCTTTAACAAGACAAGAAAAAGCTTAAAAAAAACACAATGGGGTATTACTCATTAAAAAACACAGTAAACCTTCCAGAAGTCATAGATCATGTTCTTAATATCATTAATTCATCTTTGTCTTTAGGATACGTAGCAAAAACTTTTAAGCTGGCTATGATTAAACCGCTTGTTAAAAAAACGCAACTTGATCCTACAGAATTAGTCAATTACAGGCCGATATTGAATCTACCTTTTCTGTCAAAGATATTAGAAAAAGCAGTATCCTCACAACTATGTTCCTTTTTAGAAATAAATGGTATCTGCGAGGATTTTCAGGATTTAGACCGTACCATAGTACTGAGACAGCTCTCATCAGAGTCACAAATGATTTGCTCTTATCATCCGATCGTGGTTGTATCTCTCTATTAGTGTTACTGAATCTTAGTGCTGCATTTGATACCATCGGCCACAACATTCTTTTAAATAGACTCGAAAATTATGTTGGCATTAGTGGAATTGGATTAGCATGGTTTAAATCCTACTTATCTGACCGTTATCAGTTTGTAGCAGTAAATGAAGAGATGTCTTATCGATCAAAAGTTCAGTATGGCGTACCACAAGGCTCAGTACTAGGACCGTTGCTGTTCACGCTACCCTTAGGGGATATCATTAGGAAGCATGGCATTAGTTTTCACTGTTATGCTGATGATACTCAGCTCTATATTTCTTCACGCCCTGACGAAACTTACCAATTCACAAAATGAACGGAATGCATAGCTGATATAAAAACTGGATGACTAATTTCCTACTACTTAATTCTGAAAAAAACAGAGATTCTAATTATTGGACAAAAAAATTCCTCAAGTACTAACCTAGAAAACTGTCTAACACTTGATGGCTGCTCTGTCAAGTCTTCGTCGTCGGTTAGGAACCTGGGTGTGCTCTTTGATACCAATCTTTAATTTGAAAGTCATGTGTCTAGTATCTGTAAAACCACATTTTTCCATCTTAAAAATATTTCTAAATTACGTCATATGCTCTCAATGACAAGTGCGGAGCAGTTAGTTCATCCGTTCATGACCTCAAGGCTAGATTATTGTAATGCTCTACTGGGTGGTTGCCCTGCACGCTTAATAAACAAACTACAGCTGACCAAAAACGCAGCAGCTCGAGTTCTTACCAGAACCAGGAAGTATGACCATATTAGCCCGGTCAACACTGCATTGGCTCCCTATTAAACATTGTATACATTTTTAAAAATTTCTGATTACTTACAAAGCACTAAATGGTTTAGCTCCGCAGTACTTGAGCGAGCTCTTAACGTATTATAGTCCTTCACGTCTGTTGCGACCAGTTAATTATACCTAGAATATCAAAATCGACTGCTGGCAGTAGATCCTTTTCCTATTTAGCACCAAAACTTTGGAACAGTCTTTCTGACATGGTCCGGAAAGCAGGCACACTCGGTCAGTTCAAATCCAGACTAAAAACACATCTCTTTGACCTAGCATACACATAACACATTATAGACTTCTATAATTCAATGTTAGGCTGCATAGATTGGTCAGCCGGAACCGGGAACACATCCCATAAATCCTGACGTACTTGTTACATCATAAGAAGGATGGCGTCTACGCTAATATTAGTCTCTCTGTTTATCCCGAGGTTTACCGCAGTCCACCGGATCTAGGCCGTATCCGGATCTGATGAAGAACCTGCGCCTGGACACTGCGACAACGCAGTCCTGAAGTGTAAACTAGTCTCTCCCCTGTGAAGGCCTCCTTCCCTTCCCTTCACCTCTGAACTGATAAAACGTTGTCGGGATAATTCCGGTTCACGTGGCTTCATGGAAGCGATAAAAAATTTGGTATTATAAATTTTTCAAGGCTTGTTCGTGGGAACCTATTTCATGGTTTCCATTCTCGAGCCACCAGGCACTGTTTTGTGCAAATGAGCGGCCAGATCGCATTAAGGGTTTTCTGTTAGAACGGTGTCGTGTTCGCGGCCCCTAAGCTAATAACTAATGATCGTTGCGACGGAAGTGAATCAATCAAAACTTTAGCTTGACAATAACTTTCTTCTAGAGCTGCTGTAAAGCCAAAACAATCTCTGTTATTTTAATTTCCTATTATCACTGTAAAGCTGCTTTGAAACAATCTGTATTGTTAAAAGCGCTATATATATATATATATATATAAGGGGATTTGACTTGACTTTACTACATAACTTATTTCAGGCATTTAACCAAAATACATTTAAAAAACACACTATCTTCAGAACAATGGAAACAGAAGTGCTAAAATGCATGTTAGAGGGTTTTGGACTACAAAAATATGTCATACCTGCAACATTCTATAAGAATCGCACCTTTCTGCATTTTTTTCTCAGATTATAAGATCGTTCCCTGAGAAACTTTGCCTTCGCTCGCAAAAATGTTTTTGTTCCCCCGAGAAACTTTGCGTTCGCTATCAAACCTTTTGATTTCTTTGCGAGCAAATGCAACGTTTTCTCATGGAACGCAAACGTTTTTGCAAGAGAACGCAAAAGTTTTGCGAGTGCTTTTGTACAGTATGCTATTTGCAGTCATAATAAAATAAAAAAAAATCAATAACATAAATTGATCCGCTTCATAAGGAGCAGGGATGGGCAAGTTCGATCCTGAATGGCCACTGTCCTGAGGAGTTTAGCTCCAACCCTGAAAAATCTCCCCTGACTGTAGCGTAACCTGAAGACATTAGCTTGTTGTAATGTTTAATTAGGGTTTCCACATGCAGTAAACAGAATATTAGCAGTCCTTTCTGCATGTTGCCTTGTGTGTTATGCGATGGTCTTCTCGTGATGCAGTGAAGGACTTTAGGATGACGCGTTCCTAATTGGGATTGTAACAACCACAGCTATTCATAGCTGAGTTTTGCTGAGTTTAAAGTGATGTCATGTTTCAAGGCCGGGGAAACAGGATTGTATCAGATTCGCAAGGGCGAAAATAGACATGTTTGAGTAAGCTGTATTTTGGGCTCTCTAAATTCTCTCCTTCTGTACCTAATAGTCCCTTTTATCTCCAGCAAGATTTCCGCGAGAGAGAGAGAGAAAGAGAGAGAGTGTGTGTTAGTGGTGACGTCCCAGTGCTGGATCCCCAGGAGGAGAGGAAAAACTGAAGCATCAGCAGACGCAAAAACAAGCGTTTGCTGTTTTTCCTCCGATCTTTTCCATGCATGTCCTCGCCGTTTAATCTTCCGTCCTGTTTCTGCTCAATGTTCTCCGTGAACTTCTGGCAAACCTCCTTGACCCCTTTCCAGACCGGCATCTAGGCCAGGCAGCCTCGTTCTTGCCCATGGGACGTCTGTCTAAGACTTTCTATTATGGGAAAATTAAAGGGATAGAGAGCTCTCCTGGATAATGCTTGAATGCCTTACATTACCTGTCCTTTTCGAGCAACTTTTCCTGTTTATGTAGCAGTTTAATGGTTTCATGTTCCAGATTAAAGTTATCATTAATATCCTCATCATGTACTGTAGATAGAAGCTATTGCTCTTGTACTTAGTGAACGTCCTCACTAACTACTTATCTCTGCCTTATATCTGAATAACAATATTAAACAACAGAATGAACATTCAAAGATTAAGAAAACCAAGAACCACTGGAGGGATAATAGACATGGTTAGTGTACAAATCAATATGTTTCCTGCCCTCCTTATGCACCCGGGGCCATCTGGCGATGCCGAAATGTGGACGTTTACCAGTCGGAAACCAAATTAGGCGCACGGGCCGATGTGGATTAATCCCGGGAGTGCACAAACTCTGAGGAGCTGACAAATGAGGGATGCTGGAAAGGGTTTGTGGGAAGAGTGTCTGTTTGAGTCTCTCATCTGATCAGGCTCTTATGAGAAATCCCATATTGGCCTGATGTGTCAATAAAACATAATAGAGAGCCCTGGTCTGATTTATGTGACAGACCTGAATGTGACCGCTTTTACTGGAGGCTTTCTGAGGAGAGATGATTTCTTGTTTTTGATCTCTGGAGAGACCGTAAGAAATATGTGTGACTATTGGCTATTTTTGCATTTAACATGAGCCTAAATTAGATTTGTGAGTAAGAATAACGTGTTATAAATGATAAATAAGCATAATTACTCAAGTTAAATTTACTTTAATTTAACATTTAAACTAATAAATGTAAATGATTATTTATAATTTATTTATTCAGAGCCGCTAAAGGGACATGGTGATGGAAAATATATGAGATGGAAAATGTATTTTAATGCCTTTACTTGCTCTTGAAAATGTTTTGTTTTCCCAAGAAACAAGTTCATGTGCAAGTGAAGGCAAAATGTCTTGGGGAATGCTAAACATTTGAGTATTGAAATAATTTTTCCTCCCATCTCATATTTGTTTCCATCAACTTGTTCCTTTAGTGGCTTCATATTTTTATAAGATATAATTTGAAAAACTTGAAATGAAAGAAATGTAATTTATTTTACTCCTCATTCAAATCCAGTTGGTGTCGCCAATTTGAGTCGACACTCATTAAATGGAAGAGAATCAGTTCTTAAATTTTACCTGATTCTGTTAACTGTGTTTAAGTTGTAATGCACAGCTTTGAGTGGCTTATAGCATTCTTGTAACTTAAACAGTCGCTTTGGATAAAATTGTCATCTTTTTTATTTCCCTGCTCAGGAAAACGTAGGTTTTGATTTACATATTGTCTGTTTTGTAGAAGGAAAGTGTCCTGACAGTTTCGGTCTGTTGATTCTGTAAACATGTACAGGATATAAGTGCAGAACATCAACACCACTTTAAAAACAAATATTGGTTTAATTTACGCCACCTGCAGATCGGTCTCCTCTCCTGTGAATGGATGAAACATGATGAGAATGTGAATGTGCTCTCTCTCTCTCTCTCTCTCTCTCTCTCTCTCTCTCTCTCTCTCTCTCTCTCTCTCTCTCTCTCTCTCTCTCTCTCTCTCTCTCTCTCTCTCTCTCTCTCGTTCGTGGTGTTGTCAGTGACTGATCCAAAATGCTGAGTGTACCTCAGAGAAATGTGTATCGCACCAGGGACCTTTCAGAAACATCAGAAAATTACTTTTCAGAAGTGTTGCTGTCTCTCTGTAAAGCTCTGAATAATTGTTCTTTGACTGTTTCATGCCTCACCGTCCAAACATTCGATGCCATTATGGATGTTCTTGGTGTAGTGAGCTGCACTGTTTTCATTTTTTTCTTGATATTTTGATATCTAAAGGAGTTTGGTTTACCCGCTGTGAAAATATACAGCAACTTTCAGAACTCAGAAGTTCCCAGTCCAAAATTGCATTTATTGAATCTACACATTAAAAAAATAATTCTGCAATGTTTTTTTGACATTGACAAATAAAAGCTCATCTCATGATCTCAGGCTGATTTTGAAAGCACATACTTCTCTTAATATGGAATAAATAGTAAGAGTAGTTTGTAATTCTGAATTCAACAAGTGCCGCCTTATGGCTCATTCTGCTTGGTACACAATTTATGCTTAAAAAAAAAAGTATGTGAAACATGTTGTGCAGGATGCAACATTAGTATACTGCACTGGTCCCAATGGTATGACTATACACGTATACGTTTAAGTCAGCATGTATGGATTTTTTATCATATTTTGAGTGAAAATGTGTTCTCACATTTAGCAAACAGATCAAATAATAGCCAAGAAAGGTTTCTGGTTCATTTTTCACACTGGAAATACAAAGTCAAATGGATCGGACTAAATTGTGGAATACAATATTTCACAGTGTGTTCTGGTTGCAAACTGCACACTGTTGCATGCCTATAGAAACTGCAAATTGTGCACAATATGCATACTGTAAAAAATGTGCATGAGTAATGTCATACTATACCCTTCCAAGAGATTTATGGGTTATATCTTAACCATGACCATGTAAATGAGTTAACCCTCATCCAGTGTGTAGGAGGACATCACGGCTGCTGCAGTACTGTGGTGTGTGTTTGTGTGTGTGTTTGTGAGAAACACATCACCTTAATAGCATTCTGCAGTTCTGTGGTGGTGTTAGAAATATGTAATGTGTTGTGTTAGTGGACTTTTAGAGCCCCCGGGGGCCTCAGAGATGAGCTTTGGAGCCGTGTAAATTGAAATGCACATGCACTTTTCCAAACTAATTTACACAATTGCAATAAATGTGACCGCAAAATAGATTCCAAGCAAGCGCTGGTCATTAAATCAGCGTAATCATATTCACACAAATTGTCATTCTCTCTCTTTCACACACACACTCACACACAGAGCTGTTAAGTGTTCGACTGACGTTGGTGTTTGTTGCAGGTATGGAGACATGGTTCCAAACACCATCGCTGGAAAGATCTTCGGCTCTATCTGCTCTCTCAGTGGCGTGCTGGTTATCGCCCTCCCTGTTCCCGTCATTGTGTCTAACTTCAGCCGGATCTACCATCAGAACCAGAGAGCTGACAAGATGAGAGCACAGCAGGTACTAAAGAACGTCTCTTCATCCCAGTATAGATATGTTCGGGTTATTCTTCTGATGTTTTTTTTAAGTGCCATTTTTAAGGTCATCTGATGGAGTTTTAGGTCACCATTGGGTCACCTGATGGAGTTTTTCGTTTCCTTGCCACTGTTGCCTTTGGCTTGCTCAGTTGGGTATATTCAATTTAATGAATCAATCAATATTACTATTGATTAGCATTACCAAACATGGACGTTTTATAATTATTTTATTTTAATACTGTGAAGCTGCTTTGATACAATCCGTATTGTGAAAAGCGCTATACAAATATTCTTGACTTGACTTAAGTTCCTAATTTTGTTTTGGATGTCTCCTATAATAGTTGTAAATGCATCCAAGGTCGCTATAATTTTCTCATAATACACCCTGCAGCATCACCTCTGTTCTCACAGTGTTTGAAACGGTTCGATAAAGGATTTGGTTTCTCGACGCCCCTTCTTTCTGAGAGCCTTCTCTGATCTTATTGAAAACCAAACGGCCATTACCAGATCTGAATTTCAGCTCCGGAGGCTTCCTCAGCACTTGATACACAGTGAAACAGTCATCAAGGATTAGGGTTGGGGTTGGCTCAAATTTATGACTACCTATGACTATTTATGACTAAATTTATCTACTAACTTTTTTTTGTTTTGCTTTTTAGTTTTAAAGCCTAGAAACGCCCCTAGTCCGTCGTCTTCTTTTACTTTTGTCAAATTCATCATGTTCTATTCCTATTTGTCATTGAGTATGATTGTGGGTTGCCTGTTTTTAGGAATTTATTATTATTTATTATTGAAATCATATTGTCAGAGCCGTTTACAGTACATCACAGTACATTGACCGTTGGTGCTCATACAGGCAATGTGAGTTTTTATCTGGCTTGCTAAATTTCCAAGTTAAGTGTCCCATCTCTCTATTTTGTTTTGTTTTGTTTTTTTCACAATAAAGTTGTCTAATAGCATTGAACAAACCATGATGTAACTAAACCGCATCACGGGCATCATTACACCTCTGAGTCACTGCAGTCGTTTGTGAAACAAATGCTTACACGGTCGATTCAGATAAATGCTCGTTTGTTTTACAGAAAGTGCGACAGGCAAGGATTCGCATGGCCAAGAAGGGAACCACCAATGCCTTCCTACAATACAAAGAAGACGGAGGATTTCAGGTGAGATTTATCTTGAGAATTCAATTTAGTTGCGCTGTAACTAAAAATCTAGTCTAAAAAGATATGATCATTCACTCATTCTCATGTCACTCCAGACTCGTATGGCTTTCTTGAAATAAAAGACATTTTGTAGACTGTCATGCTTCAAAATGTAATTTATTCCTGTGATGCAAAGCTGAGTTTCTAGCATCATTACTCCAGTCTTCGGTGTCACATGATCCTTCAGATATCATTCTAATATGCTGATTTTCTGCTCAAGAAACATTTATTATTTTTTATCAATGTTGAAAACAGTTGTGCTGCTTAATATTCATTTGGAAACCATGACGCATTCCCCCAGGGTTCTTTGATGAATAGAAAGTTCAAAAGAACAGCATTTATATGAAGTAGAGTGTTTTGTAACATTACAAATGTCTTTACTCTCACTTTTCATTAATTTAATCCTTCCTTGCATTTCTTTTAAAATAATCTTACTGACTTAATACTTTTGAAGTGTGGCGCACATGCTCTAAATCCATGTCTGCTGTGCGTCTTCTGGATCAAAGCAAGTTTGTGAATGAACAGATAAGGTTGAATGAAATGCAACTTCAGAAGACTTGAATCTGCAATGAGCACAAATCATGTGAATGGACTACTTTTACCGTCCCTTTTTTTTTGTTTCTTGTAAGAAAGAAAGTCCTTCAGGGTTTGGAACGCCATTATGGTAAGTCAATTATGACAGAGTTTTAATTTTTATGTGAACTGCTGTCTTTAAATGATCTGAAAAACTAGTCTTTATCAATCTCCCAGTTGTTTCACTCAGCGCATCCGAGGAGGAACTATAGTTGCCGGAGTTGACAAAGTTCGCCTGACGTCAAATCTTTAAAATGTTCACAAAGATTTATAAGGGGAATCTTTCAGTACAGACATTAAGCATCTGACTAGGGAGAAATAAACTATATTTGTGTGTAATTTGGGAAGTCGTATTGTGACTGAGTGTTCTTTCAGCCACAGTTAGTACTGCTTACACAGCGTGTAATAGATGCCTCAATGATATCCCAGCAGAAACGGTTGTTATCGGATCTTCCGTAATAAGATGGTTTTCTGTTAAGAGGCGAACACTAGCATCTCGCTTGGCAGAAAATTTGAGAATGAAAAACTTCAAAACACTTCATACATGTTACTGGCCAAATTGTTGTAATTTTTTGTCTTAAATACTTACATTTTGTGCAATAATTAATTACTTAAAGGGATAGATCACCTAAAAATGACAATTCTGTCAGTTTACCCTCATCAGAGCCCGTCTACGGAGAGCCTGGTCACTCCCTATTAAGTCCTATTGTACCGAATTTTGGTTGTAGTTCCACCAGAAGTCCACTGGGGGCGATCGCCCATGAGTGCAAAATGAATGGGAGTCTATGGAGCTAGACGGCTAAATTTGTCTCTTTCACCCGATTGCCGTTGAGAAATCTCAGATTTGATTGTAGGTTTTGCAAGTTCAACATGGGTTATAGGTCGAAAGTTGAATGAACGAGTACTTCGATTTCTTACAGGTTGAGTTGTTGTTGCCCATAACACGCTAGCATTCTGCTAATGAACGCTGATTGGTCAGTGAAGGACTGGTTACGACCAGAGATACCGCTTGATGGCATCGTGGCATCCGAAGCGGCACCAGAATGTCTTCTAGCAAAAACTCTTCTAGCACGTGTATGTGTCAGCTGTGTTTTGTGTTTACCTGTGTCAGCTGTGTTGTCGATGCCTCGAGAGAGAAGAAAGTGCAGAGCGCAAAAGCACCAAAGTGACTGAAGAATTGCCGTAAAGCAGTATCTCTGACCGTACGATGTGTATGACGTCATTGACATTTTAAAATACATTTTAAAGTGACTCTAAAAAATCGAACACCCAGCAATGTGTAATTTCTTTGCATCTCCTTTCGAATACAACATTCAAATTACTAGATAAAAAATTAAATCCTGAGAAAAGTGGATTTTGAGGGGTATAGCTCCATAGACCTCCATTCATTCTGCACTCGTCCTGTGAGCGCCCCCATATGGAGCCAGAGTGGAACTGCAACCAGTCAGAAGCCGGAAGTTTACTGAGAGTGGCAGTTCTCCCCTTATTAGACATTCTCTGCCCTCATGTTGATCGAAACCATGTTTGCCTTTCTTTCTTTCTTTCTTTCTTTCTTTCTTTCTTTCTTTCTTTCTTTCTTTCTTTCTTTCTTTCTTTCTTTCTTTCTTTCTTTCTTTCTTTCTTTCTTTCTTTCATTCTTTCTTTAATTTGCATTAACTAACAAATACAACTTTCAGTAACACTTTATTTTAAAGTGTCCTTGTTACATGTAATAACAGTAAATTATGCATAATCTGACTCATCCTAAACCAAGCCCTAACCCTATAAGTAGCCTACATGTTAATTGATTTTAGTCAGTACTTAAATGTATAATTACACTGCAACAAGGACACCTTAAAATAATAATGTAACCCAACTTTCGATCTTAATTTATTAGTAAATGTTGAAATTAACATCAAGATTAATAAAAGATGTAGAAATATTGTTCATTGTTAGCTCATGTTAGTTCATATTAACTTTATACTTAGTTCAAAGTAACTTTCTTAGCTCCAATTTGCAAGAGAAATTCCTCCGATTTTAAAAACCTAAGCTAAAACTATAAAAGTTTAATACAACCTATTAAATCACAGTCTAACCCGGCAACAAGAGAATCTCAGCTTCAGAGTATTCATATTCAAATGGAGGGTAATTAAGTCAGCGCACCCGCTCATAAAAGTACAGTATATTTTTCTGCCGCCAGCGTTCTGTTGAGCACAGAACAGATTTTAAGATATTAACGATCATACAGTGTTTTTGATCTCATCAAACAGTGTTACGGTAGGTGTAAAGGTCAGTCAGTCCCACAAGAGCCTTGTAATAACAGCTTTTTCAAATGGCCACTGACATTCAGAGTCAGCTAAACACGGTTTCAGGGCTTTACCTGGGGTGCTGGGAGGAAATAGCAATTAACAACACTGAAGGAAGGACAGGTGGGAGGCGCAGCAGTAATTACAGAGACCCTTTCAGGCCTGTCGCTTCGCTTGGCTTTCCGCTTGGTAACACCTCCGGGCAGCTTTTTTTTCAAGGGGTCAGTTTCAGGTTAGCAGGGTTCGGTTAGCCCCCTGCTGGTAGATCACATAAGCACACCATCTGGAGGCCTGTACGAACTGGAGATCCAGGAAAAAATAAGCTAAACAATCAAAAGTTTGGAATAATTCATGTTTTTGAAAGAAGTCTCTTACAGTACACTCACAAAGGCTCCATTTATTTGATCAAAAATGTAGTCAAAGCAGTAATATTTTTTTAATATTATTAAAATTGCGTATATCTAAAAAAAAAAAATTTCAGCATCATTACTCAGTTCTTCAGTGTCACGTGATCCTTCAGAAATCATTCTAATATGCTGCGCAAGAAACATTATCAATGTATAAAATGGTTGTGCTGCTTAATATTCTGTGAAACTGTAATACAATACCATTCAAAAGTTTGGGGTAAGTATAGTTCTTTTTTTAAAAACCAAAATAAGAAATTAGTCATTTTATTTAGCAAGGATGCATGAAATTAAGGTAACACTTTACAATAAGGTTCATTTATTAAACATTAGATAATGTATTACTAACATTAACTAACCATGAGCAATACATTTGTTACAGTATTTATTCATCTTTGTTAATGTTAGTTAATAAAAATACAGCTGTTCATTGTTTGTTCATGTTAGTTCACAGTGCATTAACTCATGTTAACAAGATTTTAATAAAGTATTAGTAAATGTTTACATAAACAAAGATTAATAAATGCTTTATACGTGCAGTTCATTATTAGTTAATGTTAACTAATGTAGTTAACTAATGTTAACTAATGAACCTTATTGTAAAGTGTTACCGAAATTAACATTAAACTGACAGTAAAGACATTAATGATGTTACAAAATCAAATAAATGCTGTTCTTTTGAACTTTCTATTCAGCGAAGAATCCTGAAGAAATTCCCAGTTTCCACAAAAATATTAACTGTTTTAAACATTAATTACAATAACCATTGTTAATAATTGAGCACCAAATAGGCATATGTCCTGGGTCGCTGTTCCCCATGAAGTCATTTATCACAGTATAACTCAGCAATTTGTAAAATATTTCAACAGGTTTTCTGTCACCTTCCAGCGTGTGTTTAACATTCTCAAATAGCATTTTCTCTGCTGCATTAAGTAATATTAAGTACAGTGTTTATTCCAATGGAAACAATCTCTTGCCCTTTCCCAATCACTGCCTTTATGAGGAAGCCCTGGTTATCATTATTCTGCGGTAATTGCCATCCCAGGGAAAACAAACTTGCTTAAATATCGGTTTCTCTCTGTGGTTTTATGTAATTATTGCACTCGTTTCAGTTCCTCTAGCCCCGGGATGTGTTCACTGCGCTTGTTGTTGATCATGTTGCTCTTGTAATACATTCTGAATACAGAGTCTACTTCACGGTTAAGGGCGGAAAACGAAGATATACAGTGTTGAATAACAGCTTATGGATTTTCCCATTTGTTCAACATAACTTCAAAGTTGCTTAAAGATTAAGAAATAATAAAAGCAAACGTGATGTTTACATTTTCTGTAGAAAACGTGGTGCGTGTGGCTGCTTACATTTTTGTTTTGCATTTGCCTGGCAGTTTTTTGTGTCTATAGCATATGCCAGAATGAGCTACACTGCCACGTTTAATATTCATGTTTCGGGGTTTGTTCGAATAGCAGAACCTGATTTCACCAAGTGTAACATGTTCCTGGAACAACATTTCAATCAACCAATCAGATTTGAGGGACAAGTTTATGTCAAGTTTAGGCTTACAACCAGAGTTAGGTGCTTCTACATCAGTGTTATTCACCTATAATTTCCCTGGGATTTTAGGGGTTATAGGTATGGTTAGATTTAGGGGTAGGGATATGGTTAGGACCACATTTTCTGACAGGAATGTTGTTCCAGGATCAACAAAATATGACTCGGCAAAATCAGGACGTGCGTTCAAGTATGAGCAAAAGTGGTGTTGCTTCAAGATTCTCTGATAAAACCAGTTTAACCTAAAAAGTACTGGTTCACTTACTTAACTATTCATAATCATATTCATAATCTACAATTGTAGACATGGATTTTCTGTAAAGCTTCTTTGAAACAATATATATTGTGAAAAGCGCTATACAAATTTAAGTGAAGTGAATTGAATCATATAGCATTCATAAATAGCTTAAGTTTAGAGTTTTCATCCAAAAAATGTCTGCCATTATTTACTCACCATCATGTTGTTCTATATGTGTATGACTTCATTTCTTTAGCTGTTTTCCATGAAATGAAAGTGAAGGTTGACCACTGCTGTCAGATAGCTAAGTTAGATAACTTCTTTTATGTTCTACTGTTTCTATAAGCAGGATTTACAGCTTGCATGATTTTTTGAAGTGCTTTGTGGTGTGATGGTCTTGAAATCGTATCTGCCGCAGCCTCGTGTCCTGTCAGTTTATCAGATCATAACTGCAGGGATTAAAGCAAAGCTAGTCCATAAACACACCTTTCCCCACTGCTGAAATCCATCTTCACTACGCAGGACAAGTAGCTGTATTCAAAGCAAGAAAAAGAGAGAGAGATTGAATCCGTGTCTTTACTAATGCGGCAGGTAGAGTTCTCCGGAATCTTCTCAGGTTGTGAAACCCACAATAATCCAATATTTACAATCCCCGAGTGAGGGGGTATTTTTTTCAGCATGGATCTATAAACCCATTACTAACAGGCCTGCAATGCTATTTATAAACCAGACAAAGGCTTTTTCAACTCTTCAGTCTATTCTGGCTTTGGATTTCTACTTGGGTCTTACCTTTGTCTCTGCACACTGTTATTCAGTCTTGACCTTTGACGAAAGGTCATTAGGAAGTGTTCATGTCCTTCACTTTGTGATTTATGTATGAAACAAAATCAAAAATATATTTAAAATGTAGTACTATTTAGTGCTGCTTAGTAATAATAATTACATTTTATTAAACATTATTGTTGTTGATATTGTTAATCATAATTTTGCTTGCCTTAGTAAGCACCACTAAATGTGAAATACTTTGTTTTTATAATATTTTTTTAGGGCTGTCAAGCGATTCAACTTTTGTCATCTAATTAATTATATGATGTGCTTATTAATTAATCCAATTAATCTAATCTGTTTGTATCCCGAATACATTTGTTGTAATAATAATAATTATGATTAATCCTTAAGGGTACCTTTCAGGTTCTAATATACACTATTTAGTGTTAAATAATATACAAAGTTGTACCTTTTGACAGGGTACCGCCCCAGTGATAGCTTTTGTACCTTTTTATTCTGAGAGTGCACAGCCTGAACACTCCAGCATCATCTTCACCATTAAAAGAACTGCATTCAACAGATTTATTGATCTTTTCTAACCCTGGAGCTCTTAGAACCGCCTTTTTTTTTCTCGGAACAGCCTGCGTAGATGCTAATCATGGCTAGTTAAGTCATCCAATGACTGTATCTCTTGTCTCCACTGAGAAAATTGTGTTGTTAATGTGACGTCCCTATCAGCGCTTTTTTAACAATGGAGTTGTCAGTGATTGATGGTTTAATACCCGCTGAGGTTCCTCGGCTCTCTTTCCTGATGGAGTGTTCGGAAAGAGTGTGTTGCAGCCCGTGGATTTGACTGAAATGTATTTATTTATTTCACTTTTTGTTCCCCGGTCAAACGGGAAATACATTATGATAAATTTACATTCTTTAATTTTCTCGTTTTGCGTCGCTCTGAAGGATGCATCACGTTCTGCTTTTGCTCTGTTGTTGTTGTGTCAAGATAACGTAGTGGATCCTTTATTGAAACCGCTCTGTAGAATTAGTTTGCTCACACACTTGTGCTTTGTGTTATAGTCGTTGTCTCCGCTCCAGATCCGTTAGGGCTGCAAAGGATTGAGACGTTTTGGTTTTTCCATCTGAGAAGTGGAATTGCTTTTTGCTCCCACTCACGTCCTACGTGATCAAACTTTCTCAGATGTTTTTTGGCGGTATAGCTGCGTCATTTCATTCTACTTAAGGCTTTTCGTTCAGCAAAAACAAACCTAATTGTGCTTAGGTCCAATTATTGATGATCTTATCTGCCCAGACTCCTTCAGCCATCCTTGGTTTCGGCTGACGGGGCAGTCCTGCCTCTGTCACAGACTCTCTGAACAGCCCGTCCTCTCGTTCCTTGATAAGATCGGCTGCTTTTAAAGCCTCCTGATGGGCTACTTCTAGATGGCGATAAACCACCTTGACTCGGGGGGTCAGATGGTATCGGGGAAGCATAAAAGGGAGACGCTGAGGCCGATGTTTCTTGAGAGACTTGTTCTTCAGGACAAGACATCCTTGCGTGTGATCGTTTTACAACGAGAGGTTATAGAGGTTACCGGATACGTGCGAATGGCATCAAGGACAGCTATCTGTCTCGGGATGTACTTGCGTGACAAGTAAGGTCAAATCACAGGTGACATAAGGGCACTGAAGGCTTTAACCCACTGCAACTACATTGCTATGTAATGTTAATAGCAGTTAGATAAAGCCTTTATGGATTAAAAACAGCAGCTCTGTATCATAGCAACAAGTTTGGCGTGAAGAAAATTGGAATCTCCCAGCCAGTCAGTCACACAACATGGTCACTGCCCACTCATAATATCGCTGACTGTTTGGATCATATTTAGCTAACATCCATATACATATTTTATCTGTAATATTTTTCCTTAATTTTTTTGTTTTGTTTGTTTTACCATAGTTATAGAAAAATGTAAACAGAATTTATATATAATTTATACAGTTTTCAAAAGGCCATTTCCTTGCTTATGCATGGGTTTAAGGCATACAGTAGTTGCACATAGTGCAACATCCTTTACACTGCCACCATGTGGCAAGCTGTTGTATGTGGAAGTTTTTTTCCCTTCAAACCAAGATGGCCGACAGCCAGTCAGAAATCCCAGTTTTGTCCAAAATATCCATCCATTCCTTCTACTGCCATTTTGGTCAGGTCTCTCTTGAAAAAGAGCTTTTAAATCTCAATGAGATCATCTGGTTAAGTAAAGATTAAATAAAAAAAAATCATAGGAGACTCTTGCAGGTTAAAATGTTTTGTAACATCTTAGGAGTTTATATATCATTGTTAAATTTTCCAAGTATTGATTTTAGATTGGGAGGAAATTCTGATTAATCATGCCCACTAAATTGGACAATTCATTCTATTACTGACTGTTGTTCTTGAAAAACTTAATTTGTGTCATTGAATGTAATTTGCCGTTATGTAAAAAAGTAACGTGATTATGTAATGTACATTGCTTGCAATGTGTTATTTTACTCGTTACATCAAAAAAGCAATCCGATTATATGTCAAAAATGATCATGATTTTAACAGTAAAAGACTGTAAAAATGCTACAGTGAAAAACTGTTAATTGGTCAACAGAAAGTTTCCTTACTATATACGGTAAATAACTGTGATGGATCTAATGGTACATTTAATGTAATTTTACTGTAAAATACCGTTAAATTTACAGTTTTTGAAAGTGAAAAAGAACAACTCGTTGTATAATTTACAGTGAAAAACGTAAATTGACATTCTCACAATTCCCTGCGTGACACTTAACATTTGATGTATTTTTGTTGAAATAACTATGTTTCTTCATAGTTTTCTTAGTTTTTTTCTAATCAGTACATTAGGGTTTTATGTTACATTTAATGTTGTTAAATTAATGTTTATTGCATTTTTTAAATTTCATGTGTGTTACCATGATGGTGTTTAAAGTTTGTGTGAATGACACGATGCAGCTTCTATATAATATTTTCATTCTTGTGGAAGAGCTGCTTGTGATGAGCATTGATTGATCATGTGACTCTCACTGCTGTGATTGTTGGTTGTCAGTGTATTACAATTGTACAAAACAGATATTAATACTTCAATTGGTTGGTAAATTAACATTATATCATATAATGAAATATGGTTTATTACTGTAAATTTTAAGTTAATTCTGTAAAAACCTAAAATGTTGCTATTTCTGACAATCACAGCTGCCAGTATTATACCGTAAATTTTAGATTTCTTTTTTTTACAGTGTGTTGTAATGCATTTCCCTCAACACTGCTCATACGAGATGAGATTGAAAACACCTGATTGCTAGTTTTTTACACAGTCTTAAAACATCAATATATCAATGTAGATTTCAGGGTAATAAGGGTAAATCAACATACTCTGTAGACTGGAGGGAGCGTGAGTGTTTTCTACATAGTCTGAGTTGGGTTTCCACAGAGTTTTACCTTCACCGGATGTTGATCTTTGATGGAATCACGCCCTTTTAAAGATTAAAGACAACATTGTATGAAGTTCTCCATCTTCTCTGGTCAAACAGGAACAAACTCAATTGCAATAACTGAAGCTGTATATTTTATAGTTTTAACATAATTTTATATAATTTAATTTATTGGTTTGTTAAATACAGTATTACTGTGTTATTACTGTATTATGTTTAATACAGCATCTCTTCAGTTAAAAACAAAAACGCATACTGTCCACTCAAGTGGACATCTGAAAATCTTGTTTTTCATGCCATAAGAGCAATAAAAACATGACAAAAATCCTGACTGAGTAAATTATATGTATTTTGGTTTTAAATAAATGCAGTTCTACTGAACTTTTAATTAGGAACTTTCTATTATTAATGAATTACATTGTGAAATATATTAAAACAGAAAACAGTTATAGTAAAACAGTGCAAGTAATATTTCACGATTTTACTGGTTTTATTGTATTGTGCATGAGAGACTTCTGTCCAAATCAGTAAGAATCAACTATAATGAAGTTTAATTTTTTTTTTTTTTTTTTTTTTGCATAAACAAAAGGTAAAAACGTATCTTTTATAAAACTTATCCAGCCATATTAAATTGGAGATGACAGTGAACAAAACGTTTTTGTTCTTTAACAAAAATAAACCTAGTCTTGACGATGCTATCAACCTCTGAAGGCTGTAAATAGTCGTGGGCTCTTTAAATAGATCTGTGTCCACTTAAGATAGATGTTTTAAGGTGTGTAGCTTGTATCTTGAGACATGGTTATGGATCGCCCTAAATAAAACTTTTGTGGTGTTTTTATCTCTCAGTTTCGAGACAATGACAGCGTTCTGTGTGTGAAGAACAGATCTGCCTTTGAGCACCAACATCATCACCTGCTACATTGTCTGGAAAAGACAACCGTAAGTACAGCTCCTCCGCTCAGGACACACTGGACACACATGATCATACATTTCTCCATCAAATGCATAATCCAGAAGGTTTCATTAAGCATTTCCTCCTGTTTTCCGACAGAACCATGAGTTCACAGACGAGCTGACGTTCAGCGAGATGTGTATGACTGAGTCTCTGGGTTACCGTACGAGCCGCAGCACCTCCATCTCCAGCCAGCAGGGGCTGTCGACGTCCTGCTGCCCCCGCAGAGCTAAGAGGAGAGCCATCCGCCTCGCCAACTCCACCGTATCCGTCAGCCGGGGCAGCGTGCAGGAGCTGGACACTCTGCAAGTGCACAAAACCTCGATTGGACCCCAAAGGTAAGACATCAGACAGACAAGATGATGTCATTTTCACACTAAAATCAAATGGGGAAAAAGTATCATGAAATATGTATTGCGAAAAGGACTCAAATAAACTTAGATCTACTTTATTTAGCATAAAGAAAATTGAGTATTTTTAGGACGATTACAAATATATCATTAGTATTGTATCAGTAGTTAATCATTCATTTGTTTTTTTATATATAGCATGTATAGCCTACTGTATGTATATTTATATGTACTATATATATACACATACACAGACATACAGTACATACAGTACATGCATACACACATACTTACACAAATGTATTTTTTCATTTGTAAGGTAGACACATGCATTTTCTGTAAAGCTGCTTTGAAGTGATATTTGAAATTATATTTATTATTTAAAAAACGCTATACAAATAAATAAAAAAGTTTTTATTTTTTTTAAGAATTACTTTTATCCAGCAAGGATGCTTTACACTGAGACAAAAAAATGCAGTAAATACATTTGTAATGTTACAAAATACTTTAAATTATTTTCAATTGTTATAATCTTTCACAATATTACTGTTTTTATTGTATTATATATAAATGCAGCCTTTGTGGTCATAAGAGACTTCTTCCAAAAACAGTAAATAATCAACTATAATGAATACTTTATAAATATAAATACTATATAATTATTTTACTTATTTCAGTTCAGGTTATGTTGTATTATTATAATAATTAAGATTGTAATTATTTGTAATTATATTACATAATAATAATTATACTGTATATTACTTACTAAACTGAAATATGTAAAATAATGATATAGTATGTATATGTAACGTAATATACATATATATCTAAATATATAATTTAATACTTCATAAGTGTATTTATAATAATTATAAATAATTGTTAGTATGTGTGTATACAGTATAAATATGTTTTAATTACTATATATCAAATTCATTGCAGTAATGAGACTTTTCATTTTTATTCATTTTGAATATTTTTTGACATTTTTCTTAAGATGTCTTAAGATTCTTAATTTTTACTTTTATAAATGGCTAGTGTCATAATAGATCATTTATATAGCCTACTAATGAAGATGGCAATATTCAAAATAAATAATCAATTCTAATATATATATATATTTTACACCGATAAATACAGCTTTTTTTACTGCATTTTTTTTTTTGACTCCAACAAAAACAATAACTTCTGTAACAATTCCAGTGATATCCCATCTAACCTATAACTTTTTTTGTGAAACGTATGTGTCCGAACAGCCGCTCCAGTCTGAACGCCCGGACAGAAGACCTGAAGCTCAACTGTGAGGATAGGGATTTCACAGCGGCGATCATCAGTATACCCACCCCTCCTGCCAACACCCCCGACGAGAGTCTGCCGCCCTCTCCTGCCATTCCCGGCATCTTACGCAACTCTCGCTGTTCCTACACCCACGAGACCGTGAAGATCTCCTCCTTATAACCGCCACAAGCACACAAGCATCCCCTACTGCACAACAGAAAGCAAGTGACGGGGGAAAGAGCGCTTCTCCTAGGAAACGCACGGCGCCACAGAAAAGACACAGTGCATCTCGTAACATATCTGCTTCATTCCAAATCGACAGTTCGACGCAGACTCGCATGAGCTGACGTGCTTTTTTGTGACCCTGTTGTACATCGGAGGACCCCGGACTATTCACGACGCAGGCAGACTGATCGTACGCGCTTGTTTGGGGGAGATTGAAAGGACAAACTCAATCCGACGCATTTTACAATGATAAATCAGCAGTCATAGTGGCACAGAAGGCCTTTTACTTTTAAAGATATGCAATGTTTCAACAAGCAGGAATTATGCCTATATACATCCACTGCGTAATACAGTTGCAGGAGAGATTACAAAAGGTGGGAATGATCTTTGCAGGGAAAAATGCTATTACAAAAAAACGATGGCCGATATAGAGGAGAGGTGGTGTATATGTATCAATATTTGTATCATACCTCTTTAGATCACATGCATCTTCAAAACCCCACACAAAAAAAGAGAGATTTCTGAGCAGTCCTACCCAAACATGCATGTTGTATAGTAGATACCATGGCAGAGAATGGAGCCGCCAACATGCTACTCTCACATACTTTTGCATGAGACTTAATTTACCTCGGTTTAGTTTGTCCTGGTTTTTTTTTCTTGACATTGATGAAAAAAAGATGATATTTATAGAGTATTAATGATCAAATGTGCTGCACCAGATGTGCACATTAGAAAAAAGAATGATAAACAAACAAACAAAAAAAACATTCAGGCATGTTCTTTGCAAAAATCTAGCGAGTGAGTGAGTGAGTGAGTGAGAGATAGTGTGTGAGATAGTGAGTGAGTGAGTGAGTGTGTGAGATAGTGAGTGAGTGAGTGAGTGAGTGAGTGAGTGAGTGAGTGAGTGAGTGAGTGAGAGAGATAGTGTGTGAGATAGTGAGTGAGTGAGTGAGTGAGTGAGTGAGTGAGTGAGTGAGTGAGATAGTGAGTGAGTGAGTGAGTGAGTGAGTGAGTGAGTGAGTGAGTGAGTGAGTGAGTGAGTGAGTGAGTGAGTGAGTGAGTGAGATAGTGAGTGAGTGAGTGAGTGAGTGAGTGAGTGAGTGAGTGAGTGAGTGAGTGAGTGAGTGAGATAGTGAGTGAGATAGTGAGTGAGATAGTGAGTGAGATAGTGAGTGAGATAGTGAGTGAGTGAGCAAGCGCGTGTGAGAGGGCCGATTCGGAATTTGATCACAGATATGCATGGATACCGTTGTAGGTATTTTTATGTTTTCTCCCATGGGAAAATGAAGCGTTTCTATAGCATTTTAAAGCGAATGGAGGGCGTTTACCACTGTCATTGAGTTTTATTGCATAATTAGTCACTTCAACTTCTTTGTTTCATTTGGCTTGGCAATTAAGTGTAACCTTTAAACCCCAGTTAGCTATTTTTGTAGTTCACGCATCGAACACGGCTATGTCCAGTGAGCCATTTCTCTAATTTGTTTTGATGCTCTGTTAATGTTTATTTCAAATTCATAAGCAGCAGTGAGACAGGCAATAATAGTGTAATTATTTTTTACCACAACTGAAAAGAAAGATACGATTCTAAATGGAAACGAGTACAAAACAGGTGGAATGCAAATTTGCACTTGACTGTGATGAAAAATATATGTGTTACTCTGTTTACAAGCCTTTTTATTTTGATGTTTGTTTTGGTTCTGTCTCTCCCCCTCTCTCCAGCTTCATAAAACGGTGTGAAGTGGTAAATTTAGTAATTGGTCAGGCACTTGCTCATTTTCGGCAGGGGTTTTGGATGAAACGGCTCCTGGTAGAAGATTAAAGAGTTAGATATCAAAAGCACAGAGGTGTAAAGTCTATTCCACAAATAAAGTGAACAGAACTCAGAAAACACTATGTCTTTTGGCTCTCAATCACATCTAAACATCTGCATCGATTATTTTGTTTAAAAATGTTGTATTACATATCAACAGTGCATGGCATCAAAAATGTAATGTATGTTCTTTTCTTCAGATATGCTGACACCATCTGATATTTTATAGTGCTAATCTTGAACGCGATGGTTAAGATGTTCACTTAAAGTCTCATGGCTAATTGTTTTCTGGTTTTCCCCTGAGGGAACACTGTGTAATTGGCTATCAATTTGCATAATGTGAGAATTTGCCATTAAATCAAAATAATTTAGCGGAGCGTAATTACTCGCGCTCGCACCACAGCCAATCTTTTAGTGTTAATTCAACATGAAATGCATTCGAAATCCATTTTACATCTCTAATGTGACATTTCTGAGAGGAACAGGATATTTAAAGCTGGAAATATGTGGGGCGGGGCTTGATTTTAACTTCCGGGAAATAATTGGATGAGAAGATGAAATGTGTTTTTTCATGTTGACTTTAAAGCTGCGATAAAACAAAGGTAGCAGGGATTTCTTCCATGTTGTGACATACATTTGTGTGTAACAGATTATCAAGAATGAAAAATATTGAGATTTGGCCGTTGCATTTAAAAGTGGAGACACATGAAGGCAAGCTTGCAGGGGTACAAATACAGTATGTGAGCACGGACTAGGAGAGAAAACAAATGTAAAGTGCCGACAGTTGACGCATTACGTCATCTGGCGATATTTAACGTAATTTTGCGCAGGCTTTAGCAACTTTCCACTGAAAATAGTTGGCAAAACTGATCCCCAGAGAGAACAATTGTTTACAACACATTTTTGAATGCATTTAGAAAATATATCCGGTTATATTTTCAATTCATTGAACTCCATGCCCATATAGGCCTAGCCTATTATGGTATAACTTTGATATTATCTTCTTTTTTTTTCCCTGTATATTTTATTTTATTATAGGCTTGTTTTATGTAATCAAAGCTGTTACATCCAGCTCAGGAATGTGATTCAATATCAAGCTCCACTCCACCATCATTCCCTGCAACCGTGGATGAAGCTGGCCAGGTTTTGTATGTCTGGAATTTATATTTGAATGGGAATACTGATGGATATACCTTTATCTGGGTACTGCAGAACATATAATGAATGATTATTAGGTATAGAGAAACAACCATAAACTTTGGCATCTGTGATTTAAATGTTTGCATATGAAAGTCATACAGGTTTTGGAATGTTATGAGGGTGAATCAATAATGATGATATAATGCTAGTTTTGGGGCAGGGCCGTAACCACCAGGGGTCCAAGTCCTCCACAATATTTAGAAATGGGCAACTTGTCCCCCTGAATTTGTGATATTCTTGACGCTGCTCTGCTGCACTCCATCACGCACTAGCCTGTTTGTTAGGATGACAGAAAGTTACATTTTTAGGCTAGTCTGCCTCAGAGGTCATCATTAATGTCAAAATGATTGATATGGCCAATCAAATCAAAGAAGGCGGGCCTTACTGTTCACAGAAGACTCGAATTCCAACGCGACGCTTCACGCTCGGCTAATGGTAGCCTATAAAGAGTGCGTGGCGATCCAGTCTATGGGTGAGATGCATGTTGCAAAACATTTCATAATATTTGACAACTGTTTAACGATAAATGTTACAATTTATATAAATTTTTTAATTGTAAATAATATAGCCTACTATCATTTTAGGCCTACGCGATTCATAGGCCTAATTCAAACTGAATGGGAAGTTTGCTATTTCGAGATATTTGACATAGGAATAAGAATGAATGTGGCATATTTTAAAATAAAACATTATTTTCAAATGTTTTAAATTGATTACTTCATTACAATTAGACTTAGAACTTTTTTTTAAAACAATTTTTATTTAAATTTCTTTATTCTCTGAATTCCATTGTAATCCTGGTGTCTCTGTCCACCTTTCCTCTCTAATCTTCTTGATTCTCCTTTCTTCTCAAGGCAACTAGTAAGAGCAGAAACGGTAAAATAGGACGACTAGCCTAATTAATCTTTTTCTGCAGCTTTCATACGTTACTGAGTAGCCTATGACATGTGAAAGGCGGGAAAATGGTTACACAACAACACTGACCTCTATCGTAAAGTAACAGCAGCAGCGCGAGGACAGGCTGCATCAATATGTTGAAGGAAAAGTTCACACAAATGTTACAATTTGTCTTTGCTTTATTCACATTGGCCTATATAAACCGGCACACGTGTAAAACATAGATTTTTTTTGTTTTATACGGACGCTAAAGAGATTATGGAATTGTTTGCGCCGCTGGATACATTTTTTTTTTAACTCACAATATTGCTTTTTTTTATCGCAATTGCGAGTTTATATCGTTATAAGTTTTAATTCATAGTTTATATCATAATTCTGAGGAAAAATGTCACTATTGCAATTTGCGACGAGTTCTGACCTTTTTACCTCTGAATTGTGAGATGGCCTATAAACTCGCATTTCTGTGAAAATATTCCGAATTGTGATATTTATTTTATTTCTTTTAAACGAGTTTCCATGGATTACAGAGTTTGTTTGAGGGGATTATCAGCGAATAACTGCTTAAATTAAATACAAGGCTCATTGTATCAATTGAAATGCAGTCGAATGGTCTCAGATGAAGGAAATGAACAGGATGCTAATAAAAAATGAAGTGACATCACAGAGCCCTTAAAAGCAGACACAGCCCTGGGCCTGTCCCTCTCCTCCGTCCTCCTTTCTGAAATCATGTGGTTCCTGCTCCTGTATTTGCAAATATCAGCTGTTCAAGGCAAGTGAAATTGTATTTTCTAATTAAAACAAATTCCATATTCTGGCCACAGTGTGTTCTAATTAATGGATGTGGGCTAAACAAACCGGCTAGTGAAATAACATAGGCCTACATTTATTTATTTTGCATGTTTGTTTAATCTGGGTCCAATAGTATTATTTTGCATTATTTTGTAATCCATTGCAACATTTTTCATTAGGCTATCATTCATCAATTTATAGTATCAAGATAACAATTTAAAAAATAATAATTTTGCTTTAATGGCAATATCACTTATAATTCGCCAAGTGAATATAGCGCTTATATATCACTTATAATCGACATGAGTAAAACCTGATGGTCATGTTCTCCAAAGAGCATCTGGTGCTTCAGTGGAAGCAAGAAAATCTGACTGATAAATCTGATAAAATGGCTAATGAGTGACCTAGAAACAGAATAACTTTTTTGTTTGTAACATTTTCAAAATCAAAAACCTCTTTATTGACATGAAAATGAAGCTATAATCACTGTTTTACTACTATTTGGGGGGAAAAAATCAAAAATCTGATTTGATTATTTCAATAACCTTTTTGGATATGATGCGGCATAATGCAGACAGAAAAATTAACAAAAAAAATTAGCCAAAATTGTTTGCAGTCTGCTTATTTATTTATGTATAGGCTAATGTTTATTTATTTGTTTGTTTGTTATTAATTTCAATGACATTTCCGTAGCTTCATTTTCATAGTATAATAAAATAATATATGGCCTGTATAGAAATGCATGCAATAACAAGCTCTTATAATGTAAATAATGTATAAAGTATATATAAATGCACTTGCAGTTTTAAAACTTATGGCTAATTTGTTTAATTTCTACTGTATGTCTGCATTATGCAAGATCAATGTCCGACACAAAGATTATTGAAATAATTAAACACATTAAAATAATTATTATTGTTAAAAAAATACACACACACACACACACACTTATATATATATATATATATATATATATATATATATATATATATATTTTTTTTTTTAATATATATATATATTTTTTTATATATATATATAAATGTATATATATACATATATATTTAAGCTTTTTATTTAGCTATTTGATTATCTAACTAGAGCGCTGAACATATAGTTGTTGTTTTTTTATATCAAGAAATGTAGGCTACTTTTAATTAGTTAAATTTGAAAATAATTAATTAATGGATAAATTAATAAATTAAAATTAAGTTAAATGGATACGTTCACATATAGCATATAATGGCATATTTCAGCCGGCCTTTTACTTATCTCCTCTCAGTATAAATTAACAAATTAATTTAACAATCAAAATCACTAGGATTCATTCTAAATTAAAACAACTACAATGATTAATATATAGAAGAATATGATAATAATGCATCTTTGTGACATAAAATGTATTATTATTATTTTGCTAACGCTTTACAATAAGGTTCATTAGTTAAAACTACTTAAGTTAACACAAACTAAGAATGAACAATATTTGACAGCATTTATTAATCTTAGTTAATGTTCATTTCAATGTTTACTAATACATTATTAAAATCAAAAGTTATGTTTGTTAACATTAGTTAATGCACTGTAAACTAACACTATCATTGTTAGTTCATGTTAGTTAATACATTAACCAATGTTAACAAATGAGACCATATTGTACTTTATGGAGAAATAGTTGGAATACATGAATATTTATGCACATTAAAACATGAGTTTCCCTAATGTTCATGAATGTTGCAATAAATTTCAAAGCTATAGACCTGAAGATTCCGAAACCAAGATCATGCAGTGGTTTGTATGTTCTTCATAACCCTGTGGAAAGACACGGTTATGCCTGTGGTTAACTCACTGATGCTTATGTGCAGCGGGTTTATCTCAGAATCTGCATAAACATGCAACTTGCCAGAATTCGAGGCAGATAAGAGACCGCAGCAGTTTCTGCAGAGCATGTGGTTCATGAGCTCGGAGAATTCACAACCACATTTTCCAGCGACCATATAAGGTTAAAAAAGACATCTTGACCCTGATGATATTATATCATTTAACACTTTACAATAACGGCTCATTAGTTAGCACTGTAAAAAAAGTATACGAGTTATGTCAAGCTTTAAGTTAAGCAATTTTTTACTTTTTTTATACGTTACACAAGATTCAATACATTTTTAAGTCTATTTAATGTCATTTAAGTTTAAATGACTTGATTAAAAAAATACAGTTTTTACAGTGTACTTTTATTTGTGTACTTCGTCCACCACAAAACTCACAAAAAAGGGAACAGAAATATAATTTGGTAACACTTTAGCATAAGGTCTCATTTGGTAACATTAGTTAATGTATTAATAACATGAACTACATATGTTACCGTATTTATTCATCTTTGTTAATGTTAGTTAATAAAATACAATCGTTCATTGTTTGTTCGTGTTAGTTCACAGTGCGTTAACTAATATTAACAAATACAACATTTGATTTTAATAATGTATTAGTAAATGTTGAAATTTACATCAAGATTATTAAATGCTGTAGAAGTATTGCTAATTCCTAGTTCATGTTAACTGAAGTATTACTCCAGTAAAAGTATTAAGTACTCATTTTCAATTTTACTTGAGTAAAATAACAAAAGTACTTGATTTTTAATGTACTTTAGAATCAAAAGTAAAAAAGTACTAATGCATTTTTTTATTATTATTGTGTATTATTATTAAGAATTGTCAAGTAGCCAGCAGGACTACAGTTTACAAACAACTGACAGTCGGGACCGAGGATCTACTGTTCTTGGTTCATTTTAGGTCAGACTTGTGAGTTTAGTGAATTGTTAACTGGAGACTCGTTCTCACCGGATCATTTGAATCAGTGAGTTTCTGACTCGAGAACAGATCGGTCCAATTCACAAATGAATCGTTATGTTAACTAGCAAATAACAGTGTGTTTGAAATCGGCTCGTTTACGAATCGGTTGCGTCTTGATTTCTTCAGTTCAAAATAACGAGGAACGACGTGTTTTTATGAAATGTAGAGGAGTAAACAGTATGATAGGCCTGTTATGCTTTAAGAATGTATAGAAGAAAAAGTAAACGTTTCCCAAAAATAAAAATACTCTGATAAAGTACTTATAGCCTATTGATGTACTTAAGTAAGAAACAATGTAAAAATACTTTGTTACTGTCCACCACTGTTTGAGACAACATAAAATCTATCTATTCAATCTGATAAAAAGTGATGATGTATAGCACTTGAAAGTTTACTATACAATCTTTTATTGCATTTAATAGAAGTAGCTATTTCAAAACAAAACAAAAATTCACAAAAAAAGATTGATAATTATTTTTTTATTTTTTTTGCAGGTCTCAATGTGGCTTTACGTGGATCGGACAGCCCGTGTGAAGGCCGGCTGGAGGTGCGTGACAGTAAAGGCCAGTGGGGCTTGGTGTGTCATCACGGGTGGAACAAGAACAAGAGTCAAAATGGACAAGTTGTGTGTAAATCATTAAAGTGTGGGGACTTGGTGAATTCCGATATAGAAATGACCCTGTACAAAGATCCACCTCCACCCAAACTATATTTGATGGATGAAGTGAACTGCGTATCTACTGAAACGAGCCTTTGGGATTGCCTATTTAATAGTGCAGATAACATTAAGTGCAAAGGCGATTTTTCTTCTGCCGTTGCTGTTAAATGCTCTGGTAGGTAGTGTTTTATATATATGTTTTGAGGTCATCTTGGTTAGTTTCCAGAGGAGAATCAATACACATTGTTGATGCCAAGCTTTTCACCATAGGAAATGTTACACTGAGTTTGAATGGGAAGAGTGGTAACTGTGCTGGAGTGGTGGAGTACTCAACGCCGAGCGGCACCTTTGGTGTCTGTAAATCTGACTGGGGTAAGTGGACTAAAACAAGAATTGTATTTTGTCATTTCTAGTTCTTAGACATTAAATGTGTGACATCAATATCAGACTTTCTGAATGTCATTGCATTACAAATAAAGGACATAAATAAATAAATGTTTAGCTTTATGTATATTTTGGGGATTATAGTCTGTTAACTTTGGTGTTTGTCATTGCATATTAATATTAAATATGTAATTATTAATAAATATTTGTTTGTCTGTGTGTTTATATATATATAAAGAAAAATAGAAAAATATTACTGAAGGCTATGAAATTCAAATAGTTTTTTTGTGGAGTGAAGTATATATATTTGGGGGTAAAAAGTATATACTATTGTGATAGCTGACACTTTATGCAAGGATTTATATTTATGTACTTAATTCCATCTGGCCAAGATAAAAAACATGCAGACAAGATATGCCAGGAGCGTAAATGTGGAGATTGTTACCGGGGATGTGATAAAGAGGATGCACTGTTCAAAAGACAAAAGAGCGAAGAAAATGTATCGCTTAAATGTGATGACAAAGAACAGTTCTCTTGGCAATGCATGGAGCCAAAGAAATGCTCGGAACGAGTCGGTGTGATCTGCAACAGTAAGTGTAAAGCTACTATTGTTAAACAGCTTTCATTGTTCTGATGTTCTAATATTCACCATCGTCCATGTGTAAATCAGTCCGTTCATCCGGGAAACTGAACATTTTCACTGAAATTCCTTGCATTTTTTCCAGTATTTCCATGATTTGTATGAAGTGAGTGGTCAAATTCACAGCAATATTTACACTGTATTGTACAGATCACAGGAGGTTCCGTCTGCGAGATGGCAACAATCTTTGCTCTGGGTTTGTGGAAGAGTACAATAACACAGAAAAATCATGGGTTCCTGTTCAGGAGAAAGACATGATCCCCGAAGACATCTGTACGCAATTAAATTGTGGTACCTTTAGAAATTTCACAGCTGATAATGGAACTAACAGCCTCCGACTGACATGCTCAGGTAATGCTCAGTTTTTTTTGTGTGTGTGTGAATAATACTACATAAATAAATATACAAATATGAATAAGTATTTAAATGTTTGATATGTTATTATTAAATATATAGTTATTGATAAACAAATGCTACATTAATAGAAATAGAAACACAGTTTGATAAGATGATTTTTTTTTTACAAATAGAAATAAAAAATGCATCTAAAGTTAAATTAATACATTTTAATATGAGTTATTATTATTATTATGGTAATAGGATAAACATTTTGAGTTGACATTACACACTCAAGGTTGTAAAACCTTGTGAATATAATGTAAAAATTATGGATAGACTATATATTTATTTTTCTATATTGTATTATGTTATGCTTTTTGTACAATGTTATAACAAATTAAAAATTGTATTGTTTAATCTCAAGTTAAATTAATACGTTAAAATGTGTTGCAATTTAATAATATGGTTATTAGTAGTAGTAGTAGTAGTAGTAATAGGGTTGACAGTTTGAGTTGACATTACACACTCACGGTCGTACAACCTTGTGAAATGTGAATGTAATTCTGACATAATTAAAAATATAAAAAATATATATTTATATGCATTTATTGTATTTATACATGTGTATAGTTAATAAATAGGTTACTTAACGAATAAGATACCTTATTTAATCAAATATAAAAGCTTTTAATAGTACTAGAGGATACTAGAATACTAGATAATACTATTTAATTTAATAATAGAGAGAGAGAAATAATTAAAGACCTAAAACTCTTGAACTCTTGAAAAACTAAAAAAAAAAATTGCTTTAAAATATATATATTTTTTATAAAGCCAGCATCACATATTAATTCTTATTGTTTTGTTTGATGTACATTAGTAGTTTGTGTTAATAATGCATACAAGTTTTATTGAATGCTAACTGCAAATGTTTCATTTCAATTCACTGTTTTCATTTGAATCCTTTTTTTATTTATTTGTTTGTTTATTAGGTATCGTAACAATTACATTTTCTGTGTTCACAGACAACGTCAAGCTCCTCAACTTCACATCAAAGTGTTTTGGAGATGTTAATGTTCGTGTGAACGGCTCTGACTATGGAGTGTGCTACAGTAAATCAAATATAAGATTGGGGGAGCGTGTGTGTAAAGAGCTTGGCTGTGGAGGGTTGCTGGATGAGAAAGAGGGCCGCGGCATTTCTAATGGTTTGCTGAGTGACGTTGAGTGCCTGGGCGACGAGGCGTCACTGTGGCATTGCCTGGCCAAACATGAGAAAAAACAATGCAGGTCAACCACTGTTATATGTGCAGGTAACTGAGACAGCCTTGCAGCTAATTATGATCTACTCAGAATATACAGGAAAGTTACTTGAATCACCAGCAACTGATGCAATAATAAAATATGATGGTTTTAAATGGCAGGCAGCTTGAATGTGCGTTTGAGGGATGGTCTGGGTGTTTGTTCTGGACGTGTAGAGCTGCAATGGGAGGGCTCATGGAAGTCCATAAGCTCCAAAGAGTGGAACACTGATAACTCAGACATGGTGTGTACACATTGCAAATGTGGTCTATCTACTTCAATAACTAAACTCTTCATTGAAGTGAATCAGAATCAACTGGAATCGCCATGGCATGTCAAGTGTAAAAGCTCTTCAGCAAAACTCTATGAGTGCTTAAAAAAAGAGACGAGAACTTCAATTTCAAGAGAGCCAAATGTACAAATCATGTGCCAAAGTAAGTAATAATATGATATAAATATATATACCAATATTGGGTTTTTGACATATTACTCTGATTACTCTTCATGTAGAGCATGCACTATAAGTAACCACAAATCCTTTATCTTCGTTCGCAGATGAAAAACTTATGTTCTTTGAAGGGGATTCACCCTGCAAGGGAAAAGTGCTCATCAAGTCAATTGATGGTAAGGCTGAGGCCCGTCCGCTTTCTGAAGAACTGATGGCAAACAAGACAGAAGCCGACATATGCCGTGCTATGCAGTGTGGTGACGTTGACGACTTTAAAAAGCAAAACGGCACGTATGCCGATGTCAGATGTTCAGGTATGTGTGTCAACACAATGTCTCATTGTTTTTAACCTAGTATATTACTGCAATTTTCTGCTTGGTATTTACTGTAGCTAAATGTGACTTGAATAACGGATCTTGTGAATAGTAAGTTACTTTAGCATTACAGAGACCATATCGTACACTTTTTTTTTTTTTACAGCATTTTTTTTTTTTTTTTGTCTTTTCATTAAAAAAAGCCTATTGCTTATTTGGAAAGTCTTCCAGTTTTGGGGATTTACACATGCAAGAACAGCCACTATAGTTAGAAACTGTAATTTATTTTCTCTGATAAGATGCCCTGTATCTCTGTACACCGGTACCATCAAACCACATTCATCTGCAGAGGAGCAAAGCCGAAGCGCAACTGAAGCAATGTTGATTTTCAAGATGTATGCAGTTTTAATTTTAAGCACTAGAGGACCGAGAGCTACATAGTGTAGGTTTAACATTGCTGTGTGTAAACTGCTTATATTCTTAATGTTGCCACTTGTAGGCTCGGTGAACGTGACACTTCGAAACAAGCCTGAAAAGGAAAAGGATAAAGAAAGTTGCTGGGGAACGGTAGAGGTCTGCCATGATGGAATATGTGGAGGGGTTTGCAAGGACACCTGGACAATTGAACACTCCGCAAAGATCTGTGATAACTTGGGCTGTGGTAAACCAATTCAAAACCTGTTACTAAATCAGTTTCTGACAAAATACAGTGGATCTGTGAACCACTATAGTGTGTACTGCTTAAAGGAGGTGAAAAATATAAGCATGTGCAGGTTTATTCCCATCAGCGACTCCACCTGCAAAGTCCCAGCCCAAGTGATATGCACAGGTAATGTGTACAGTTGCTTTGTTCACCAACAAATGTTTATGTTTTTTAGTCATTAGAATTGTGGCAATGTATTTTTAGTTTTTTCATACTTCAAAAAAATCTTAAAAGGTTAAAATGTCACACATTACCTGTGCACAATATTTATATATATATATTTAAAACTAGAGGCGACCTTATTTACTCTTTATTATTATATATCTATGTTTGAATGAATTTGAACATTAAGACAAGTGTTTATGAAAACGACCTTATGTGCATATGTGAGTTGTATACAAACATTTTAGTTTTTATTTGAGTGATTATTATATCTGAAAATAAATAGCAGTTGAATATAATAATTTGGTCTCTGTTGTCATGTAATAGTATACTAATATACCAAATGAGAGCGTTCCCTGTATAGTTTCCCTGCATTAGCTGCATGGGAGAGATATTTTTTTCCCTTAAGAAGATCTAAATATTGATATCAGTAAAGACAGATATCATTCTGAATAATCTGCTATTTGGTGGAGAAATTTGTGATCCCTGTAAAATGTTGATAAGAAAAATACAGCACATTATGAGCATGCAACCTGTGTGCTTGAAATGTTGCAAAATATATCTCCACTGTCTCCTAAAATGTACCACAAAAACAATGAACTTAAAACAGTAAGAATTCTGCCAGTTTTGTCGTGAATAGACTTTTTGAACCAAAATTGTGCAATTGACAATCACTATTCAACATTTTTTTCCTTTGATGCTGAAAATAAAGCATTACACTTTCTACAGAATTACAAGTGTGAAATGTTGGCTGACACTGGATTAAAATGGGCCTTAATCTCGGGTTAAATAAGATGTTAACCTAGGGTTAAGCACAATGTGAAAAGCCATTTAATAAACATTTATTTGATACACACTCCCTGCAGGCAGCGTCAAAGCTAAACTGGAGGATCCAAGAGACAAATGCGCTGGAATTGTGTCACTGTCTTACACTGGGAAGTGGACACCCGTCTGCCAAGACACTCTTAATACAGATCTTAGTAATGCAATCTGCAGCGAATTGAATTGTGGGCAGTTTTACCCTAATAGTTTGACTCGAGACGAGTCCCAAAACAATGGACTATCAGGAATTAAATGTGCGACTGGTGCCAACTCTTTTTCCAAATGTAACCTCGAAGGCATTTCATCCGAAAAACCATGCACTGTCGGCTATCTGAAATGCACAGGTATTTAGCAGTTTTTTTAAATTTCCATACATTTCTTTTTAGATGAAGGGTTTAGTTTCTGCATATCCTCTGACTTTTGACCTCTCCATCTTAAACATGCTAACAGAAACCTTTGATATTTCTGCCGTTCATGTAACAGAATGGAAACGATTGCTCCTGTATAAAAAGGAAGGCCCCTGCAGTGGTCCTGTATATGCTCTGAGTGGAGGGAACACACAGCTCGTCAGCGGACAGGGATGGGGCCGAGAGGAAGGGCAAAAGATGTGCGAGTATCTACAGTGTGGAAACTACTCATCACACTCCACTATATCCGTAAAAGGCGAGAATGAGTGGTGGAGTAACACCTATAATTGCTCAGGGAAGACGGATATGTGGGAATGTGAGAGACTTGATCAGGCCCTCCATCCTGATCACCCTCGTGAGCAATTACACATCACATGTGACGGTAGGAATCACCTCAGTTATAAACTATTACTTTTTGAGAACAGTATTTTCTGTATTTTCAGCAGCACTGCCAACTATTTATTTATTTATTGACATTTGAGTAAACCAGGGTTGTCCACCATTCAGAATTAAATTGACAATCCCCTTTAAATTCCAGTTCAGTTATAAATTAGTTCATATATTTGTGCATATATGTATATATAGGAACTTAAATAAATATATAAATGTATAACACCTATATAGACATATTTAAAAATACATATTTTACAGTGTGTATATATATATATATATTTTTTTTTTAAATCAATTTAATTATTTAATAAATAACTACATTTTATTACATTTTTTTTTTTTTACTTAATTTCCCAATTAACAATTTAGTGTTCAAAATGGACATAAACAGCATGCCTGTATTTAGTATTTTGCCTGCTTAGTTGGATTTTGTTGGTTTGCAATTAAGCCATTTCAATTCAAGATACTGTGGCCACGCCAAACTCATGATTTGAAAGGGCATCTACTCTTAAACTCTTTCCCAACTATTCTATAAACATACCGTACAGGAATATCTGATTGTCTGGTTTCATTCCTCTCCAGCTAAACTTCCAGCCATTATCCTCTCCAAAAAATGCACAGGCGAGGTGAGCATAGAAAAGGAGAATGTTTGTCCGTCTCATTTGGATGATCAGATGTACAGTGAGTTATGTGACAACCTCGACTGTGGTACGGCCTTCCACCACTGGAGTACAGAAGTGCAGAAAACAGATTGCTGGCATTTCAGCTGCACTGGCAGGGAGACGCTGGTGTGGCAGTGCGGCTATACAAAGGGCAGATGCAACAAAATCCTTTCTGTGACCTGTCAAAGTGAGTCATTCACATAATACTGGGCTATAAATAGGACTGTTACTGTAAATAATGAATGGATGCTGAAATGTAGTAGTTCCTCTTTTTAAGGTACACTATGTAACTTTTGTTTTGTTCAAAATGAACAACATTTAAATGAGTCAATACATCATCAATCCTTTTTTTCCAAAACGTGTTTTGTCTTACCCTGATTCACTATGGTAAGCCTGTTATTTTACACCTGTCAGGTTTTCTTGGGAAATTGCATACACACTTCACTCGCCCGTGCATATCCGTAAATAGAGAAAAGTTGCTTTGAAATGATTGTGGGAGTGGCATATGTTAGTTGACATGAAGGCGCTAAATCTCGAACTTCTCAATCTTGAACTTGAAAAATTGAATGCGCCAGAGCTTGTAATAAAAGCAGAATCAACATTGGATTTTCAGAGATGGTGACAACTGAGGGATTTGAAATGTTGCAAAAGTGAAATGCCATATGTCACTCTAACCGAGGTCATTGTAAAGCATTATCTATTGGATCGTTGCATTGTGGTTTTTGTAGCGCTGTGCTGGAATTTATTTTCAAGGAAGTACAGTGTCTATTAATTGGTAAAGCTACAGTAACGTCTTCAGCTTGAGAAGCTTTCCATCTAAACTGGTTATATCTCTTAAAGGGATGGTCCGGAGTAAAATCAACCTAGGGTCCTTTGCACCATGACCTCGAGCCAAACACCCCCCAGAAGCCTTTTTTTCCTTGGTCGAGCAATATTAAAGTTATAGCTTATTTAGAGAAATCAGCCGAATGGCGTAGTGCAGGCGCTCACGGCTCCAAATATGCATCTCGGAAATGCATATTTGGGAATGCCTAGTTGTGAATGTTTTATGAGCAGTGATATAACCATATTGATCCACACAGTCAAAGCACAACCAAAACAATGTTCTTCCGCAAAATGCGTGCGGTTTTGTTTTTTAACTGCTAGAGGGCCACAAGTTACATAGTGTACCTTTAAACATCCCATGAAATCCAAATGGGGAGTTTTGTAGCTGTTGGTCAATTTCTGTTTGCTCATCTATATGCTTACGTACTGTATTCCTAATTCACTTTTAACAGATATGTACACGTTTTTAAACATTAAAAAGATTATTCAAATGTATGGAATATACTATATAGAATTGACATTTTTATTGCAGAGGGTATTGAGTTTGGCTCCACTGAGAAGTGTGGCGGGAAGCTTGCGGTCAAGCTTGGAGATCAATGGGAAAATGTCTGTGGAGAACTAAATGAAGCTCAAACTACAGAAGTTTGTAAAGCGCTTAACTGCATGAAAGATCAACAACTTGTGGATGAAAGGAACATTTCCAAAGAAATAAAGGTGACCATTAAATGTCCAGAGAGGTACCAGTACATTTCTCAGTGTGTGGAGCATCTCAAAATGCGCAATGAAAAATGCACACGTGGCCCTGTTGAAATCGAATGTGACGGTAAATAAAAGAAAATCATCTATGTTTTTAGCATTTGTTTTACCACTGCTGTCAAATAGCTTGAGTAAATGTTAATAAATATTCTGACCCGTGAAACTGTATCATTAAAACTGCAGGTTATAAGAAGATAGTTAAATCTCCAGGGAATTCTGGACTGATAGTGGGTCTATCGCTGGGCATGCTGGGCTTGCTGATTATGGTTTTTATGTGGATGAATAGGAAACGCCTACTTTTAGTCTGTGAGTATCGCTTGCACACTACAGAAAGACATCATCTTGATCTGCAGATAAAGTACAATATTTTCACACGCTGAAGTTACAGTGATATTTGAAGTGCCTTCATCTTGTTAACCTGTTGATGGCAGTGTTTTCCAGTCCGTGTCTCACTACAGATTGAACAATAGAGACACAACACTTGCATAAATACAAAATGATAACATTAACATAAGAAAACATTAACTGTATCCATTTATCATCCTTGGCCTTCAAAAGCACACTTTTCTACCTGTTTTTCTTTTTGCAGTAAGAAATTACAGAAATAAAAATGGCAAAGACATCAACATTGACAGGAATGAAATGAATAACATGGAGAATGAGGACAGAGGTATATCATTTAAATATTATTTTGAACGATGCGAATATAAATACATAGGATAATGCATATGTAAAAAAAAACATGAGCTAATACAAAACATTTGAAAATGAGATTGGGTGTGTGTGTGTGTGTGTGTGTGTGTGTGTGTGTGTGTGTGTGTGTGTGTGTGTGTGTGTGTGTGTGTGTGTGTGTGTGTGTGTGTGTGTGTGTGTGTGTGTGTGTGTGTGTGTGTGTGTGTGTGTGTGTGTGTGTGTGGTCCAGTTAAACCCTAAATGGACAAAATGTCCCCACAAAGAATCGTAATATCCGAAATTATTGTCCATGTTTGGTCTATAACTTATAAATCACCCTAACTGATCTTTTTCTAAATGTAAAAATGCAGACATGTTTCTGTGATGGGTAGGTTTATGGTTAGGAGATATAATATACAGTTTGTACAGTGTAAAAATCATCATGTCTATGGAAAGTCCCCATAAAACAAGAAATGTCTGTGTATGTGTGTGTATATTTAAAGCAAAGATATTACTGCTAGCCAAATCTGTTTCAGATTTGTCTCAAGGAAAGGCGTCACCATTAGAATATGATGACCATGAGGATATGGATTCTGTCAACAAGACGGGTAAGATATTCAAATATTTGTCTGTCTGTCTGTCTGCCTACACGTCCATTTTTCCATCCAAGTGTTCTGTAACTGTAAAATAATTGTTAATCTCATCAAAATTACTGATGAAATTTTTCATCATGACTTTGTCAAACAATAATCAAGACAAGATTGAAAATATGATAATTAAATTAAATTGTTTTCTTTTTTTTCAATGTTTGATAAACTAAAATGTTATTTTTGGTCAGCTAAAATGGCATCCCATATCAGACTAAATAAATGTATGAATATGAATCAGACTGAAATTTATAGGAGATTTTTGGAGAAAAATGTGAGAATTTTTTTAACATAAAATATTTGAATACATATATATAAAATATTATATATATTGTAGAAATTACTCTCACGTTTTATACGAGAAAGGACACATTGGTTAAATTGATTTGGAATAACAAAATCATAATTATCTTCACACAATAAATATATATTTACATATTTGTTTGTGTAAGAGTAAATCATATTCGGTTCTCCAACAGGAGAGGAGGATGCAGATGATAGAAGTGAAGGCTCCTCTGGGACCGAATATGATGACATTGAGGGACAAAACAGTGACATCTCTCCTCACCAAACCCACGCTGATGACGACCTCCCACTCCTTCCCAAGCGGCCCTACAACATTCAAGGTACAGCACTAAAATGCTCACCTCGTTTCGTTGGTACCCTTGTGGAAATGGTGGTAACCTTTTTCCGTCATGTTCTCAGCAGATCAGGACACCTATGAAGTGGAGACAGAGAAAGAGGAGGACTATGATGATGTCATGCCTGTCGAAAATGAAGGAATCTCAGACGCACAAGCGCTAGTAGATGTAGCCGTGGATGCAGGCACAGATTCAGAAGCAGGTACAGGTGTAAATGCTGATGCAGTGGTGGTGACCACTGAGGTAGAAGTTCATGCTGAACTAGAGTAATGATGCAGCCACGTGGTTACACACTTTATTTCGATGGTCGACTTTAGACATTCCATTAACTTTAAAGGGATACTCTACCGTTTTTTCATATTAAACTATGTTATCCCCTTAACTAAAACGAGTTGATACATACCTCTCTCGTCTCAGTGCGTGCACTTAATCGCTCTGGCGCGCCGCAACACTTTGATAGCACAGTTCATTCAATAGGGGCCAAGCAGAGAAGCTACCAAACACCTCCACGTTTTCCCTATTTAAATACAGTTACTCGAGTAGTGTAATTCGACCTAGGACGGTGACGCAAAACAAAACGTTGTGCTTTTCTAAGCGTGTAAAATGGATAACTATATTGTGTGGCGGAATACCATAGCAAGTGCTTGGGAGCACTTCGACTTGGCAGAGTAATATCTTCCACTCGTGAAAAATCCTCTCACCGGCCCCCGGTGATTTAATATGAAAAAACGGTAGAGTATCCCTTTAAGTAATTTTGCAACTATAGAAAATCATTTTCTTGTATTTGTTCAAACTAAGTGTTCATCGGAGTGGTCCAGTTTTGTCGCACTTGAAATTCGGTACACGCGCGCACGCAAATTGATTGGATTCAATGAGTTTTTGTGGTTGTTGTGATAAAATTAGTAACCTTGCGGGTCAATTTGACTCCTATAAGGAATGAAATGGGGGGGAAATGGGGATTTTTTGATGGGGAAATGGGGATGGTTCCCCAAAAAAACACACACGCACACAAATATAGAACATCCCCAATGCAGAACACACTCACATTAATACAGACACACACAAAACACACACACTTTTAGAAATTCCCATTAAAACGAACGAGGGGGCATATAACAGGGCAATGTTTTTAAAAAAAGAAATTAAAATCAGTCACAATGCAGACTGCACACAGATACAGTAGTTGCAAAGTTACTTATAGTTAGTAGATTGTCTAAAATGGACCTTCGAAATGAAGTGTAACCCCAAATTTTACTTTTAAGATAATATAAGCAATAAGATTTTATGTTTTTGGTATATTTTTAGAACATTGGGAAGATAATACAGTCATATGCTGTGCAATGATGCTAACTCTCAAGATTTATAAGAGAAAGGATCATAAGTGTGTGACTTGATAAAAAGAGCAATGTTTTTGTGCTGACAAGTCAGCCAAACTTGATGCAATTCTTCAGGTTTTGATGTGCTTTGTAGTGGTTTTGATCTGTTTTTCTCTGGTTTAAGTTTTGTTGCAATCTTTTCATTTGTTTTTAATGTGTTGAAGCTTCTTCAAAATTCTTAAAATTTTAATATTGATATAATCTTGTTCATTTGTTTATATAACATCTTTTAAAATTGTACAAGAGCGATGCCTTTAAAATGGTCATGACCAGGTAACACAATGTTTGTATAAAAAATGAGGAGGCCTAAGTTCACTTAATTCACCCAAAAAGAAAAATTTGGTCATCACTTACTCACCCTCAGGTTGTTCCACACATGTATGAGCTTCTTTCTTCTGCTGAACACAAAAGAAGATATTTTGAAGAATATGGGTAACCAAACAGTTGGTGAGCCCATTTGACTTCCATAGTATGGGAGAAAAAAAACTGTTATCACAACAAATATCTTCTTTTGTGTGTTCAGCAGAAGAAAGAAATTCATAACAACTTGAGGGTGAGTAAATGATGACAGAATTTTAATTTTTTGGTTAAACTATCCCTTTTAATACACTATAGCTGTGTCCCAACTCAAAGAGCGGCGCAACCAAGGCTATCGCAAGATTCATTGCGCACAGATGACAACAGGATTTTTTTATTGTTTTATTCCAGATTAAATTTTTTTTATGCAAATATTAGGTTTCAACTTACTTGAATATCTAACTATTAAAAAAAAAACTTGTTTCTCACCAAGATGTGACTTTATAGATAGTTTATACTCGTTATTATGTACATGAATGGTTCACATGGTGTACATATTTAGACTGGTTGTGAATCCTGTTTTGTTTTCAGACAGTTGAATATAACTTTTAAACATTCCCATTTAACAATGCTCAGTTCAAACTTTATTAAAGACCACGCCTTCGAAGGATGCAGCCTTTGATTTGGAAAGCAGCTTATGAGTGAACACAAATTAACTATCCATTTAGTTTCCATCCATTTTCTGGAACATTAATAAGGAAAAAATGTACCTGGTAACAATATACATTTAGTTATGCAAGAAATGGAAGAATCTGTAACCAATATTTTACTTAATGCTACATTATACTCAAGAAAATGTAGAAACGTTACTCACAAAGTCACCAGAATTTAATATTTAAAACTATTTTGGGGGAAAAGTTGGCTTTAATTTAGGCCGACTACTATGTGCATGTATAAAATTATACTTATGTGCCATTATTTTAACTGTGTCATCCATTTTTAAAAGATACAACTTATTTTAAAAGGAATTATGATTTTAAATTTTACAATAAGATCCAAGTTTTCTGTTCTGTGTTTTTATTTATTTTTATCAAATATTGCACTGTTTAGATCCTTTGCTGTCTTTTCGTTTTGACCTGCCTTATTTGATTAGCTTGCTTTGAAAACTGCTTTGATGGATTTTTCTATTTTATAGATTTATTTCACATTAAAGTAATTGATAGTTCTGACTCTTCTGTACATTATTATGCATTCTCTTTAAATTGTATGTGTGTCCAGTGAATCTCCAAAGAGCTGGAGGGAGAAACGATGTCGGTGGAGATGCAGTGCTCTGGTGCCGTGTGTTAAACTGTATCGTTCTACAACACCTATAGTTTGATTCACAGCACAAGAGTTTGCTCTCTGTGTTTCATCAGGAATTCTTCTTCTAAATCCCACATGATCTGTGTATTTAATTGTAAAAATGTCTGATTACATTAGACGTCTGCTCACACATGCTCACTGCACGCAGCAACAGCTGCTGTGTACTATAACTAGTAGTCCTAGTGTTAGTGTATTTTGGTGACGTCTTCCTGTGGCCGGTGAAGTTCACATGTCATCTGCTTTACCCAGAGGGGCTCATTTGTAAGTGGTTTGTGTAAACAGAACATGTTTCTTTTGAAGAGAAGTGACCGTGTGTCTTCAGGGGCCGGAATCTTTGAATAGAACATTCCGGAATTCAAATGAGGATTATCTGGGATTTGCTGAACATTCTCCACAGTTCCGTGAAAACTCCTGTTTAAGAAGTTTAATCATGCCTGTGCCGATTTGTGCTGAACTAATGGGTGTGAAATAATGGGTGGACATTTTGTCTTTTGTTTATATTGTTGTTTTGACCTTGTATATTTTTTAAAACAAAACTTTTTAAAACATTTTAGCAGCTGGTTTACTGAAGTAATTATTCAGATCAGGTAATTACACAAATGCAGCCACAAAATGTGCAATTACCTGAGTCTACAGGCTTGAGATTGGTTGTGGATGATGTAGGCAGACATTACAATCTTTTGGTTTGTAATCAAATTTTCACACTGCATTCTTTAATAAGTGTTTGGGAAAGTTTATTTTAAAAGTAATGCGTTACAATATTGCATTACTCCCTAAAAAAGTTACTAATTGCGTGGTTACTTTTTATGGACACTGATAAAAATTATATGTTCAATAAGTTGTGACAACATATGTTTTTACAATTTTACAATTTAATTTAAATAAGTTAAGCAATTTTCAACATATACAAGATTCAACACATTTTTCAAATCAGTTTAATGTAATTTAAGTTGAAATAACTTAAACATCCAAGTTGATTGTACTTAAAAATTGAAGGCAGCAACTGTTTTTTTTAACAGTGTAGTGTTGTGTTACTTTTGCATAATTTTTCTCACCTGGGCTGGGCTTCATTGTTTTAAACTAAAAAAGTTTATATTTACTAAAACTAAATGTTTATATTTTTGGCAAATGTAATGGCGCTTTTACACAAAAAGTGAAATTAATAAGCCTTGGGCTGAAGGAAATGCAAATTCACACCTGTAAAAAAATACATTCTATATAGTATGAATGTGTGTAATATGAATAATCTGGACGAACTATCACCATGTTGTCATAATTATGTGACCGACCAGCGTCAGTTACGTCGCTTTACTGCCATTTATAAACCTCTCCTGTGGCCTCATGGGATAGTAAAGTGTCCATCATGCTGGAGGTAGTAGGTCATTCGGGCACTTTTTGTCTACTCTTTTATGAGTACTGCGAATTAAGGCATTCTGCTTTTGTCACATACTGTTTTTAGCCTAATATATTGTAGGGAAGTATGCGATCTCGGATGCAGCCTCTTACTTCAGCAATAAAAACAACAAAATAATTGCAAATGTGATGTTTCGCTAAAGTATTTTTGGCTTATTATGGTTGAATTAGATCATCAAAGGTCAGCAGCAAAGACATTGGAAAATAAAGTGAGATGAAATACAAAGTATATTTGTATAATTTAACATTTAATTATCTCACGTTTGTGTAATATTCTGAGTTCGCATTTCCCTGTCTTTATTCATTTAGAGAAAAACTGAAACGGTTTGTGTGCAAGTGAGATGAATAAATGCATGATCACATTTAGTCTAGAACTAAAATAACCATCATGTCCCTCCACATGGTGACAGTCAATAAATGGGAAAACAAAGTAACAGTCTGGTATTTTGTTGTAAATTTAAAAATAATGTTACTTGAAAAAGTAATCTGATTACGTATATCTCACGTTGCTTGCAAAGCATTACCACCAACACTGTTAGGGTTATAATAGGCTTTCTTTAAAATTATAATTCAGAAATTTTCTCAATATTCAGTAGATTATACTAAACCTAATAACGCTCATAAACAGCTTTCATGCATAATTTACATTTACATTTATTCATTTAGCAGACGCTTTTATCCAAAGCGACTTACAAATGAGAGACAATAGAAGCAATTAAACTAGACAACCGTATGTAAGTGCTATGACCCTTCACAGTACAATGCAACGCGCATTTTTTTTTTTAATAGAATAGATAAGAAAGTGTTAGTAGTGCTGAATCAAGTGCTCAAGTGCTGCCGAAAAAGATACGTCTTCAGCAGTTTCTTAAAGATGGCTACAGACTCAGCAGCTCTGGCTGAGTTAGGCAGATCATTCCACCAGCAGGGAACAGTAATATGTCGTCAGTGAGTGATGCTCAGAAATATAATGGAGCTGTCATCTCATATGATGCTTTGCTCAATGTTTCCATGAGTCTAGACACACTGCTGTACTGTGAGCAGAAATAACCTTCACAAACATGCCTGTGGATGGGTGGTATAAGCAGTCGTTGGCTGTGAGATTGTGATTTTCCATAACAGCACAGATTTATTAGCAGTAGTGCTGCATGAGCCGCTGGCAGTAACGGTAACACGGATCCATTGGTTCTTCAGCCGCTGTTTCATGGCGTCTGGCCCTCAAAGCCTTATGGGATACTGGAGAGTGATGTCATGTGGAGGGGTCCAGCTGATTTTTATGCTCCCACATTATATGACAAATATGACAGCAAATAGTTTGGAATAATTAAGATTTAAATAAATAAATGTTTTTGAAAGTAATCTCATGCTCACCATTCAGGGCTGCATTTATATTTTATAAAAAATACAGTAAAAACTGTAATATTGTGAAATATTATCACAATTCAAAATAACGTTTTCTGTTTAAATATATTTTAAAATGTAATGTATTACTTTGATGTCAAAGCTGAATTTTCAGCATCATTGCTCCAGTCTCCAGTGTCACATGATCCTTCAGAAATCATTATATTTATGAGATTTGCTGCTCAATAAACTTTTCTTATTATTATCAAGGTTGAAAACTGTTTTTGGCTGTTTAATTTTGTTGTGGAAACTGTGATACACTACTGATCAAAAGTTTGGGTTAAGTAGTTTTTTTTTAAGATAGTCTTTTATTTATCAAGGACTATCAATTGATTGACGCTAAAGATATTTGTAATGTAATATTTCTATTTCAAATAAATATTCTTTTGAACTTTCTATTCATCAAATAATTCTGACATAAATGTAGCATGGTTTCCAGAAATAAAGAAAAAAACAGCAACACAACTTATAAGAATCATTATTAATAGCATCAAATTAGCATATTTGAATGATAACAATTCACCATTACAACAAATATGAATTGTCTTTCAATTGCAATGCACAAACCATCTTGAATGTTATGTATGATAATGGCCTTAATAGTGAATATATCATATACTTTCTGTTTCATTTATGGGATAAAAAGATAGTTGTAAAATATAGTTGTGACGGGTTTAACTGCAGCCACTGTGGTGGATGATATTTTAGTGTCATCGTAAAACACATAAAAGTCAAGTTGTCGAGTCTGTCAACAAAGTACAGAAGCTCAAAGAGCATTTTTAACATACGTTGAATGACAGTTTGTTTAAAGCACTAAAGCAGTCCACCTGTGCTCGTCTGTGTTGCACCACATGTGGCAGAAATGATCTGAGAGGCATTTATTAGATATATCAGACAATTAGAGCCTCGTATTGGTGCAGTGCGGTGTGATGACTTTATTTCCATTTCAGCAGGTGTCAAAGTTCCAGGAACTGACACGGTATCGACTAGCGGTGTTGCTCCAGTGGCCTCCAAAAAAGTATTCAGACACTTAAAATGTCTGAACCTAATCGCATGATGTATATCGAGTCCAACCTTTAGTTACAACTGATAATCGTTTGTTTTCGCAGTTATAACTCCAGTGATTCAGCAGCTCTTTTGCCACTGCGGCTGAATAGCGTGTTCCGGCGGGAAAGTGACGTCAATGCATACCCTCTATTGTTGTGCAGAAAAAATATACTTGCAGTATTACATACGACGGGTCCCTATAATTTTTTTTACAAGAAATAATTAGAAAACAGACATTCTTTTTTTGTAATATTGTTTATAATGAATAGATTATGCAACAGAGGCTATGCACTGACGTCACTTTCCCGCCAGAACAGATTTAATAGAGAAACTGTGAAAACAAAACAATCAACTATCGGTTTAAATTAAAGGTTGGACTTACAATTTACCAAAGATTCAGTGATCCATGGATACTGACATGCAACCTGCAGGAAACGAGTTTTATGACATTTATATGTGCCTGATTTCGACGCCGGGGAAATACATAAAGCAAATTTGCCTGTGAATGCTTCATATAAATACAATATAGGTAGATCTAAATTTGGTTGATCACTTATAGGCTATCAATGTTATATGTATCGTCATATCGTCCAGCCCTAAAACTAGTTTTTGTCAGTGTTTATTATAAACGTCAAATTAGGCAGAATATACGATGGTAAATATTTAATTAATACGTTTTTAATACAATATATAACAATACAATATACAGGATATGAGGGTAGTGAATGACATCCCGGGTCAATAAAGACCCGAGGTATGTGTTTAAGGGCTAATTTTGGTTTAGTTTAAGTCTTTGAAATAAAGTTCAATGAACAGAAATGTTTTAGTTAACGATAATAACCCTGCACAGGAGTCCAAGCAGAGGAACCACAGGTGTAGTTAATTGCATTAATTGACAACCATAAAGTGTAAACGAAACGGCTGTTATTGTCAGACGCTTGGTAAGAAGAATCTGGCTTAAAGTAACAACCGAAACAGATTATGAGTCATTGCTGAGGAGTCAAGCTTCAGTGAAAGCTGTTAAACCCTTTACCCCATGATGGGCTTTTGGCTGCTTTAGAGTATTTAGTAATGAAGGCCTTTGATTGGACCAGCTCATAGGGACTGCGGTAACATTACCCCGGTTAGTGTAACGCTCTAAATATGCTGCAAAGCAAAGGGAGCTGCTGGGTTCAGAAGTGCTGTCAAATCCCCAGCGTGACAGTTTCTTTAGAGCTGGGCCTAAACAAACACCAGCCCAGAATCCATCAATACCGCACCAGCTGCAACAGATGCCACGAGGTCTCTGCATGTTGAACAGAGAAGGTTGTAGTGCTCTCTGTGTTTGTATGTACTGTAATAAATTACTGGGGTTACAAGCAAAGGCCACCAGTGACTTGGAAGGGGTTTCAAAGCACATTTTGCATTTGCAAAAAAAAAAAAAAAAAAAAAAAAATGTAAAGGAAGGTTGGGGAGGTGCTTGCTTGTTTAATCCTGTCAATCATATTTCAAGGGTAAATAACTATACCTCACTCTGGGAACTTTATTTTTAAACTGAATTGCTTTAAAGGCTAATTATCAGTTTTCTTTCTTTCGTCAAGTAGTCTAGAGGTCTTTCCTCAAGCTCATGCATTATGAAAAGCACATCAGATCTGTTTTTATTTTATTTTTAATCATGCTAGAGGAAAATCAATACTTACTTGTTTGACATTTAAGGGCAGTTTTATGTTCGTTTTTAGTGCAAATGGACAAAAAAATACTAAAGTTAATCTGGTATATTATGTTGCATTTAGATGTTTGCCATAAAGCTTTGAAATTTTGTCTCCACCATCTTTGACATAAGCAGCCATTTTTGAATTTTATAATTAAGTACAAGTAAACTAAAATGGTTATATTACTAATGTTAGTTAATACACAACATTCTCAAACACCAGATTTATCCTTGGATAATGTAGGACAGGCTTTAATATGGGTCTCATCATAAGCACACAGCAAATAATACAAACAGGTTGATATGAAATCTATACACATTTTATACAAATATATAATAGATATTTCAATAAACTTGGATAGAAACATGAGTAAAATACAACAGTTGTTTAAAATCTACCGTTCATCTACGCCACATTTAATGTCTGGTTGTCTTCTATGTATTCTTCATTCACTGGACCCTCATTTATCCTAGAAACAAAACTGATTGGCAAATCATAAAAGAATACAATATGGATCACTCCTGAAAGTGTTTGTAAATGTTGTGTGGAGGTAGAGGTTTGAATTGTGCGTGTTCATACCTGCATCAGAGATAACAGGAGAGGAGACGGTCCACTCGTATAGAAATAAATGGGACAAATTGTAATGCTCAATATGGCAGCTGTTGTCTTCAGTTAAAAAAAAGTCAACCACATTTTTGCCTTTTGTACATTTTGCACTCTATGTATGTGCATGGACCAGCCTGAAAAATAATTAATGTGCAATTTAAGCTGATTTGAAGCAAGATTTATGATGGCGTTGTCGTCCGATTTTGTCCGTGATATTATTTAAATAACATTGACCAAATGTTTTGGAAATTTTGAACAAGATGGCGTCTTGTGTCAGTGTCATTTATATTGAGCGTTACAATTATCCCTGCTTCCTCTGCCCTTACTATTGGTATAAAATAGTTTTTTAACAATAACAAAGATTTCAAAAACATTGTACTTTCACATAAATCACATCTAACCATGTGCGAATCAGATCCTGTAGAAAAGTGTTTTGTTAACAAAGGCTTTCTAAGGTCAAATAAACATACAGTATACACTACAAGTATTATGTTATATCTTGAAACCATCACATATAATATTTTTATATAAGCAATTAATTATTAATTGCTGTTAAAGCAGCCTAAATTGTATTTAATCCGCAATCATTCAATACTGTGGCAAATGAGTGATTCCTCTTTAAGATGTTACTTCGGAGAAGCAATATCTATATCAACACCTCTAATGATGTCCGTTCAGCCCACCAATCATCTGTCTGCATTGCAATTAGCACCACATTCTGATTAGTCATATAACACCATCACTGTTCATCACTGTGGCTGCTTCTGCAAGGGCTCGGTGTGGACGTGCTGACCTTCCCGTTTTCTCCCACCCATCCGTTGGCATCCTTCGCTCGTACCCAGTCTTTACCCACGTAACCTTTGACCTCCCCTATGGAGCACCTCTCACTGGCCTCCAGCGCTAACATCCTCTTGAACATCTGCATACACATGGGTGTGAACCTTTTCCATTGAGATGGCACGGGGGTCTTCGCCGGCGCTCTGCGCCAGTCTGCAAACTCCTCGTAGAAATCGTCGCTGTCGTTGCAGCGCTCCCAAGGGAAGAAGCCCGTGAGGATACAGAATAGAAGAACAGCAAAGGCCCAGGTGTCTAATGTGGGCTCCACTCTGAGCGGGGGGGCTTTCACCTCCTTCTGACCTTGCTCTAAGACCATGGCGCACAGCTCTGGAGCCATATACGGCAGCGTGCCTGATATGAAGCGGATGAAGGTTCCTTGTCTCTGGGTAAGGCCGAAGTCGGCCAGTTTGACCCGCCGGCAGTGTGTGTCCAGCAGCAGTATGTTCTCAGGCTTGATGTCCCGGTGGACCAGGCCACGCTGGTGGATGAACTCTAGAGCACACGAGATCTGAACGGCACAGCGCTTCACTGCGCATTCAGGGATGCCCACCTGGACAAGAATAGAAATACAGTACAGTTTATCAATTAACTTTTATCAAAAGTATGTTATATTGTACACAAAAATGGGGTGGGGGGGGGGAGACCTGTAATATTTAGTACATGGGGGGGGGGGACCTGTAATATTTAGTAACATAAAATAAATATGAAATATAAATGACAAAAAACTGATAAAGTAAGTATATATTTTTGAGTATATATACATATATAAATTATATACACAGTCAGACTAAAAATTATTCAGACACCATATATCATTTTTGATATTTTTTTTAATAGTGGGTGGAGGACACTATAGTTCATTTATGTAAGTTAGGATAGCAAGGTCTCTGAATACATTTTGGTTTGACTATATATATATATATATATATACACATTTAAAAAAATTTAAATTCTGAACTGAATTTGCTCAGTAATTTACTTTGGTAATATGTATATGAATAATAGTGTTTAATGTATATAAATAACATTTTGCTAAGTCTGCTTATGTGCAGGTACAAAACTTTGCCAAGACAACATCATTGCATTATAAATGAATCTACGGTTGCATGAGTTTAGGAGTCCCTGCTGTGTTATTGCCACTTTAAATCTTTCCAATCTTTCAGTACGTCTGGCTTAAGGTTTCACTGGATACGTTGAAGTAACAGAGACTCATGTTGTGACAGAGAAAAACAGCTGCTCTGCTCTTTTACTCACACATTACACCCTCCAAGATTTCCTAAGACATGTGAACATTACCGAAATATGTCAAGCGTACCTCCTGCTCCTTATTCAGTACGAAAAGCATGTGAACATGTTTAGCGTGCGGTCTGGATTCCAGATCCTTAAAGTCACTCCAGGCCTGCACTGGCATGTTAAGGATCTGGAGCTTTATTAGTCACATACTGTGCAAGGGTTTACTTCAGCTATAGGCACTTTACCACTGTGGACATAATAGAATAAACCTAAAATATACTTTTCTCACTAGTTTCTTTCATTTGTGTGCCCAACAGTAAATGATCCGATCAATGTCATTTTCACCATTCCACCATCTCAAATTATGGAATCACTCTGTGTTGGATGTTACGGTAGAGCAATTTTTTTTTATCCATATAGCTTATTTCATTCCTAATATTTTCTTAAAGTATCTGGAAGTTATGAAAGCCCTCAGAGGCCGTGCATTATTTTCTGAGACAAAAAAAAATCTGTACATCACCCATCATATCTCTAGTCCGCAATGCATTTAATAAGCATCTGTCAGACATCATTTTAAAGCATGCAGACATAAAATATACCACATCTGGAGACACACAGTGTCTGTTAAGACACATTTGTAACCTTCTCAAGTGTCGGACATTGATTTGGAAGCTATCTGGCAATGACAGATATAGAGCATGCAGTATGTCTGGCTATATATATATATATATATATATATATATATATATATATATATATAGAGAGAGAGAGAGAGAGAGAGAGAGAGAGAGAGAGAGATACTGTAGATATGCATGCAAATGATGCAAAAAGTACAACATATTATTTATTTATTTATATTTATATATATATATATAGTGTGTGTGAAAGTGCTTTTATTTCCTCCAAACCAAGAAAATATCATGATCAGATTAAGACAGAAATAAAATCTTGACTTATTTGGGCTTCAGTATTAAATATACACAGATAAATAATATTTTTTATACTTTTTGCATCATTTGACAATTACAGATTTATTGGAAACTATGCACGATTTAATATTGAAATGAGATATTGATCTTGATTTTACTGTAATATTTACACGGATTGTGGCATCATTTCCACCATGATCTTTTGACACCTTGTAATTTGTGTAAAAAAAGAAGAAGCATTTTTTAAATGCTCTTAATTAAATGTGACATTTAATGTATTTAATTTAATTAATTAGACATTTAACAATAATTATTTTATGATGATTTGTCATAGTGAAAGACTGAATGTCCGGGACAAAGGACAAATGTATATATAAAATGCCCTTGAAAAGTAGTAAAAAGGATGAAGTTGGTCAAAAGTTTCTAAATCAGTTTTAATGTTTGTGAGTTTTAAAGTGCCCGAGGTTGAAGAAAGACCCATGCGTCTGTGAATTGGCAGTGCTATGAATAAAGGGAAAGATCTGCTGATGTTTGAGCGGCACCCACCCGTGGCTGGATGATGGCGAACAGGTCCCGTCCTGTGACGAGCTCCTGGGCGAATCCGTAGTGCTCGTTGGACTGGAAGGCGATACCAAACAAGCCCACGATGCAGGGGTGGCAAGACAGATGCAAGGAGATGCAGTATTCTCTCAGGAAGCCCTGCAGTTTGGTCGAGGCTTTGGGCAGCACTTTGAGAGCCATTGGAGTCCCTGTGACACAATCAGCAGAGAAAAATACACAAGATCAGAGGACTTTTGGCCTTCGTAGATGGTGCACTTTGAGACATAAAATGATGACGTGTAGTCTTAAGTTTGTAGTGGAAAGTATTTTCACAGCTGTTATGATGTCTTGGCATTAAGATCTGTGGGAGTGTAAAAGAGGAGATAGTGTTTCATTTAAATAGCATTAACTCATTTCTGCTCTGCTCAAAGTGTTCTCTATAACAGAAGCATGCAGTAACTATCAAACTGTAATACTATAGTACTTTGACACACATCATGGCATGGTACTGAGGAAATTGCCCTAATTAGTATAATAATGAAAATTATTTTATGCTTCTGGTAGGCCTACACAAGTGAACTAGCTGTTGTATAATGTTTTTTTGTCAGGTGACCAAAAAATGTGCCTCAAGTGGTAACTGAATCTAAACAGATTTTATAAAAGTACCAAATATTCTACTTTAGGTTATTTTAGTAAATGAAACAGAAGGGTTTTTCCACTGGTAACATTTCATATAGTACGCCTGCCATGACCTCGGCATGTTCAATTCAGTGATTGGTGTCCAGTTACCATCTTGAGAATAAAAACAATTCTTATGCGTTTTCAGAAGCTTTATGCCGAACGTCACATGATCAAACAGGTTTCATGCATCTGCTTAGTGTTAACGGCAGTACTACTGACGCCAATGTCTAATTGGCTACAAAAGCTAATCCACTAATCTATAGTTCTCTTTTTTGATAGTTTTTATTTGATTTAAATATCTAAATGTTAGTGAGAAAAATACAAATAAAACACTTTTAGATATCAATTTGCATATGCAATGGACATCAGTTATGATCATCTTTGCTTGCTCCAGTTAGATTTGGCTGTATTTGGCCAAGCGGTAGTTTGGATGGCTCGCTAATTAGATTTCTCCAATACATAAAATAAGTACGTTTGACCAGAGTTTGTGTGGGGAGAATCATTTATTGAAGGTTTGTAGTGTAGCAGTTCTTCAGCAGCGATGTTAGCATGTCGTCCTTCTTAACCCTGTCTGTGGGGCAGAACTTTATAACAGAGACTCAATACACGAGATTTGTGTGGGTCGTCCTACATCAGTTCCTATGGGCCATTTAGTTCACAGCTTTACAGACACAGTCTCAGTGGATTGCATCTTGAGGCAACAGTAACAATATAATGCATCTGACTAAAGTCAACAGAAATACACATAATCTTTCACTCCTTTGAGAGTATCTTGAGAAGAACAGCTCTATCTATATTCGATGAAACACAAAAGACCTGAACCGGAAGCGATGCGACATGTTTTACAGAATACGGAAGTTCTTTGTAGGGCACAACCCCATTGCGGTTTCATTTTATTAATTTTTTATGCATTCGTCTGGACTCGCGCTCTCAAACATTTTTTGTCTTGTGTCGTATATTTATTGTGTAAGTGAGTGTTATAGTTTGTGAGCTTAAAAATGTACAGTCAGCAAGTCATTATCTTAAAATAAATCCATTCAGGGTGATACAAGACCCCAAAGGGGTTAGTTAAAAACCCTATTGCACTTTTTAATGCTGCGATCAGGTATGTATTGTTAAAAAAAAAAAAAATCATAGAACTTACTGAAAAACACAGTGAGTGACTCAATACTGTAAGAATAAAGGCTCAATGGCGTACCTTTACAGCGGTGGGTGACCAGCAGCACGTGGCCATACTTGCCACGGCCAATTTCTTTAATGATGTTGAAATGTTCTTTAATCTCGAGCTGACATAAGCTCTGAGATGTCAACTCCATCAGCTCGTCTATCAGACTGCCCTCCTCCACTGAGCCCAGTTCAATCATAGCACTGCCTCTCCTGGGAAATAAAGGAAACTCAAAGAATATTCAGCACTGTTCATTTTAGAGTGTGTAAACGTTAACAACACAATGCCTTTCAATAGAAACTGTGCCCAGCTTTAAATGTGCATTTGTCTATGTAGGCTATATGATTATTATTCAAATATATTATTAATATGATGTATAACATATAATATTAAAATAAAAACGTTCAAAATCACAAAAAAGTGTGGCTTAACTAACATACATTAAACTATTTTCCTAAAACTGTAAATTACATAACAGAAAGGACCCCTGTAGACCCTATTTGTAAGATTATGTCAATGTATTATGAAGAAATTAATGAATGAACAATGGTAAATAAATAAATAATATCTAATATATGTTAATAATAAAATACATATACTATATAAACATTAAATGTAACTTTACACACACACACACACACACACACACACACACACGCGCGCGCACACACACACACACACACACACACGCGCGCACACACACACACACACACACACACACACACACAATAATGACATATTACAGAAGATTTCTATTTCAAATAAATGCTCTTCTTTTGCCATTTCTATCGTAAAAATGTCTTATGCTTTCCACAAAAATATAAAGCAGCACAACTGTAGAACCTTTTAGGGGTTCCAAATACGAAGCGCCTATAGAACCTTTTAAGGTTCTATATAGAACCTTTTCTTCTAAGAGTGACATACATATATATATAATATATGACTGTGTACCAATTTCAGCAGACCACTTAATAAATATAAAGTTAAATTAATTAATAAATAACAAAAACATTGATATATTTCTAGAGTTTTCCTTTACATCATCTTGGAGAAAATAAATTTTCACCGAACAGCAATAATAAATAAATAAATAAAAAAGAATCGAAATGTTCATCAAAAACTGATTCTTAGCGTTTGGAACTCTTTTATTGCACATTCACATTGCAATAGCGGAGTTTCTGTTTGTCCTCGTCACTCACCGCTGAACAATCAACACATTCTTCCTCAGCTTCCAAACACTCACTACATACATTCCTGCTCTTGTTAAGCTCCTGTGCTCTCTGTACTCTGATACTCCACAAAACACGCGTGCACGACCTGCCGCATCAGGAATATAAATACAGAATGTAATGTGGTTATGTGTGGTATGTGTGATTATCGGTTATGAGCTCTTCCTTCCTTTTAAACTCTAAGCAGGTTGTTGTACATGACACTGCATGCTAATACAATGAACAGGAAAAATACATGATTCCATGTATGATGCTGTTAATAACTTTACTTAAATTAAAACTTATTTATAATAAATAAATATTTATAAATGTGCATGTAATTATTACTTTATTAATGTACATGTGATTAAATCGCACTATGTTTGTGTAATCCAGCCTTCTTTGTTGTTGCAGAAATCCTTTTAATATTTATTCAGCTTTTCAAAATCAACTCGTAACCTTGAAACTTGAAATAGTAACATCTTCTAAATCAACCGGTTTTATTCAAGTCAATAATATTATTTAACATCACAGAATACACCTGAATAAATTGATTTATTATTTCTATACCCACAAATTTGAATGCATTAAATCAGGAAGAAAAAGTTATTTAAGGTAACAATTGCATGTCACCACTTTAATTGTGTATCTAATCCAACCAAAATTGAGTTTTCCATCAATATCAATAGCAGTCTTCAACTGGATTGGCAATTTTAAGAAACATTTAAACCCACAATTATTTACAAATCACTGCAATGCAAATATTTGTAAATTCAGACTAGCACAATAACACAGTGTCCATATGCATGCACAATAATGCACAGGATTTCACTTAATCGACAAATCTGCCATTGTGTGTAGTAATCTCTCTCTCTCTCTCTGCCCTTCTCTCACCTCTCTGCAGCTGTGCAAAGGATCAGACGCAGCAATAGCAGTGCTGCAGCCGAAGTGACTGAGGATTCCTGTTCTAACAAGGGCTTTGAGCTCCTGCGACGCTTTATATGGAAGAAGCACCCACTCTGGGAAGAGTTACACTTCTCTGGTGCTGACTCCACCCATGTTCACTGACATATATCAGACACACAAGGCTGAGATGTCAGATCATATGTCCCCAGATATGTTTATGCATATTCAGAAGCACGCACAAAAACCTAAGTTGGCCTATAGTTTCTACAAAAACACTGCGTTCAAAACTTCAGAACTGGCTTAGGCTATAAGATGCAGAGTAGCCTACTTAATAATCAGTTGAAGCTGATTTAAAAAAAAATTAGGAATATGGTCATATGGTCGTTTATGCACGGTGTCTGTCTGTTTAAAGAACAGTTTATCGGTCTGATCGAAGGTGACTGTTACGTGTCAGAACGTAAATGTGGTTAACGAGAACTGTGAGTGTGTGCAGGTTTTCTTGTTGTGCTCTTTTCTTCTCTCTCTCTCTCTCTGTCGCTTTACGCTCGTTTGAGTGTAACAGGTGCAGCTGCTTAGATGGGCGGGGCTGACGGACTCGACGCGTGAATATAAGCTGTCTGGAAGGCTCGTTCATCGAGTTCCCCCTCCTGCTTCACGCTGTTGTTGAACGTGTGTTATTGTGAACGAGTTTTGCGCAACACTGTGGTGTTGAAAGCCGGTTGGCTGTCGTGTGTTTCTGTGATAGAATAACGCCTGTGAACGGCGTGCTGACTGTTAGCGGTATAGGCCGGTAAATGTGACGTCCTGCATTCTTTAGTAATACTGTAGAGAGGGTCAGAAGCGCTATTTTCTTTTAACCTTGTTTTCTCCTGTTTACTGGCTAGCAGGGAGGTAAGAATTGTGTACTTTTGTTTATTTCTGAAATCCAGGGAAGACGACCTAAATTTAGTTAGAAGACTCGTTTTTGTTTGTTATTTTTGCGGCTGACTGAACCCTCTCCTTTTTGAGTATATTTCACCTTTCAAAACGAATGAATTCTTACCCCTACATGTAACAATAAATATTGACTTTTTTTTGGGTTACCATGTTTCATTGTGTGTTTTAATGGAGCAGGAGATGGAACTCCGGGCGGCACCTTTTAATAGGTTTCCGCTCTATATGTTAGTGCGCGTGGCACGTAACATAATGGGGGCTCGTCATCAAAATTCATAAATCCTCAATCTCAAAAAAACCGGAAGCTTCAAAAATTTGGTGAGTAAAATTTAAGTGTTTTTTTCTTTTCTTCTTGTCTAACGAGTTAATATAGCCTAGTGGTGGGGAAGGGAATATGGAGAGTGAGGTTGAAGCTTTTGTTAACTCTCCGTCGGTGGAGCAGTTGGATCGCTTTAATAAAAAAGAATTACTGCAAATTGCAGAGAGTTTTAAAATATCCGTTTCGCCTTCAGCAGTAAAAGCTGATATCAAAACCGAAATTTTGTCGGAGATGATCTCTCTTGGTATTGTGACCAAAAAATCAGGGGTGCCTGCCCCACGTGAATTTGATCCTGTTATGGCACTGAAATTAAAAGAACTAGAATTACAAATTAAGCGTCAAGAGCATGAAACACGTGTCCTAGCTTTTCAAGAGTTAGAGCTGATTCGTATAACTAAACGGGAGGAGCGAGAACAGCATCCCATTGATGTGTCACAGGGTTTCCGTGGGTCAAGTCAGTTTGATCCAACCCGGTACATGAAACTCGTTCCCCAATTTAGAGAGTCGGAGGTAGATGCCTACTTTACTGCTTTTGAGAGGGTAGCGGGAAAGCTGCGCTGGCCTAAAGAGATGTGGGCGGTAATGTTACAGAGCAGCTTCGTGGGCAAGGCACAAGAGGTTTGTTCTGCCTTGCCCATTGAAGACTCTCTCGATTATGATGTAGTAAAAACAGCGGTTCTTCGAGCATATGAACTTGTGCCCGAAGCTTACAGGCAAAAATTCAGAAATCATGCTAAAGCAGCTAGACAGACTTTCGTAGAATTCGCGCATGATAAAAGAGCAATGTTAGAGAAGTGGTGTATTGCGTCTGATGCTACAACGTTTGAACGTCTCCAGGAGTTAATACTACTGGAGGATTTCAAAGGTTGTCTTCCTGAAAACTTAGTGTTGCACCTGAATGAACAAAAGGTTTCTTCGTTGTCGGAGGCTGCAGTGTTTGCTGATGAGTACGTGCTGACTCATCGAACCATTTTTCCCACGGCCCGTCAGAATCAAAACATTAGATCGTACGCTGAGAGGAATGCGGCGTTCGGGCGATCATCAAAGACAGACGCTCGTACGAGCGCGCCCGGGGGAAATTTTTCAAAACCCACAGAGTCTAAACGTGCGTGTTTCTTCTGTCTTGATCCCAGTCATTTAATTGCGGACTGCAAGGCGTGGAAACAAAAAAATGCGGCGGTTAAAGCGAAAAGCGTTGCACATGTGGTACTTGAACCGCAGGTAGGATCGGCTAAGTCGTTTTCGCCTGGGATGGAGTTGTTTAAACCCTTCCTGATGAGCGGTTCTGTTTCTATTTCTCCAGACAGTACGTCAAAACCTGTGTCTATGTTGCGCGACACTGGCGCTGCTCATTCATTTATTCGCGAAAATGTTCTTCCATTGTCCGCGGAGACGTATACAGGGACTGATATATTAGTTCGTGGAATTGAGCTAGGGTGCATTAAAATTCCTGTTCACTCTGTGTTTCTAAAATCCGAGCTAGTCTCGGGCATAGTAAACGTGGGAGTCTGTGTTAGACTACCAGTGGAAGGTATAGATTTCATCCTGGGTAACGATTTGGCTGGAGGCAATGTTTTTCCTTTCCCCGTAGTGTCCGAGTGTCCTGCGAAAGATTCGGTTTTGCTGCCTGTCTCTCCTTTGTTTCCAGCGTGTGCGGTGACGCGCTCACAGTCACAGAAATTTGCAGACACCGTTGATTTATCTGATTCATTTCTGTTACGTTCAAGACCTACGGAGTTGTCATTGTCAGTGAATGACAATGTCTTAGAAACGGGCTCTGACGGGCGTACTCAGCGGCAAACACTTATCGGCCGTAAACAACTTAGTATGGCACAAAAGTCAGATTCGTCTTTGTTGCGGTGTGTTGAAACCGCAGTAAAGACAAAAGATGATCTCGCTCGTGTAAGGATAGGTTATTATTGGGATGGAGATGTCTTAATGCGCAAGTGGCTTCCAATGGTTGAGGACAAAACTGACTTAACCCATGCTTATCAAATTGTTGTACCTATGTGCTATCGTTCTGTAGTGCTTGAACTTGCCCACGATCATCTAATGGCAGGGCACTTTGGAGTCAATAAAACTTTTCAGCGTGTTACGAAATACTTTTATTGGCCCGGAGTGAAAGCAAGTGTCGTAAAATATTGCCGTTCTTGTCGTGCGTGTCAAATCGCGGGGAAGCCTAATCAGGTTGTGCGCCCCGCACCCTTACGCCCAATTCCCGTGGTGGGGGAGCCGTTCGAACGACTAATATTGGACTGTGTCGGACCGCTCCCAAGATCGAAAAGTGGACACCAATATATTCTCACGCTGATGTGCGCTGCCACTCGGTTCCCCGAGGCGATTCCCCTCCGCAACTTAAAAGCCAAAACCGTTGTAAAGGAACTGATCAAATTTTGCTCTCTTTTTGGCCTGCCGCATGTAATCCAAACAGACCGCGGAACTAATTTTACATCAAAGCTTTTCAAACAGGTGCTGACTAAAATTTCGGTTTCACATCAGATGTCCAGCGCTTATCATCCGCAGTCGCAGGGAGCGTTGGAGCGGTTCCATCAAACGCTCAAAACCATGCTGCGTGTTTACTGCGTAGAAACGGGAAAAGAATGGGATGAGTGTTTGCCCTTATTACTTTTCGCCGTTCGTGAAACTGTGCAAGACTCTCTAGGCTTCAGCCCAGCGCAGTTGGTGTTCGGTCATGCGGTTCGTGGCCCCCTTAAGCTTCTGAGTGAACAAATACTTGAGAATGAGGTTGCGCTTGTGCCTGTAACTGAGTATGTAGATTCACTCCGTAAGCGTTTGAAGCACGCTTGTGATCTCGCGAAGTCGAACCTAGCAGGCTCTCAAGCTACTATGAAGGATTATTACGATCGCAAAAGTGTTGCTCGTTCGTTTGATCCAGGTGAATCCGTGCTGGCCTTGTTACCAGTTCCTGGGTCATCTTTGCAGTCCCGATTTACTGGTCCTTATATTGTAGAAAAAAAAGTGAGTGAAACAAATTATGTACTGAGAACGCCAGATCGTAGGAAGAAGAGACGAAATTGTCATATTAACATGTTAAAGCCTTATCATGCAAGAGATCAAGTTGAAGCGTCAGTTAAAAGTGTGACATTGGTGGCCCCTACTCTCCAGTGCAACGTTGAGGATGAAGTTGGAGGGAATATCCCAGCGCTGGTAGGAAGCTTGCAAAACTCTAGCGTACTCAACAATTTGCATACCTTCCTTAGTCACTTATCAGATCATCAAAGAGGAAGTATCGTAAAATTGATTGACAGTTTTCCCAGTATTTTCTCTGATGTTCCATCTCGCACAAATGTGTTGTTTCATGACATCGACGTTGGAGATGCGGCTCCAATTAAACAACACCCGTATAGAGTGAATCCTCAAAAACGTAGTATCATGAAATCAGAGGTTGAATACATGTTACGAAACGGTTTAGCGAAACCAAGTCAGAGCGCGTGGAGTTCCCCCTGCCTGTTGGTACCTAAGGCCGATTCATCATCTCGTTTCTGTACTGACTACCGGAAAGTTAATTCCGTTACCAAACCTGACTGTTTTCCTTTACCAAGAATAGATGATTGCATCGATAGAGTCGGACCTGCAAAGTTCGTTTCGAAACTGGACCTGCTTAAGGGCTACTGGCAGGTGCCCCTTACTCCGCGCGCTGCTGAGATATCTGCATTTGTCACACCTGACTACTTCTGCCAATACTCTGTAATGGCGTTCGGGATGCGGAACGCCCCGTCCACGTTCCAGCGCCTAATGCAGTTGGTACTGTGTGATATACAAAATTGTACTGCGTATCTTGATGATATAGTTGTGTATTCTTCCACGTGGGAAGAACATGTTGAAACGTTATGTGAGGTGTTCTTCCGATTAGCTGATGCGTCATTAACTGTGAACCTCACAAAATGTGAATTCGCCAAAGCCTACGTCACCTATCTTGGCAAACGTGTGGGTCAAGGTCAGGTTTGCCCACTAGATGCCAAGGTTGTGGCTATAACGGAGTTTCCTAGACCCACGAACAAACGTGAGTTACGCCGCTTCATCGGAATGGCTGGATATTACCGTGGGTTTTGTCGCAATTTTGCCACTCTTGTTGCACCTCTAACAGATCTTCTCCGACCATCACAAAGTTTTAAGTGGACTTCTGTATGTGAACGCGCATTTTCAGGAACGAAAGATCTTTTATGTAATGCCCCAATCCTGGCCGCACCTAATTTTGAAATCCCTTTCCAACTTGAGGTTGACGCGAGTATGGTTGGTGCAGGAGCTGTCCTTCTGCAGACGTCTGAAAAGAACATCAATAGACCGGTGTGTTACTTCTCGAAAAAGTTTAACAGCTGTCAGTACAAATATAGCACCATTGAGAAGGAGGCTCTCGCATTAGTGCTGGCAGTGAAACATTTCGAAGTTTATCTGGGGGGTTCTACGTTTCCTATCAGAGTGTACACGGACCACAATCCGTTGGTTTTTCTCAATCGCATGTACAATACAAACCAACGCTTAATGCGTTGGTCCCTCGCACTTCAAGAATTCAATTTGGAAATTGTCCATAAGCGCGGCGCTGAAAACCTAATCGCCGATGCGCTGTCCAGAGTGTACAGTACTGAATCTGTCAAGTAAGTGCGCATTAATGTGAGATCAATGTGATGTAACCATTAATCTTTTGGGGAGGGGAGGAGTGTTACGTGTCAGAACGTAAATGTGGTTAACGAGAACTGTGAGTGTGTGCAGGTTTTCTTGTTGTGCTCTTTTCTTCTCTCTCTCTCTCTCTGTCGCTTTACGCTCGTTTGAGTGTAACAGGTGCAGCTGCTTAGATGGGCGGGGCTGACGGACTCGACGCGTGAATATAAGCTGTCTGGAAGGCTCGTTCATCGAGTTCCCCCTCCTGCTTCACGCTGTTGTTGAACGTGTGTTATTGTGAACGAGTTTTGCGCAACACTGTGGTGTTGAAAGCCGGTTGGCTGTCGTGTGTTTCTGTGATAGAATAACGCCTGTGAACGGCGTGCTGACTGTTAGCGGTATAGGCCGGTAAATGTGACGTCCTGCATTCTTTAGTAATACTGTAGAGAGGGTCAGAAGCGCTATTTTCTTTTAACCTTGTTTTCTCCTGTTTACTGGCTAGCAGGGAGGTAAGAATTGTGTACTTTTGTTTATTTCTGAAATCCAGGGAAGACGACCTAAATTTAGTTAGAAGACTCGTTTTTGTTTGTTATTTTTGCGGCTGACTGAACCCTCTCCTTTTTGAGTATATTTCACCTTTCAAAACGAATGAATTCTTACCCCTACATGTAACAATAAATATTGACTTTTTTTTGGGTTACCATGTTTCATTGTGTGTTTTAATGGAGCAGGAGATGGAACTCCGGGCGGCACCTTTTAATAGGTTTCCGCTCTATATGTTAGTGCGCGTGGCAGTTTATCGGTCTGATCGAAGGTGACTGTCTTTTGCGTACTGTCACAACATCATCAGATTCTATTCTTTTCTCCATTCATCAGTTCTTTCATCAAAGAGACAGTGTTATTTTATAAGAACAACATGACAAAACCACAAAAAAGTCTTGTTTAGTTTGTCAATCAAAAGGGTTTCAAGAAATCCAAATACATTTTAATCAAATCCCTCATATCAGGATAAAATAGTTTAAATTATATTATTTTCTATAATTATCAGCATATTTAAGCTATAATTTATACTTTAATTAAATAAATTGAATTTCAGATTACGTATTTTAAGATTTTTTAAAACAATTTCTTCAAGGGCTTGAAGATGTCAATATTTTTTTCCGGTAACATTTTATTCCAAGCCAAGTGCACGTAGATACACATTTCTTCATGTAGCCTACTTAGGCTATAGTAATAACAGTAAATTATGCATAATTACAAGTAACTAACCCTAAACCAAACCGTAACCGTAACTCTCTAGTGAGTGCATAGTTAATTAATATTACTCAGTACTTATTTGAGTACAATGTAACTATGTCACCCTTTATTTGTTTTAAAGTGATCCTGGAAACTTAGCATATCATTACTTTGTCATTTATTTGTATTTTTTCCTTTTCCTCCTGAATATTTCCTTCTTTATATTTTATTGTATTACAGAAACTTAGGGGTTCGTTTTTTTCTTAATTTTTTTTAATTAAAGGGGCTATATTATCAAAGTCCCTTTTTTGTATTTCTATAGTCTTTGGCTATGTCAGAGCCCGTCTACGGAGAGCCTGTTCACTCCCTATTAAGTCCTATTGTACCGAATTTTGGTTGTAGTTCCACCAGAGTTCCACTGGGGGCGATCACCCCCGAGTGCAAAATGAATGGGAGTCTATGGGGCTAGACGGCTAAATTTGTCCCTTTCAGCCGATTGCCGTTGAGAAATCTCAGATTTGATTGTAGGTTTGGCAAGTTCAACATGGGTTATAGGTCTAAAATTGAATGAACGAGTACTTATGTCCTTTCGATTTCTTACAGGTTGAGTTGTTGTTGCCCATAACACGCTAGCATTCTGCTAACGAACGCTGATTGGTCAGTGAATGACCGCTTGATGGCATCATGGCATCCGAAGCGGGAACAGAATGTATTCTAGCAGAAACTCTTCTAGCACGTGTGTTTACCTGTGTCAGCTGTGCTGGCGATGCCTCGAGAGAAAATAAAGTGCAGAGCGCGAAAGCACCACAGTGGCCCTGTCCCAAATGGCGCACTTGATGTGGACTTTCGGTCTCGTGGACTTAAATTGCGCGTGCTCGCTGAGTCTACGAGTCCGTAGGCCGTCCCATTCATCATTTTAACGCTCTGAAGTGTGCTCAGCAGCGCCCCCTTTGTACCCTTGAAGCGGTCTTCCGCGAAGCCCGCATAGATGCAGGCTTCACGCACTTTAACTACCCAGGAATCCTTGCGAATTTGCGAAAGACCAATCAGACAACGAATGGGAGGAGCTTTGACTCATGTTAACATGGATGAGAAGAAAATATTTAAGTGTAAATATCATTATTTTTATAACCTATGTGTACATTTTGCCAGTTATTACCTACAATTTATACAAACATTATGGTCATCAACCAGTGGTTGATGTCTCAAACATAAATATAAATATATATTTATATTTAATATAAACATAAATAGCGCACTGAATAATAGGCTACGATCGCATTATGCTTAATTAAATAAATATAACCGAATGTCAGGGCTTTACTGAGTCATATGTAAATGTAGAAATATAATATTTAAACAACAACCGGACCGTCTTCCTGTTTCCGGCGTGGCGATCGAGTCTGTCCCAAAAATACCTCTCAATGCGCCCTCGTGGACTCGCGCCAAGGGCCCTATAGGTCTGCACTACATGACGTCACCAAAGTGTGGACTCTGAGGAAGTCCACAAGTCCGGAGTGTGCCATTTGGGACAGGGCCTACGACTGAAGGATTGCCGTAAAGCATTCTGGTCGTACGATGTGTATGACGTCATTGACATTTTGAAAGACTTTTTAAAGCAAATAAGTGACTCTAAAAAATCTAACACCCAGCAATGTGCAATTTCTTTGCATCTCCTTTCGAATACAACATTCAAATTACTAGACAAAAAATTATATCTTGAGAAAAGTGGATTTTGAGGGGTATAGCTCCATAGACCTCCATTCATTCTGCACTCGTCCTGTGAGCGCCCTCATATGGAATCAGAGTGGAACTGCAACCAGTCAGAAGCCGGAAGTGTAGCGAGAGTGAACCTTCTCCCCTTATTAGACATTCTCTGGCTATGTATAGAGAGAACCCCTGTTATTAGCGACACTGGTGGCCGTTAAGTGAACTGCAGCCAGCAACTAACTGCTCGTGCTCGCACTCGTCGTGGCTCGTGCACATATATAACGAAGGCCTTACAAATCAAGAAAGAGAGAAGAGACTGAACGTGAGGCGAGGCCCCGATATACACAATGTTCTTTTTCATTTATCGCTTAAGTGGTAAAAATAAGTTGGAAATACCTTTGCAGCGATATACTTTTTAAAGAACATCCCGACGGCGTACACGAGAGTGAAGTTTATGAATAGGTAACGTTAATTATGTGCAGTTAAGAAAGCACCTGATCATAGTGATGATTTGCACCAGCTCTGCAACTCACCACCGGCATCATGGCGACAGATGAGGTAATTCAAATGACTCTGTTATGATAGTTTGAGTAGGCCTGGCTATTGATTGACAATAGAGTATATAGATCACACTATGTGAGACTATATTTTGAATAATTCCCTTTTCTCTGCATGACACATTGACATTACTGTACAAAATTATAAAAATTTCGGCATTATCCTAAACTTTTAAGAAGAGAGGCTCTCGGGAGCGCGCGTAACCGTCACATCCCTTTCCCTGGCAAACCGTCCTTCACATAAAAATCAGTCTACAGGCTTTCATAGACAGTTTTTGAAGTTTCGTTCACACATTGGCAATAAAAAGCCATTAATAAATGGAAATTCTTAAAAATACCCTTAAAAACAGCTCGTAAACACTTTATCACACACACACAAAAAAAACCCAAACATTGTAATAGTCATTTTAGCATGAAAGTAGGCTATGCAATCATTTAAGACATTTACTCGTTAGAACCTTTTTGGCATAAGTGTTCTTTAATATTGAGTCAAGAACACAAGGGATCTATTTAGAGCACTTTGATCCTTTTTCTCTTAAGAGTGCATGGTATATTCAAGACCATGCAGGAGTCAGGACGGTTCTTACTTAATCAGTCATATGAGCATCCAGTCTGACACTAAATTATGTCATGGTTGTTGAGATCTCTTAGACACTGGGATAGCGTTAAGGGCACCAGTGTTTTTTCCTGGGAGGCCATCGGGAATGGAATGACAGTTCAGTGTGGACAGACGGTCAGCCAAACTCTGCTGCTGCATATTTCATATTATCCAAAATATGCACCAACATGCTACTCGTCTTCAGTGACCTAGAATGTGCTTAGCAAATTAAGAAGAAAAACAAAAGCAGGCACAAAGTTACTATAATGGTTTCAGCGAGATAATCTTACTTCATCACCACAGGAACGCTAATTTGGGGTGAAAATCACTGACTGGCTTTGACAGTGATCTCTCTTCAGAATGATTTTCTTTCCCACCGGTGTGAATAACGTGAGTGGATCATGGGTTTCTTGCCACCTGCTGTCACAGAATAGATTGGTTTGAACACTATAATCATATTACATATCAAGTTCTAGACTGTATGCCACTGTGTTTTATGTGACTCATTTGACATTTGCACTCTCATTTATATTGTAAATTACACCAGCCATCAAATGCTGTTCATTAAGCACAGATGCTTTGGTTGTATTACACTTAAAGGGATACTCCACTTTTTTTGGAAATAGGCTCATTTTACAACTCCCCCAGAGTTAAACAGTTGAGTTTTACCGTTTTCGAATCCATTCAGCCGAACTCCGGGTCTGACGGTACCAGTTTTAGCATAGCTTAGCATAGATCATTGATTCTGATGGGTCCAGTAGCATTTCTTTCAAAATGACCAACGAGTTTCAATATTTTTCCTATTTAAAACTTGACTCTTCTGTAGTTAAACCGTGTACTAGGATCGACGGAAAATGAAAAGTTGCGATTTTCCAAGCCTATATGGCTAGGAACTACTCTCATTCCGGCGTAAGAATCAAGGAACTGCGCGGCCGTACCATGAGTGCAGCAGGCGTAATGATATGACGAAGCACTTGAAAATAGTCCCCAGCTCGGTAACTTCCAACATGACCGGGACTAAATTTGTGTAGCATTTTAGGCGGCAAATTAGGTTTCCTGTGCGATTAGCCATGGTTCTGTGCGTAGTAAAGGGCTGTGATAGTGATGTCATCTAAATCGTCTCTCACAAATGTCTCCATGCTACAAGGCACGCTCCCTGTGCAAGCAGGTTGTCACGTTGGTTTGTTGACGGCAAGTGCTTCGTCATATCATTACGCCTGCTGCACCCATGGTACGGCCGCACAGTTCCTTGATTCTTACGCCGGAATGAGAGTAGTTCCTAGCCATATAGGCTTGGAAAATCGCAACCTTTCATTTTCCGTCGATCTTAGTACACGGTTTAACTTCAGAAGAGTCAAGTTTTAAATAGGAAAAATATTGAAACTCGTTGGTCATTTTGAAAGAAATGCTACTGGACCCATCAGAATCAATGATCTATGCTAAGCTATGCTAAAACTGGTACCGTCAGACCCGGAGTTCGGCTGAATGGATTCGAAAACGGTAAAACTCAACTGTTTAACTCTGGGGGAGTTGTAAAATGAGCCTATTTCCAAAAAAAGTGGAGTATCCCTTTAAAGGAATGTTCTGGGTTATATGCAAGTTACGATCCTTCAACAGCATTTGTGGCATAATGTTGATTACCACAAAAAATATTTTGACTTGTTTCTTATTTTCCAAAAAGGAACAAGGCACTTATGAATGTAAATGGGCAATATAAGTATATTTTCAAGGATTTTGAAGGCGGCATGTTAAGCTTATTTATAATTGAATAAATTAATTTATAAAAGCTTCCATAATTCTTCTGGCAAAAATTGTGTCTATAACTACACAAAAAAAGATTATTAAGCGAGTTTTTGCACACTAAAAATCATGATAACAACAACACATATATTGTTGAGTGAGTATTAGTGAGTATTTTAACATATAGCCTAGCCTATGTTTATGGATTGGCCCCATTATTTTCTATTATAAGTCCATCACATTTTTTTAAAGAAAAGGAGGACATGTGAAAATTTATTTTTGTAGTAATCAACATTATGACATAAATGAAATGTTGTTGATTGTGCTTAACTTGTACTGAACTTATACTGGTTACACTTAAATAATGTAAGTAGCCTATATAAATGGCATTGCATTAAACCAAATGGGACTTTTTTTATAATCTCAGCGCTTGAAACAGACGGGAGCACAAAAATGCACGACACACATCATGTTTAATCTTAAAACCAGTGAAAGTGTATCTGTTTTTCAATCTGTGACCAGTTGTGTGTGGCCGTCCTGGGGGTCTTTGTAGGGCAGTGTGTAGGTTAGGACTAGAAAAGCAAAGGGTTTATTTTAGAGGAGATGTGTTTTGTGCCAGAAACGTTGTAGAAGGTGCAGACAGCTTCGTAAGATATCGTTTCAGTTCTACATGCCAACCACTCTGCTGTGTGTGTGTGTGTGTGTGTGTGTGCGCGCCTGTCCGTCTGTCCTCTCCTCTGATGAATTAGGGGGCAGTAGGTCTCCGTGGAGCACACTTTTAGAAGCGGTGGATTCAATAGGTGCTATTCTTACAGGCTAATTACTCTCCCTGGCAAACGTTCTTTGATACAGAGCTTAGACTGGGTTTTGAGTTGGACTGTAGAGCACGGTGAAGACGGATGAATATGACTCTAATGAACGAGGTGCTTTCAATACCATTGAGCTATGTGCCAAGTGGCCTTCACCTTATGAACATTTACATTGTACATTACATTACAAGAATTTTCTTTTTTATCAAGAACCATATTTTGCTGTTGGTGTTACAAATTGCTTCAAAATGCAGTTTTATTGGCAGAATCATAATCCATATAAAGGTCAAACACACGGGCAAACCATACAAGTGACCAACAGGGCAGAAAACACTGGCAAATGGGGAATCTAGAAGCCCAGAAAAGACACAGGAAACAAGGATAACACTCAGAAAAGCCATGTAACAACATTAAAGACTCCGCATAGAAGGAGTGCAAATACAGGGATTATAGGCAAATGAGAAACAGCTAAAAGTAATCAAGCATATTGAGTTTGGGAAATGGGTGATGGAAAATGCAGTCCTTAAGGAGATAAAAAAAGACTGAAAGAGTGCCCTCTGGTGGCTATCATAGGCACTCCGGCTGGAAACACACACACACACACACACACACACACACACACACACACACACACACACACACACACACACACACACACACACACACACACACACAATAATGACATATTACAGAAGATTTCTATTTCAAATAAATGCTCTTCTTTTGCCATTTCTATCGTAAAAATGTCTTATGCTTTCCACAAAAATATAAAGCAGCACAACTGTTTTCAACATTGATAATAATAAGGAATGTTTCTTGCACTCAAAATAAGCATATAAGAATGATTTCTGAAGGAACATGACAAAAATAGAAAATATTTATTTTAAAATTGTAATAGTATTTGGTGGTATTTGTAGCAATACCAAACAAAACCATTGATGGCTTCCATTACCAAGATAAATCATGGTTTATAAAAAATAAACTTTTATTTGTAACGATTTCGAAATCATTGTAATAAAAACAAGGTATGCTATGCCTTCATTCCCCTAATAGACTGCAAAACTTTACGAAACAGCATTGCGAAACAGAAATGCGAAACAGCATTTCCACTAACAATAGTATACCGTAATTAGTGTTACTATAGTAACTGGTGAATATTTGTAAAGGATTGACATTATTAAGATTGAAGAAGTGTCTGAATTGTGGACAGAATTCAAATAAAATTCTGAAATCAACATTCAGTCACACACTGTACGCCACACAATCCGATATGAGTAGCGTCTGGAGCAGAGAGATTCTCTCCAGTGTTAAGTGTTGAAAATCGTAAGGCACGAGCCCCCCGCTGCCAAGCCCAGCAGGAGAACGCTGACTATGATGTAGTGGGGTAGCAGCGGGATTACGCAAAGCCATAAAGGTGACAAGAATGTTTGAAACTTCCCATATCTTCCCATCTGCCTCACACTTACACCCAGACGGACACCAAATCCAGCACACTAGTGTCTAGCGGGCAAGATACGAAGTGTTTTGTCAACAAAGAGCATGGCAGCAGAGTGTTGTCTTCCAGAGAGTATGAGAGAGGGCTTTAAATCAAACCCAGGCATGGTGTGATAGTACAGACAGCAGCTCTCACTTCTAAAACAGTCAGGGAATGTCTATCTCCCGCTAGTCATCAGAACAAACAAAGAGGCAGTAATGTGAGCCAAACAATGTCTGTTAATGTTCACCCCCTGTGCCCTGTGATTCCTCCGGCAGGCTTCTGTGCACATGATGGCTGTTACATAAAGAATACAGCACAAGTACACTGTAGTGTGTTTTTGTGCCGTTTTAACAGAATAATGTAATAATGCTACAATAAAATCTGTTAATTGTGAACTGTAAGTTAACTTATCGTTCAAAATACATACCGGTATTTAAAAAAGTTTTTTTTTTGGTAAAAGACAAAACAGTAAAAAGGATGGATCATAAGTCTCTGCATGATGCATTGTGTTATATTGCATTTATATTATTTGCTTCCTACCAGTTGTGTGTACGAATTTGAGAATCACATTTTTTTTTAAATATGAGATCACGACAAAATGTTAGTTGCTGCAGTTTAAACAGTTTAAAAAAGTTTTTAAATCTGAATGACTCACTCATAAAGACTTCATTTGTTTCATTACAGGATGAATTAGCATTTTTGAACTAATCTCTTGAATGAATGATTCAATGACATACATTTTTTTAAAGTTACTACTGTTGTAACAATGTGATTGATACAAGCTTTATTTGAAGCGTCGCGTTACTTTCAACAGGTTTGATAGACACAGCCAAATCGTTGGCATTTAGGAATAAGAGCGCATGGGTGCTTGAATCAAGATCGTGATATTTGAACTATAAATCATGCAGCTCTATTGTGTACTTTAGGGTATTTTATGTTGTTTAGTTAATGGTAATTGTGTTAGTAATGGTGTTGATGGTGTTTTTTTTCCTTGTGTGGGTGACATAGAAAGGCCACATTTGATGAAACTTATGGTCCATTATTTTACACCTATATTATTATGGTAGATTGTTCAGTTATTCAGTATCTATACTGAACAACTAAACAATATATCCTGCAGCCAATGAGATTGCTTGATCAAAATTTAAATCGTCTGGTTCATTGTTTGCTGTAAGCTATAGTGTGCAGCTTCCTCTGAACTCCTCCACCTCCCCCAGCTCCACCTGCCTAGATCTGCTACGGGACTTATGTATGTCTATTTATGCAGCAGCAGAAGCATTTCTTAGCAGCAGTGTTCAGTAGTAGTGAATCGCAAAAAGATGTTGAGGTCGTAGGCCTATTTCATCATAAAAACGAAAAGAAAACTGAATTATATTTTTCTTTAAGAAAATAAAGCCATCAATATTTTTTTACATTGTGACATTTACGAGCATAACATAGCTTCTCTAACTCGCTACAGAGAACAACGTCCTCTGAAATTTTTTTATAGACTTTTTCTTCCTGCAAAACACAATCTCTTATTTTTCTTTTGATTTGGTAGTGAAATGTGACCCACGCATTTTAATCAACATTCAACTTCAAAACAAACCAAAGACTTGGGCTTAAAAAAATAAATCATTAGGTCACATCATCCACGATATTCCTGCAATCAGAATCATGTTCATTTTTTGTGTGGTACATACCTCATTTTAGTTTGGACTGAATTTGATGTTGTATTGTGTTTTTGAGCTGCAATGAAATCATTTATATATTTATTTATTTTAAAAGAACTTGATATATGTGATGACAGTCACGGTCATTTGATCCATGAGTGACTCCGCAGTGTCGCTGAATATTTATAGCGAGCGGCCTGTGAATGTTATGAGTGTGTAGGTAATGAAGTGTGAAGATCTGTGTGCGATGACAGCAAGAGTAAAGGACAGCTCACATTATTAAGCTGAGCAGTGTATCCTTGACCGTAAAAACTTTCATTTGCTCAAATATTTTGCTCATTTAAGATGTCCTGATAGTCACAACCTTTCCAATGACAGTGTGAGGGATTCTATAGAGGAGTGTAAAGTTACTGTTCGATAGAATTTGACTGTACAGACTTTGCATTTGTTTGCATTACTGTGGAAAATTAAAACAGAAAATTAACATAAAAAGGCAATTTTATAATAATTTCACATGAATTAAATAACGTAATTAAATAAAGCCACCATGCAATCAAATCAGCAATTCTTATTTGTATGGAATATTGCAGTATTTATTATAAATGATTTATGTGCACATCTTTTTATTTATATATTTATGTGGACTTATAACCTTTAATAAACATATGAATTCATCACACACACACACACACACACACACACACACACACACACACACACAAACCTACAACTTGCAGTGACATCTTTTCTCTGATGGTGTGTTTACTGTCACTCACCTGTCACTCACATGAGATCCACCAATAGTAAACCACAACAATCCAATCAATTCCAAAATAAAGTCCTTTTTTTGTTGTTGTTCAAGAAGCCATTTCACTTGGACATAGGCTATACATCAAAAAAAGGGAAGAAAAGACTATTGCAACTTGCGTTTCATGTCAACTTTGATAAATGATAATGATAAATCAGTAGCCTCTATGAATACATTTTTCTTTGAAGATTCATATTTGGGAAAGTAAATCTGTTGAATGGACAATTAGCCTATGATACGTTAATTTACTTAACACATTTCCTTTTTCTTTTAATAGCTAGTTTTTTTCATACAGTATTTGATCTTTTACAAGTTTTATACCAGGACATCTGTAATACAGTTTAGGATGTAATTTGCAAAGCCTCTTTATACATTTTATAGATTTTGTATAAGATTTTGCATAACTTTTTCAATATGTCTGTAAAAGTCCATAGTAAGCTGTCCTCCATCAATCATACAGGGGGAGATCAGTAATGTTCATACCGTGTCTTGTGACCGGACCCTCTGGAGACCCACGAATAGTTTGTAGTTTTCACTATATCATATAAAAGATAAAAGAGTTAACGATCTGTGAAAATTATCATTAAAAATCAAGCCCATTACATGTTCAACAGATATTTTATATTTAGAGAATAATATACATGCCATCTTTACACTTTCACAAGCACTTTTTATAGGCAGTATGGGTTGGGGAAAAAAACATAATGATATTAATATTAGCCATCCATCATTTCTAACTGCCCATGTTGACTTTTTGTGAACAAATGCAGACTGGAACGCATGTGCTTTAAATACAGTACAAACAACAACAGTGTCATCTAGTGGTAGAACATGAACAGTGGTGGAATATCACCTAAATATTGGTGAATGTTTGTGATATTTTTGTCATTATGTCATTCCAGTTTTCTTGAATTATCCTTTATATGAGGTGACAATTGGCAAGATATGCAGCAATGTTTCAAATTTATTGGGTCATTGATTGTATGTGATTTTTTTAGATGAATAGAGTTTGTTATTTTAGGACTTAATTTTTGATTCATTTATTTAAAGCAGGGCTATGCAGTTTCGGGAATTTCTTTGCTGTATTCTCGCTTTTTGCTCGCAGGTTTCTCTATAGAGCTCCCCCTACAGCTTCGGAATAGATATTTGACAACACTGTCGAAAAACTTGTTGTCGACTCTCAGATACCAGAGGTTAGTAGATCAACGACATCAAAGCAGACGGGACATTCTTTACAACGTCTTCTTCATTCGGGTTAAAACAGCGTGAGGGAGCGCAATAATGACAGAATTTTAGCAGATTTTATTTTGCCGTAAAGCAATTCGTTACATCGTGAGACCTGATATCACGCGATACTTCCTGACGCTGCGGTCGGCGGCCCGCAGGCTCAAAGTTACAAGGGTGGTTTTTCCACTCACAGGCGATAGGGGGGTGCGAGACGACCACCATTCAACCCGAAAAAAGTAATATAACCATTCCAATGACTCCGAAGCTCTTCAGTTAAGGTAAAAAACCTGCATAGGTCACCCTTTAAGGACCCCCCCCCCCCCCTTTTATTTTTTTCCTCCACTATCCAAACAGCCATGCTTCCCACTCCAGTCCAGTAGGTGTCAGAAATGCACCTTATGTCTGTTTGCCAACCACCACAATGGAAAAGCAGGTGTGTATCTCCAGCAACAAGATTGAGCATCCCTTGATTTGAATCAACAACTTTGTTGATCATACAGGACTTCCCTTCTATATAGTTCCCTTCTATATAGTTGGTAAAAAACAGTATGTGACAAGAGTAGTAGACCCTATGTCCGAATTCACAGTACTCATAAAAGAGTATAAAAAGTACCTGTATGATCTACTACTTCCGGTGAGATTCTGAAGTATGCATGCGATGGACACTTTACTGTCCCATTCGGCCACAGGAGAGAATTTGTGAATTACAGTGAAGCGATGCAACTGACCCTGGTCGGTCACTTGCAGACATGGGCAGTATTTCAATTAAATGTATTTTAAATATGTATTTAATTACTTTAGTGTATTTTGTAATTTGTATTTTGCAGGTGTGGGAAAAATAAAATGTAGTTTGTAACAAAATATTTTGAGGGAGTGTATTTGAGTATTTCAAATACTTAAGAAAAATCACCATATGCTTATCACCATAGTAAATGATTTTGCCATATTTTTGGTCTGATGTTGGCAAATGGCAATGTCCAGGTTAGATGCACGAAAATCACGTGACACCCTGTAGACCGGGCTCCCTCCAAGCCTAAGTGCCAACTAGTCTCTCCCTATGGAGGATCCCTATACCACTACAGATAAAGCGTTTTGGGGAAATTCGGCTCGCGTATCTACCCTGAAGTGATCAAATAAAATTCTGTATCAAAATTTAAGACAAGTAGTTTGTTTAGACATGGTTTGCAGGGAATTACAAACCTGCGCATATATATTCAAACGCACATAACTATAGAATGAATTAATTCTTGATGGGCACGTGAGCGCCATCAGCGTTTATCACAGGTTCGCGTTTAAAGTCTGTAATAGAACGGTTATACCACAGAAACCGGAAATTCTCAGGACAGCAGCATGTGTCCACATTTCAATCTTAACCGTTCTATTTCATCAGGAACAATCTGAAAACAGGGCTTTAAGTGTAAAATACCGAACTTGTCCTTTAAGGCACGAGTAACGGTGATAATATGGCTACGTAGCCTACATCAAACATGTTTTACTATTAAGGAAAGCCTACCACAACCACACCATTGATGTGAACTTAGCTATACATGCCATTTATGTCAGAGGGAGCTATTTCAGGCCCTGTAGAGATTTAGTGAAATACCAATGCTTTTTTATTTAGCTACTTCACCATTTTGAATTTACACATTTCTCATATTTGTGTTATTGACCTTTCAGTAATAAAAATATATTATTTTAATATAAAAACTTAAGATTATTTTGGGAGTATTTTTGTATTTTCAAAATACTAATTACTTGTATTTTATTTAAATACATTTTTCACATCAGTATTTTGTATTTTATTTTGTTACATTTCATGAGCCAGTATTTGTAGTTTGTAACAAAATAATTTTTGATGTATTTGTGCCCACCTCTGGTCACATGATAATGGCAAAATGCTGAACGTCCAGATTACATTCACTCTAGAGTCTACACACATATTGAATGTACTTTTTTAGCGGTTGTGAAGTAGTTACTTGTTCAAAATAAGTACCTAAGTGTGCGATTTCAGAAGCAGCCATGCGCTGCATCTGAATATGCTGTCTACTTACTTTCATATTATATAGTAGTCGAAAAACAGTATATCAGCCGAGAAGTGTGTCCGAATTCATAGCATTTATAAAACAGGCAAAAAGTCCCCGGATGACCGTTCTGGCGAGATTCTGAAGTGCACATTTGATAGACACTTTACTATCCCATGAGGCCACATGAGAGGATTTAAATGGCTGTGAAGATGTTTCAATCATTTACACACATTCATACTATATAGATTAGTACATACTTTTTTAATGGTCGCAAAGTAAGTTTCAAACCACATGTAGTACTTACTTTACAGTATGTGATTTCGGATGCAGGGATGGTCATTTGTGTTTATGCCATTTCACCTCATGATACTTGCCTTAGGGAAGAATCTGATTAAAAAAACAACAACAATGAACTAAATTTGTAGCTTCCTCCCCATTCTAGTTCAGGCATCACCTGATGCTGACATTTCAAAAAGAGGAAGTCCATTCAGTGAATGCTTATATGATGTCGGGAAAGTGAAATATGAAACTTTCGTTTCCCCAGAAAGAAGAAGTTTACTGGCCTCTTACTGGAAAAGACCCTCCCACTCCACCTAGACTTCAGTTCCACATATTTCACAAACAATAGAAAGTCTCAGCTGGCTGTATTTACACCAGATGGGAAATAAGAGGTCAGAAATGTCAAAGTGGAATGACACTAGATGAGTGAATTCGCTTGTTATTGCCAACAGTTGACAACATCATTTGGGCTGCACTCAATTTTCTGTTTTGTTTGGCTGTGATTGTTCAAACTCTTCCATTTCCTGTTAAGATTCTGATTTCACAACAGTTTGCATTCAGACACGTTTTTTTTAATCCAAATTTGTTTGCAGTGCATTAAATGTGTACTGTGTTTAGGAATCAAACCCTTTGCCAGCATAGTTTTGTTAACACATTTTATATTGCTGTATACAATGATTCATGCTCATATGGATATCAATGGCATGATATATTAAATTTCTATGCAGTTTTTATGTTGTTTGTTTTGGTTGTTGATTTATTGTTTTCTTCAGCCCAAAGAGAAAATTCTCTCATTATTTACTCACCTTTGTGTCAGTTCACAGTAAAATAGTTAAATTCCAGCTTGTTCTTCACACAAATCTGCCGTATGGCTTTAGAATACTTGAGACTGTTTCTTTGTCCTTCCAGGAGCCTAACAACAAAAGTCCCCTTCACTTTCATTGTGTGGAAAAGACCTCCTTGAAGATCCTTCAAAAATATCTTCTCTCCACTAAGAACTGGTGAGTTTTTTTTTCTTTTCCATTTGCTAGGTGAACTATCAATTTTGCAATTTTTGTTTATTAATGACAGTGTTAACTTCCAAAAACATTTAATTTATCAGTATTGTTGCCTTTCCCCCCACTATAAATATCTATATATAAAATGAACAGTATAAAAACATCTCGGAACAACATTACAAAAACAAGATAACTTTATTTAAATATATATATACTCACCGGTATATTGTATTTACCTTTACAAAAATTAAGGCCAGAGGTTCTCAACCAGGGGGCCCCAATAAATCCATAAAATATTTACATTTAGTTATTTTTAGATAATATTAATTAAAATGCAACAATTTTTAATTTTAATTTATTTCTTAAGTACAGAGGTACATATTAGCTTAGACAAGAGGGCCTTTGAATATTGTCTTGGACAATGAGGGGCCTTGCAGTCCAAAAGGTTGAGAATCACTGCAATAATAGGGTAAGAAAAATAAATAGATTTCTATGAAAACAAGACTTAAGGGTTACACTTTATTTTGATGGTCCCCTTTAGACTTTTTGTTGACTAAGAAGTAACATTTCACATTCATGTCAACTAACTCTCATTAGAGTATTAGTCTGTTCTGTCAGTGTTTATAGAATAATTTGACGTACTTATAGTCAGTATAATGTCTGTTGGGGGACCAACATGTTAGCAGTGTTAGTCGATATTAAGCAGACAGTCTACTGAGAGTCGGTTGACCAGAATGTGCTTAATGTATGAATGTCAAAAAAGGACCCACACACACACACACACACACACACACACACATATCATGCTGTTGGGATGATGCATTTGTCACAGGTATTGCCAGCAGGGAGCGCTACATCACATCTAATGATAATAATAAGCCTGTTCTTTATATTTACACAATCTAATAATTCCCTTAGTCTAATTCTTAGTCATCACATTTCAAACGTCATGAGCACATGAACTTTTAGATCACCGTGTCCTTTCCCGAATATTTCATGTTTTTCTAGTAATGTTTCCCGTCCACCCTCCCTCACTCTGCAGTACATAACATTCCTCAGCTGAAACTTGACAGATTCTGTGGAATTCTCCTTCCTGTCTAATATGACTCTGTGATTGTTCCGAGAACAGTTTTTTTTGTGTGTGTGGAATTTTGTTGGATTTTGGACATCTGGGATGGACCTTTGACCATTTTAGTGAAATTAAAAAATTATACAGCAGCTGACAGTACACTTTCGTCAAGCATGTTATATTATTTTGTATTGCTGGTTCATCTTGTAGTAAAAGGCTGAAATGCTCTTGTGATGCCAGACTGGAGTAAATGGTTCCCATGGTAACAGTGGAGTCTGGCTTCCACCCAAACCCTGCACTGTGCTAAAACAGACAGAGCATTCTGGGATATAATACATCAAAACTACCACCATCACCTTACCTAACCCTGCCTCCCACTCCCACAGCCGTTTAGGAGAGCAGAGGGGCTTGAGTAACTGCATCAATGTGTTATATTTGGAAATGGTATCATCATTCAAGCATTTTAGAATCGCATCAAGTTTTTGAGAGCAGTGCTTCTCAACTGGTTTTTCTTCAGGATGCAGATTTTACTGTACGTTTGAAATCAAGAGGTTATTATAATTTTTTATTGTACAAAATTAAAGATACATGTCTTTAAAATGAGTTCATTATTATGCCATGAACTACTTAAGTTGAGTGCATTTTCATTTGAGGGTTTGAGTTCTAAAGTCTCTTGCATTTTGACAGTTTCATGCTTTTGCCATCCAATAATTCACCACACACGTTTAAAAAAAGTTCTTTAACACATTAGGCATGCACAGTATATATGTACCTTATTGTTATCAGGCTTCACGTTTTTTTTTCTATTGGTATCTCTCGTCTTTGGATAAATACACAATCATTACATTAAAAAAAGTTTCTTATGCTCACCAATGCTGATTTATTTAATCAAATATACAGTAAAACAGTAATATTGTGAAATATTACTGTGATTTAAAATAATGCAAAGCTGAATTTTCAGCATCTCTCTTCAGTAATCAAATTAATTGAATTGAATTGAGTCTTCAGTGTCACATGATCCTTCAGAAATCATTCTAATATTCTGATTTGCTGCTCAAGAAGCATTTTTATTATTATCAATGGTAAAATTGTAGCAACATGAAATACTTTACAGTATCTTTTGGACAATTGGATGCATAAGTATAAAATAAAAGTATGAATTTCTTTAAAAGAACTCAACTTTTAAACAGTAGTGTATATATCAGCTGATTTTGGATATTTAATTGTGCATGCTTTTTCCATTCATATACATTTAATTTACATTTTTGTTCTTAACAGACAAAAACAAATTGATGTCTGGCAAAAATAATCACAAAATGATTTTTAAAAATATATATTGTAATATTATGATGTCTAAATTCACTTCTAGCACTGCATTGAATTTTAATCTGTTCATTCCTAAAGCCCAACTGTGCACAATTATATGGTTTGCTGCATTTTATGATTTGCATTTAGCATTATTTTTCTTGCTGCCTGCAACCCACCATATGAGAAAAGCACTGTTTTATAGCATTATGTCCATGTATCTTTGAGTAGTCCTCTCTCCAGTATGATGTGTAGCCCATATGACCACTGTGGTTAGTCATCATAAGCCTGGAGAGAATTCATTGACCGACAAGTACTATAATCATTCTATGATCATCACAAGATCAAAACACTCTGTAATTTGGAAAAAAACAGGCTGTTTGTTGCCAGTGATTCCAAGCATGTTATTCCTGTTGAGGAAGTTCTGAGAAACGGGCCCTTCTGTGCCTCAGCTGATCGATAGATGGCGCCGTAGAGCGAACGAACTCTGTGTCTGCTTGGCACATCAACACAGTACAGGTCGTGTGAATCTGGCTTCATCTCAAAGCGCTCTGAATCTGTCATTCACTGTGCAGCTACAAAGATTTTTTTGTTTCATTTGTTCCGCGCTGAAAAGGACACCGGTAAGAAGGAAGTGAGGTCTTTTAATCCTTGCATTGTTTCATGTTAGCATTGTTTTTAACATTTCCACATTCCCTTATAAGGCTCTGTTTCCTACTTTGAAAACTAATGAGAAAAATACATTTTGCAGTCAGTTAATCTCATGATTATGCAGGATTTTATTTATTTTTAGACCTCTATGAATATCTTTCCTAAGACGTAATGAGTGTGGCAGTGTTTGATGTGTCAATACCTCTTGCCCTTTAAGAAGCCCTTTGGCTTTGCTCATGTTAAGGTTCATGAGGAAGGTCAACCCTTTTTTTTTCAGATGCTGAAAACAGCAAAGGTGTCAGTTTTCATTTCAGAGTTACTTTCAAATCCCACCTCACTCTGTTTGTGTTGTGTTTTAATACCAAATACAGGTAATGCATTCTGAGAAATGCCTTCTGTTTGTTACCTCAATTCAAATTAAAGAAATTAATTGGAATTTAAGTCGTTCTCAATTCAATTCTGAATGGTGCACAACCTTGGCCATCTTCGTAGGCAGCTTAAACAGTTCCTGTGCAAGTTACTCTCTTTTTTCTCCCACATAATTTGGACTCAATTTATCTTCTGCGGACTGAAATCACTATTTTATGTCAGTTTTTTTATTTTATTTGGTGAGTTGGCAAATAAAATAAATCCAGTTTAGGATGATCAGGGCGTAGAAGCGGAGAGCATAAATTGAAAAATGATGTTTCAAGATGTCATCAAATCAATCGTCCTCCATTTTCTTTAATCTAAGATAGAATCTGTGGTTCTTCATGACACATTTGTACTTAATGGAAAGGCGTCTTAAAGACAAACATGGATTGAGGAAGACAAAAAGCTACAGGAGGTGCTCTGTAACCTATTGGTTCCACGAACGGCCTCTCTGAACTCTTTCTGTGACCCCAATTTCATCCTATGTCCGTGGTCTCTTTGGACGCCCCAGTCATCTGTAATTGGTTTTGACAGGTCTCTGTTTTGCAGTGTGTGGGAGCACGCTGTCTTTGGTGTACCATGTCCATGAGGTTCATGGGAAGAAGCTAGCAAAGCCCAGCCCAAATCTGAAACCACCCCCTCCTCCCGTCTCCTCCTCTCCAATCTAGAGCCATTGGCTGGGATCTCTGCGGTGGAATGCTGCCGGGAGCCCCGACCCTCCCCTTGAGTTCACCCTCCCACCCATTAGGAATTCCAGCAGGGCATTGTGGGTGGGATGAATGGGGTCAGAGCCAAGGAAACAAAGTAGGAAGTTTTCACAAGAGTGTAGCCTTTGTTAATGGCTGCTTGTTTTTGTTTTGTTTCATCCAAGCTTTATCCAAGTCCCCTGACCAACAAAAAATATTTAACAGAAATTAAACTTTTTCACCATTTTGTCCCCACTTATTATGCTTGTAATGGCTTCATACTAAAACTTTGTTATACTTGAGCATACTTGCTCAATATTTGTTGATCTTTTGTTGATGGACTATCTATCTATCTATCTATCTATCTATCTATCTATCTATCTATCTATCTATCTATCTATCTATCTATCTATCTATCTATCTCTACAAACCTGATGAAAAGTGTTTAAAACCCTCATTATTTATTTCTGCAAATCTTTTTAAGCATATCCAAATCCATTCCTAAAATAGTTTACCTTTACATTTATTGTATTTTATTAGTTTAATAAAGCAGTTTAAGGAAGTTCATTGGTGCCACTATCCTTCTGGGGGCATCGAGTTCAACTGATGCAAAGCATTTGTACAATCTACCAAAAAAACCTGGCATTCATTCATTGTGTGACGTATTGGTGTCAGTGCAAGAGTAGAGACTAGTCGGTGTGTTTTGGTCTCACACTGAGTCAGTGCGTTGCATTCTGTGTGTGGCGCGGGACCCTCGCTCCTCAGGATGCTTTTGTGAGGGCCTCCAAAGAGGCCAAGTTCACAGAGACACAAAAGCGGGTAAGAAAACCCGGGAGTGGGGTGACAGGGGGCAGCTATCAAAGGATATCAGCACATTCTTAGAGCCGCTGCTCGCTAATGCATTGTGATTTGAATAGCAGAGCGGGTGAATGAAATGAAGACTTGTAAAGAAGATGAAAAACTGAATCTGATAATGCATGTCAGGCCTTGTGGAATTCCAGATGCTTTTGAAGTAACTGAATAGGGAATCGGTTGTGTGAAATCGTAAGATAAAAAAGATCACACACTTTGTTTGGTTTTAAGAAACTTAGCGGGAGTTGTTAGAAAGATTGCACAATCATAAAAGTGCTGTAAATACATTTCATCCATATATCACAAGTGTATTAGCAGATAAAGCGCTCTATTTTCAAACTCAATCAGCTATTTTCATCCACTTTTCTTCAGACAGGCGTGTATCTCTCTCTTGCTCTCTCTCTCTCTCTTTTTTTTTTTTTTTTTTTTTTTGGTTTGAGAGTGGGTGAAGAGAGCAAGAGGGACCCTAAATCAAATAAACATCACAGCCATGATTGCTTCATCTCTGCTTTCCAAGAAAACCAGACATCCAGGCTGAGAATAAACTCTATTTGCATTGTCTCTTCCGGCCGTGGACCTCTAAGTGTCTTTTATTGAATCTGGTCTCATTAGAGAGCTGGACCAGCAGAGATGATGCTGCTATAGACAGCACTCAACTAAAGCACTTCTATACAGATTTACGTATATATATGAACACTACACAGTGTTTTGGATCTGTAATAGATTCCTTACCCATCTTGTGTCTGTTGTTGTTACAAACCCTGTTGTCTATGGCACTGATCTTGCGGACTCATTAATTATGGATGATATGTTGCTGTCGTGCATCCTGATTTAGTCATAATGACTAAGTTATTTTCGTTGTGATGGGAGGAGAGATTGCTTTTGCCTCTCATCTCAGTTGACAACCTATTTTGCTTTAACAACAATTCTACAATAGCAAGATGTATAAATATGCCTCTGATTAGCATATGACAAATGCCTTCCTTAAATTAATGTACCATATCAACCAGTTTATGGAAAGTGTTGTAGTTAATTTACATAATAAAAATGTGGTATAATGAAAATATGACAGTTTGAGTGCTTAAACTGTATTCCTAAAAAAATAGTGTTTGTTCTAAACCTCAAACTTTGATTTATTAAACTTCCGCAATGAATTAAACATGAACACCTTTATGCACATATTCCATTAATTTTTTTTGTAAATCATTTCATAATTATTTTCATCGATAGAATGTTAGATTTTACTTCTTGCATATTGAATTTTAATCACTCTTCCTAATCGCTCTTTATTGAGTTGTGATTGGTCTTGTATTCTTTGCCTATTTTGAATAATTAATAGCCACTTTTACACTTCACAGTGACTGTGTTGATTTCCATGTGCAGCTGATTGAAAACAAGCTTACATGACACCAGCAAAGTGGCACTGACAAGATAATTAAAATAGAATAATGATGAACAGTCATTATAGTCACCATTTTGGCAGAAACTATGGTTTCCATGGTCATTTTTGTGAGGTTTAAATTAAACGATGAGATCAATGTTTTAACACACAGATGCAATTGGAATCAAAGTGTCTAAAGAAAGATACAATTACTGATGTTTCTTAACCATATTGTTAACTGGACAGAATGTGAGCAAAACTTGGCATCAAATAAGGACAAAAATGCTTGTTTTCAGCCTCCAAACAGAGAAAAGACCTTCAGATTTGAAGGAGGCCAAACCACCTGCCAGCATTGTCTGTCTCCATGCAGTGAGGGGAGCAGAGCATGATGGGAGGTGGGATGGTGGGGAGATCTGGTTCTCACAGGCTTCATTCTCTCAGAATTCCCGCCAACACCCCTTCTGCGCACACTCACACACTCCTCAAGGCTGTTTCACGGCCATTGCCCTTCAATACAGACCTGTGGAATGAGGGTGGTCAAGATGACCGAGAGAGAGAGTTGATTGGTCAGAATGTGTGCGTGGAAATGGATTTTTTAGGTATATTTACATTATTATTTTTGAAGGCCAAGGAGAAAATAAGTTCTGTGACAACAAATTTTATGATTCTTACATGTTTTGCTCATCATGATAATATTCACAAATGAGCACACCTTTTATAAAGTTTAAAGCCACAATTGCCAGAAGTAAAAAGCTATATGTAGGCTATAGATTAACACAACGGTTGCTAGACTTCAACATCACCACCAATACGCTTCTGTTAACTCTTTCGGTAAAACATTTTCCCTTAATTTTTGAGTTCGAATAGTTTGCAAGAGCACGGTTATGAAAGTGAACTAGTGAGGAGATGAGTTTTCCTGTCCGGTGTGATGTTTAATGTCCCTGACATCCTCTTTAGTCCCATTTAGCCTCTTTTTAGCAACCACCCCTTGTCACAAGGGGGTATTATTTATGTATTTTATGCCATAGAATAAAATGTATATATCTTATATCCAAATATCCAGTATTACATATGCTACATAGGCTTTTCTGTGTTCCCAAATGCCTCTTCCTCAGGAGCGATCCTATTTGTGGAGTCAGATCTTTTGAAGAACTCCCTTAAAAAGACTATCAAAAGAGATCAGAGAGTGAGGGTGAAACGCAACAGAGACAGAGAAAGAAAGAGAGTGAGCATTTGGGGGTCATCATAGATCACTTATCTGGTCACATTAGCTTGTAACAATGTGTATCTGAAGTGCTTAACCCGTAGTGGAGCGCCACTGTCTCCCTTCACAATGGCTTAGATCAGCGGTGCACAATACTAGGGTCTCACAGAGGGCAAAAGATGGGCCAGAGATGAGAGCGTGGCGGGCGGCTACCTCTACCCTCTGTCTCCTTGTGCGTTCGCCTTTACGGTCCCCTGTGGGGATACTCCCATGCATCACTGCACAATATCTTCCCTCATTATTTTTCCATTCCACAATTTATCACTTTCTCCCGTCTAATGAGCTCCATGTTGGTGTCCCAGTAATTCAAGACATTTACATTTTTGAATCCTGTTAAATTGACTTTAATGAAACCTATTTATTGCTTCACTTGCATGGCACATTCTTTAACATAAAACATATTAGTGTTTAATTGGACACATTAAGGGAAAGAAGTAGTTCATACAGTTTTTAATTGAGCGTTTTAAGAGTGAATTGGTGCCAATGGTCACATGACTCATATTTCGATGACTTAATGTTTGTATTTATTCTCATCACAGTCAAAAACATTTCAAACAACATCTTTCTTTCTTTCTTTCTTTCTTTCTTTCTTTCTTTCTTTCTTTCTTTCTTTCTTTCTTTCTTTCTTTCTTTCTTTCTTTCTTTCTTTCTTTCTTTCTTTCTTTCTTTCTTTCTTTCTCATTTTACTTATTTATGCATGCATGCATTATTTGAACTACTTTTGAGGGTGTGTTATTTTTATTTTTGGATCTTGGCAGCTTCAGTCCTAGTTAATTTGAATGGAATTATGAAAAAAATGGAAATGACATTGAACATTACTTTTTGTGTTCCACGAAAGTAGTAGTAATGCAGGTTTATAAAGACAGAATAAATGATACCATGGTTATAATATATTACGTTGTCGTGAAAAACTATACTTTTGAATAATTAAAATAGCATTAATAAACATTAGCTGCATTAATGAAATGTAATATTAAAACGTAACCTACTGTACACAACTAACATAAGAAGCCACATGTATCTATTTAAATGTCTATGAGTCACACAGAAACTTCTGTAAATTATAAAATGATTCATACAGTTTACTTATAAAACAATCATTTTAGAATACTTGAAGTGGTGCATTTTAAGGTGATTTTAGTGTCTTAAATATAATCCCAATTTACTAATATTAAATTTTTTATAGTATTATTTTTTACGATTATGACAAGAATGGATGTTTGTTTAATCTGACTAATTTTCTAATTTTCTTGAGGCATCCTCACACCCATTTAGTGTGTGTGCTCATAAAGAGAACACTAATGATTTTTGCTTCTTGTCCCCATGCCCTTCCCAAACCCTAATCCCAGCGCAATAATGAGCTGTGTGTGTGTTTGTGTCTTGAGGGGGATGGGATCCTGTTCCTGTTATTGTTAACTACAGTCGCACCCATTGAACCCTTTAGCTCAGTCCATATCAATCGTGTTTTTGAGATTTGGTCACCTCAAAGCAGTTTTTGAGGCTCTGCATGTATATCCTTCATTAAATGCGACACATTTAAAGTTTGCAGGTTGTCGTGGGATTTCCATCAAACTGTCAGTGGGCCACCCCGATGTCAAGAATTGTGTCATGGGGGACTTGTAAAAATAGATCTCATCTCATATTTCTTATCTGCGCTGTGCAGAAATGCCCCAGTTCAAAACAGAGATCTGTGTGGCATGTGATTTCCTTCACAAGTGGAGCGGTGTTGTAGATTATCGGAATTTGGCTAATGAGAAATGCTCATGGGAATGTCGGCATCAAATATATAAGAGAACAGAGCAGATGCTAAACAACACACACACACACACGTCACATGTATGCGATCTGTAGTGAGTAAGTGAGTGTGTTTGACAGGCTGCAGGGTGTCACTGCTTACACATGTGCTGGGTCGTCCCGCGGGAAGTGTGCGGTCATGTGCTTTAGAGAAAAAGGCCTTCAATTGTGATTCAAAGGAATCGGAGAACCGCCACTGGATTTACAAAAGACCTGCGGGCTACAGTATTCATAGCGTCACCCTCATCAATTTACCATTTTCCTCATGCTTAACCTTTACTAAATAAGCCATGTGACGTGTGCTTGTACATGTGAGCTTGTGTGTATGAAAGCGTGGGTGGATTTAGAAAGTTTGCTGTCGTATAACAGATTTAATGAATCGTGACAAACGGTCTGCTTATTGATGATTACATAGGCTTGACTCCAAAACCTGCATGTGTAAATAACATTTCTTGGCATATTAGACATGCAACTGATGCATAGGCTCATCAAATATGGCAAAAACATATTTTTAATTAGTATTTGTGTCTTGCTTTCCTGTAAAATAGTACATAAATTGCTTAAGATTTTACAACTTGCATTCAGACATATAATCTTGGATTATTTCAAATGGATTTAGTTTAACTAAATGTAACAAAGTTCATCTGTGAAACAAGACAAAACAATCTGCCAATGGGGTAAGAATAAGTCAAGTTTATTCAACATATGTTCTCTGAAAACATAAAAATAGGCTTACAATGTTGTGATTTTGCAACTTGCGTTCAGAGAATATATCTTGAGTTGAACTAAAACTAACTTGAGACAAAACAATTAACCCATTGGGGTAATTGTTAGTTTTAGTTCAACTAAATCTGATTAAAATACACTTTTTTTTTCAAGATATATTCTCTGAACGCAAGTTGTGAGTTCACTGTCATGAATAAATCACTGTCAAGAATAAATAGACTTAATTCAAGATATGTTCTTTGAAAACATGAAAACAAGTCTTAATTTCTTATGCGTTTTTTTCTCTCTCCAGTTAATAAAAAAAGGATATATATTCTCTGAACAATGATTTAATAATAACAATACTCATTATTATACAATATATACTTGTTGTTGCTGTTATAATCTAATGTAATATTTGTAATATTTATTTTTGGTGAACTCACTTAAGAAATTATGGCTTAATCTAAGACAAAGTCAGTAAAATAATCATCTATAATAATTATAATAACTATATATTAAAGAAAAGTGTCCATAAAAATAAAGTAAAATGGAGTTTTACCCAATAATTGTGTATAATGTGCATTTTTATCATTATTTGAGTTATGTCAGTAGCTTAGAAACATGCTAATGCAAAAATCTGTTGAAATCCATTGAGTCTTTTCTTTGCTCTGCTTTGCTCTGTCATTGGTGTGCTGTATGAAGTTGTTTATGTAGAACATTTCAAATCACCTATTTATGATTAATCACCCGTAAGATTTTCGTTCATCTTCGGAACACAAATGAAGATTTTTTTTTTACGAAATCTGAGAGCTTTCTGTCCCTCCTACGCAACTACCACTTTGACTCTTCAAAAAGTTCATAAAAAGATCTTCAAACTGATCCATGTGAGCGGTTTAGTCCACATTTTCTGAAGAGACAGGATCGCTCTATATGATAAACAGATTTAATTTAGGCTTTTATTCACATTCAAACATTGATCAGCGAACATAAACAGAAGCTCAACCGAAATTGAATCTGTTCATCATATAAAGCGATCTTGTCTTTTCAGAAAATCACAGACCGAATGCTCTCAGATTTAATAAAAAAGATAGTCATTTATGTTCCGAAAGTCTTACAGGACGACATAAGGGTAAGTAATTAATGACAGAAATTGAATTTTTGGGTGCACTAACCCTTTAAAGGAGTAGTTCACTTTAAAATGAAAATTATTACCCCGTGATTTACTCGCCCTCAAGCCATAGGTGTATATTACTTTCTTCTTTCAGTCGAATACATTCGGAGTTATATTAACAAACACCCTGTCCCTGACGCTTCCAAGCTTTATAATGGCAACATTTGTCGTTCCCAGCGTCATTCCCCTGTGACCTAGTATTGCTCTCTTTCTGTCACTTAACACCTGTTCATCTTCCCAGAATCCTTTGCTCCTCTTCACCTTTTGGTGTCTGATATACTTCCACCTGCTTAGGCCAGTTGTACCTGATAAAACAATACAGATTTGTTACCCCACACCTGGACCGCTCCACCTGTTCAGAGTCCACCATTACTATCCTCGCACACTTATCTGCTTCACAACTGTCATCACAAGTGATGGGCCACAAAATGCCTCTATTTTGACATGGTGATCAGTGTGGAGCTGCTCATTTGAACACAGATCGGCAGCAAAGAGCCGGTTCAGCCTGTGATAGCCAGGCATCCATCATCAGCCGTGTCATTAATCTTAATTAGATTACAGATAATGGTGTGGTTCTAGACCTGGCCGTTATATTGAGCATCAAATTTACAGCACGTCCGATAGCAGGTGTAGCACACCGTAGCAGCTGGATGAAATGGGACTGTTTAATGCATTAACACTCATCAGGGAGGGGCGAAGTGGGGTAATTATCACTGTCAGCAGCTCCTTATGTTCTTATGGGCTGTGGGAATGAGGAAAGGAGATAATTGTATAATAAAGATTATCTTTAATATGAGTATCAAGAGATATATAAACCCCAATGATTTTTTTTTAAATATAATTTAAAGGGATATTTTATCCCCCCCCCCCCAAAAAAAAAAAATCTGTTAATATTTCTCACACCCATGTTGTAATAGAACTCATGTTCTATGGAGTAGAAAAGAAGATCCTTGGTTACTGTATCTCTTTTCATTTTAAGGTAAACAAATATGGATGGGGGGTCATGACATGGATTTTTTTTTATATGTTCCTTGAGGTTCACTTATAATATTAATACTTTTTTTGCTCAAAAAACAAATATACTGTATATAGAATTTGTTTTTATTTTCAACCCTCATTCCGATCCTCTGCCTGAAATAATCCGTTTTTAAGTGGTGGCTCCTTTATGTCAGTAAACGACCACGTTGCATTGGAAACTTTATCAACGCCCACTCACTATTGCGCATGAGTAAGTGTTTTGAAAACTTTACTCACGTAAAACAGTCATTTACTGAGTAAACGTTATGAAATCGTTTACTTGCGATTTGTGATGCAGCTGCTGTCAGATCGAATACAGCTGACCGCTTCATCTGTCAACAAAAGTTTCTTTGCAATCTCTCCATTACACTGTGCCTCTACAAAACAGTCAAATCCTCAGAACAAATATAGTCCTCCGACGTGATCCATGACGCCATTAAAATAAATCATCCTCTTGTTTCTGTCACTGGGATTCTTCTGAAGATTTGACAGAAATTAGCAAATGAGCTGTTTAAACAGGACGTGTCAAAGCAGACATGCCTTGATGCTTCCATTAACTCTCCCATGATTTGTCCTGTTGTCGACTCAGTCGCCTGGAGTATGCCTGAAAGTGAACACACATCTCTATACTGTATCCAGTGTAGACAGCGTCAGTGATTATAATGGGTTCTTCTATTTGCTTTTGACGCAACGCTTCGCTCGCATCCGGTGTAGGCCTATGATGCGAAGATGTAAAACTATTCATCGGTGCCTTGCTATGGAGGCAGTCATATGCAAATGTATTTCCTGTGGGACATCACAAATCCCAGAATATCAAAACGAGCCATTTTTGGAGCTTGATCAAATAAATCCTTTGTTTATAATGAGGAGGACGTTGCAAGCTATAAAACTTGCAGGATGTTTTAATGGTACAAAGACCTCTTATATGTCAAAACATCAAGGCAAATTTGATTTCTCATGTCATGATTAAGCAAAATGACAGACAATAGCAAAAAATCATGTTAATGATAATTTTTAAGTGTTGGTATGATAAAGAGTGACCAAAATTTCAACTTTGTCTTCCAAAAAAGGATTTGGACCAGCATGAGTAAAGGTAAATGATAAACTAAACTTTTGTCCTCTTATAAGAAAGTAGCACAGTATTAGTAGTGTTATTGGTAACTAAAACTATTCAAAATTGTTTACGGTAATTGCCAAAATTAGCGACAAAATTACTTACTAGAATTACTAAAACTGAAACAGAAATAAAAAATTGAGCTAAATAGAGATATGTTAAAAAAAAACTAAAAAATTATAAAGCACATAACAAAACTACTAAAATTAAAATTAAGCTGAAAATATAATAATTATATAATAGTATATAAATAATACTGACATGACACGTAATAGTGTGGCCATAGAAAATACCAACAAAAGAAAAACACATTGGACTCTCATTTGGACTCTACCATGATTGTAATTTTATTGTATTTTTAATGCATCTGACATTACAGTGTCAATACCATGGTATATTAATAATCACGCATCATGTTGTCTGTTTTTCCATCTCTCGGTTACTCCAAAACCGTGCTTTCAGAATGAATAAGATGCTCAGAGAGTGCTTCAAAAACGGTTATCACTGTAAATTATGCTTCATTGTATGCTTGTGCAATTTAAATTTCATCCTTTTCAACAGGTCCTGATATTTACATTCAGGTCTCCTGGCACAGCTGTAATTGTTTTGGCAGCTGTGTTCTGTGATTACAGGAGCAGAGGCTACGGTGAATCCAAAGTGTCGTGCTGGGAGATCAGGCGGACCGCATCAAATGAGAAGCCCTCGTCACGTGATCCGCAGGGGTGGCCCGTGCTGCGCCGGAGACACCCAGGCAGGTGTTGGGAATCACGTTGCTATGGAAACAGAGAGATGACACCTTCGGAGGTCTGTCAGTGCAGGATTAGCCTTGTACATTCGCTAACAAACCTTGGGTTTGGGTACAGCGTCTCGACACAAATTAGACTGGAATGATGCGGGCGCGCCCTGTCGCTAGCAAAGCATGCAGATGTTTACGTTTCAGGATATTGATTGTATCTCATCTGAAGTATTTCCACTATCAGTACATGGCAACACTGAAGTTTATGATAACGTCACTCGCTGGTTGCAGCAGGACTGCCTTGTAGAATCACAATAGCTATTTTTTCATCCACCTATTTTTATGCGCATTTTTGGATATTGCATAAATAAAGCTGGATGGAAACACCAAGATCCTCATAAAATTTAAAACTTTGCATACAAACTTATGCGCTCAATTGACCCTTCGCAGGGAGCTTGATTGACAGGCGATCTGCCCAATCATATTTCGCCATCTGCCATTTTGTCCAACAAAGCAGTCAGGAGAGTTAGTAGATTAACTTGGGAAGAACATGAGTGTACTGACGCCTTTCCGCAGTTAAAACAACATTCCTTCTGATGTTCATTCATGTTTATTTGATGCTATAAATTAACTAGAAGGAGGAGATGATCGGTTCACGAGCAGCTTTAACTGAGGCTCTACAGCGATCTGTCAGACACATTAAAAAGCCACAGACAAAACTGTATTTATTGTTTAAATTTCTTTAAAAAAATTACCAAATTTGAAAGGTGAGACTGTTTAATATAAAAAGTACCGCAAAAGTAACCTGGTCTGTCCTGTCTGTCAGCGCGTTGTCAGTGTCCTCTCTGCTCTGCGATGTATTTTTCTCTGCGTGAGATCATGGTGTGGCGTGAGAGCGGCGTAGCTTGTCGGACATAGCGACAGTAACTAAAGGGGGCGGGTCTTTGCGAACAGTCAATTGAGTCGAATGCATTTTTTTTATCTAATAAGAAAACGTGCATTTAGAAAGGTATTTACTGAATAAATTCCTCGATGCGCATCAAGCATCGGCATAACTGGACTAACCACTGGACCAATCTTGTTGTAATGCATCTGAAATGCTGTTTTGGTTGTTCTGAAATGCCTGAACAAAGTCTGTCGTCAAAGTGGTTTGGTATAAATCCCTTCCAGAACTATCGTACACAACTGCATTCCTAAACAGACGCATCCAAAAGCAAGATAACACGTTTATTGCGTTTTGTCTGCGTGCTCTGAGGTGCAAGTCATTTATTATGAATGAAAATTATTATATATCGGCTTCTACTGCAGAAACTTCCATTTTTCTTGGTGATATTTAGGGCCAGTTTATCAGGAAGGGATGATTTTATTTCCTTTGGCTCACTGGATGGAAACGGTGCTTTATTCACAATTGTTTTATGCGATATCCCTATTTTGCAACTTTGGATAAAAACATAGCAATTGAAATAAAGTGAAATGTTAGGGATTGAGCAAAGCTCCAGCTTCTTGAGTCTTTACCCCCCCTGTTTTAGTTTAGTATTGATGGTACTTTTGCATTGAATGGTTAATTCATCCAACAATTAGGATTTTTGTCATCATTTACTCACCCAGATATCCCAAACCCATATGGAGCAACATCTTGCAAAGTCTTCCTAAAGACGCATGCTACCAATGATTAGACAGATGAGAACCAGTGATGATTTTTTAAAGTAGCATAATTGAATTAAACTTGATTGAGGATTTTGATTTGAGACACAGATTTTAAGCAAATTCTAGCCTTCCTCACAGAAAGATATCTCTTCAGAAGATGTGAAATATTGAATGAATGTTCAATTTAAAAAAAATTCATGACGGTCAGCAGGAAAGACATTCATGAAATGTATGAGATTTTCATGCCTTTTTTTTGTACTTGTTTTCCCAGTTATATTACCTAAAAATCCTTGAAATAAGATAAATGTATTGAGAAGCAACAATTTGTAAGATAGTAAGATAGTTTTTTCAGAGAAAATGTTCATTAAATACAGATGTGTTTTTTCTTACTGCACTGGCAGAAAACCCCCCCAGTGCAGTTAGACAAAATATGCTTATTTTTGATATCATTCCTTTATAGATTTAATATATATTTTTTATTTTTTTATATCTTATATGTCTTGTCTAAAGGTGTTTCTCATATTTGATAGTATTTCCATATTTGATGGTCAAATTGTGACCATGAGAAAAATGGAAAACATGATGTTTTGTTCAACTCTACCAGAATTGTGATTCCGTGGTATTCTTTGATCTACCTCACAGTGTAGTGTAAATACCCCAGTATATGAATAATACATATCTCTTCCTCTGTTCTTCCATCTCTTCAACACCAAACCCATTTCAGAAGAGATCAAAACAAAATAGTGCTTTCAGTATGAATAAGATGCAATACTTCAAAAAATGATTGTCACTATACAAATTATGCTTCATTATTTGGTTGTGCATATTATATTTCATCCTATTTACATTTGAGTATTGCTTGAAGAAACATTTGTCTCATTTTAGGGATTTAAGGTATTTTTACTGGAAAACAAGACAAAGTAATTTTTCAATGCATACTACTCTCCAGCAAATGTGTTTTTTTTTATCAAAAGAATGTTTTTAATGAAAGTTTGATCTTTTTCCACCTTAATATATCTATATTTGAGGCTGCTGAGTTGGATTAGTGTTTTAGTGGGTCTGTAAAGGTTGAACCTCTCAGGCTTCATACAAACATTTTAGAAGCTGTCGACACTTGCTAAGTAACCATATCCAGCCTTGACGTGGACAGAGCAGAGCGGTGCTCTGTAAATCAGTGTTTTACGAAAATAATCAGCATGTGACTCCAGCTTTTCTGTGACAGCTCTTCTGTAATCATCCGAGCTCACATTGGAATCACAGGATGGGCTGGAGTCACAGTCACACATGATCTTATCTAAGACAGAAGACTTATCTCATCCTCATGTGTCCCTCACACAGAGTTCCCGATCCTCACATTCCAGCGGCACAGACTCGCGGTCCCTGATTTGAGTCATTGTGGCTCACAGGGCCCCCTGTGCTGTGAGGTCTAATGTTGGGTCTGGCGTAAAGCCCTGTTCTCTTTGGCCATATAAGGACCCTTTCAGGTCTCTTGTTAGCTGTGTTATTCTTAGTCTGTTTTCAGAGTGAAATAATGACATCGTCTGGAAGACTTGCCATGAATGGAATTGGAAGGGATGTGGACAACTCTTTCCTGGTTTACACTTTGATATCGAGGAACTGAGCAGCTGCAGTGCTAGTGGTGTTATTGTTATTGGAAATCCATTATGTTAGTCAGAACTGCATGTTTCTGATAAACATTAGTCATGGGTGTTACTGCCACTAATCAGCATTTAAAGTGAGTCATGTCTTGAGGAATTACATTTATCTTTTGAGATATTCATTGTACTATGAAAACATTCAGTAAGATATAGAGGTTGATGTCAACATTCATTTCTATTCTACCCATTTTTACATTTGCGATTTGATGCAGTTCCAATTTAAGAAATATATTTACAAAGAAAAACATGTTGGGCTAGACTTTATGCAAGATTTCTAAAACAATGTCTTCAATATTATACAATAGTCTGTGCAGCCAAAGTGATGTGAGTGGAAATGTAGATATTATTATATTTTGGTAAAGACATTGTTTTTGTTTTTGTAATAGCATCCTGCAATGAATTCTTTACAATAAGAAACATGTTTTAAGAAAGTTAATTAGGAGTATTTTTTTTTATTTTTTTTTGGATTAACTGTATGTTCACACCGCCGGTGGCGAGAGCGTCAAATTGGCTGGAAGCCATTCATTTTCAATGAGAGCCGGCGGCGAGGGCGGCGCGGCGCGTCTTGGACGGCGAGAGCGGCGAGAAGAGTTGAAATTTGTCAACTTTATGGTAATAAGCTATGACGCGGTTCGGCGGCAACCAATCGGAATGTAGAAGTCCTCCGCCTGAGAGGATACCAGAGAACACACTCCTGTAAACTTTGGTTCCGACCACATTAGTTCCTAAGCAAAATGGAGGAAAAGTTAATTATTTCTGTTGCGGGTTTCCCGTTATTGTACGACGTGTCCCTGTTTACATACAGGGACATTAATAAAAAGAACGACGAATGGAAAAAGGTGTCTGAAATTGTTGGTGTTTTGTTACTTTCACATTTAAAAGATTTTAATAGGTTAACTTATACCCTACGGTTGACCAGTATGCACAAAATATGATACTGATTTATGTTCAGTTCTTATTTGCTTTGCGGCTCCTTTAAATAAAGTTTTAAAAAAATCACGCATTCTAAAATCTACGTCAGAGCGCCAGAGAGTCCCCGAATCTCACGGCGTCGATGGCAGGGCGGCGAGAGCGAATTTTGCCGCTCTCGCCGGCGGCGGTGTAAACGTACAGTAAGGGTTGTTTTTTCATTTAATTTTTAAACGTTTCTTCCCCGTCTGTTTATTGAAACCAAGCTGCAAAAGCGACATGCTCTGTATTTATGAAGATTTTCTGACATCAACGTATTACTGTCCATGTTTAAGCACCAACAATGCCTATTCATAATCAGAAACCTTGCCTGTCCTGTTGAGGCTATAGGTAATATGGAGAAATTAGAAATTCTGTCATGAAATTCTAGGTGCCGCAGGCTGATAGGTCCTTCTCAACTCGTCTGCTTGCAATCACAACCTTCTCTATATAGGGCACAGCTGATTGGTTTCCTACTGTATCATTAGCCAGTGAGCTCGCTGCTCAACCTTCAAATGCTTGATCAGCATTTGCATTAGCAAATCCTCCACCTTCCCCAGCTCCACCTGTATAGATCTGCTATGGGAAATTCATGTTTGCTATATTGTACAGCAGCAGCAGCATGTCTTACTTATTACAGAAGCATTACAGATCTATTCCATCAAGACCAAACATATCAACATTGTCATATCCATTACCATGCCAAACTCTCAGAGAGTTGACGTGACAGATCTGCTATTACTATTATTCTTAACTTCAAAATGGTTAAGAAGAATAAAGTATTTGCTTGAGGGATGACAACGTTGGAATTGAGCTGTGTCCTTTTTATTTTTAGGTTTGCTGATCATTGAAGCATTTAGCAGCACAATTCAGCATAGATTGTTTTCTGTCTCGATGTAATGCATGGTCTGCACAAAGGTTATCAGTGAAGAATGGAATGTTTAAAACTAAATTGGACCTGACAGCACGCCCGCTGACTGTCTTAGCAGACCATGTGTGTGTGCGTGCGTGTGTGTGTGTGTATGTTAGACGTCAGGTGAAAACATTTGCAAAACAAAAGTCTTCAAAAGAAACATTCCTGTTATTGGCTTTGCTAACATGTCTTTAGAGGGCGGGGTTTTGGAGAGAAATGTTGACTTGCAAAATGTTACATATTAAGTTAAAAGTTAAAAGCACCTTTCACATTGTTTGAGCTATATTAAATGTTTGTTTAACAGGGAAGATAGAGATATACATGCTGATGTTTCCTCTACATTTGTGTGTGTGGGTGTATCAGATTAAGTGGACACAAGCTGTCTCGGCAATATAAGCAATTCCAAACATTTGCTCACTTAATTTTAACTGCTATCCATTTGTAAGACAATTATCATGTCTTATTCTTGCCTCCTCAACACACTGAACAACAGTCAGATCTGTTTGGAGTAAAATCTATGATCCACTTTAGCATCAGAGAGATAATGTTAGCTCTCTGTAATAGCGTTTGCTTTAGACCCGCATGGATCGTGTATAATTGAACAATCTTTTATCTCTACCTAATTGCCCCCCTTCTTTCATTCCGACATGCACGTTTTCCTCGTCCCCTCCCCCACCAAATGTCATCGGCAATGCTGTTATCGCAGGACAGGACGGTGTGATTGACAGCCCCACGTCAACCAGGCTCGCCATGGCAACACCTCCTGTCTCATTTGAATAATGAGGGTTCGATACATCGAGATTAACAGCCTTAAATGTCGTTCAACATTTAAGTCTGCAGGAATTCCCTGCGTTTGACAGCTGTCGCTGCTGGTGCTTTTCCACCAGGGCTGGTCTGCTTACGTACAGCTAGAATGGTCAAGTGTGAAATAGATGTGCTCTTCGAACCCCCACCAAACGCACCGCTCCCCCAAGAGTGTTCCCTGGCAGCTGTCATTACACTACTAAGGTGTAAGGTCTCCCTCTAAATTGGACCACGCTGAGTAAGAGCGCAGTGGGCTGTAACACTAGCTAGCGCTTGCGGCTAACAGCTGTCTGTACGCAGGTCACGTTACACGCAAACATAACTATACATAACTAGGTGAGGTCTACCGAATCATTTTGCTATTTTTAAAGCTGTGGGAACTTCATGTCACAAGGGAATTGAGCTAATTTGACAGAAAATGGCACAAGTGCCACTTTTTTTTTTTGCTTGTCCCTTACTGTAGTGATTTTATTTAATAAATTTTTTTATCTATATATAAAAAAATTTTTTGTCATATGCCTGAAGAAAAACTATTGTCCTATTGATACTTTATTTTATCTATTTATTTGTCATTTGTTTGTTATTGTTTTGTTTTAATTTTTTTATTTTGTGCCTGGGAAAAAAACCTTGCTCCCTACATTTGGTACTCCCTTTTATTTATTTATTTGTATATTTCTTCCCTCCCACTCACCCTCCCTCCTTCCTTTGGGATCATTTGACAGAAAATGGCCTTTTTCCAAATCACTCGATTTGTCGTTAGCGTATTTTGCATCTTCTTGTCTAATATGTGACGGAAGTGAGTGAAGCACTACGGATGTTTAATTTATGGCAGATTGAGGGCTGATTTTCATGGTTTCTGGTTGTGCGTGGGAGGAGGGGAGACCCACCTCATGTCTTCTGCTCATATGGGGAAGCCCCCCCCCCCCCCTCTCTCTCTCTCTCTCTCTCTCTCTCTCTCTCTCTCTCTGCCACTGCAGCAGGCCACACCCACTCTGCGTCCAATACCAGCCAGCTTTTCAATTGTAGACCTTGGATGGCTGCAGCAGCGAGTAGATGTGTGAGTGTGTGTATGTACGGATAGGGGTGTGGTGGTGGGTGTATTGGCATGTAAAGAGAGAGATTGAAATACATACATTTATGTAAGCGATCATATACATTACAGACATATAAGACCTCTTTGCACTCAGGGTCTTGATCACCCTCTCAGGGTTTATTTTAACCAGCTGTCTGTACATTATCCCACCCATTAGGCTACATAGATTTCAGTTTCTGGATATTAAGGGTAAGTTTACATGGCAACGATGTACTAAAAACAGAAAAGTTTTCCCTTTTTCCGTTTTTTTTTTGCGAACAGATGACAACGTTAACTAAAAACACTGTATTATGCTGACAGGCCAGTAGATGGCGATGTCACTTGTAAAGAAACACTAGTACGCCCCTATACCCTGAACAAAGTTTGCCGCACGAGTCCTGAAAAATTAAGCCAAAACATTTCAATCGCTCTACTTCACGCTCTGTACTGCGTAATCGGTGCAGGATGCCAGTGCCGTATTGGACACACACACACACGTGCATGTCAAATTTGCGTTTTTTTTTTTAGTTTACACTGAGGTGATAACAGTATTGGTATCGTTGCACTTTGAATCCCGCTTTAAAAAGTTAGCATTTTCAGGCCCCCAAAATGCCGTTATCGTCTAAATGACTGGCCGTTTTTAGTTGAAAATGGTGTTGTGTAAACGACCCTTAAGATATTGCATAAAACATTTGCTTGCATTTATTTGGTACACTCTTTTATCCAAACAATGCTACCAGTTAATCAGGGTTAATCAAGGAAGAAAGTCCCTAATATTCCAAGTAGGCAATATCTGAAAAGCTAGTTAGTCCCTAAATGTTGCTTAGAACAGCATGAAAAAAAATATTACAGAAAAAAATTCCATAACCTTATACACACAGTAAGGCATGTATATGAAAACATATCATAATTCTAAAAATGTTTGCTCATTTTGTTTCACAGGGTTAAGCATTATACAGTATTTAACGAAAGGCACAATGTCAGCATGTTCTCTGTTACATTATTACTGTAAAAACTTTCCATAACCTTGTACTGTATGTACAGTAAGGCATGTAAATGAAAACAACTCATAATTCCCTGTAGCCTAATTATGGCTCCATAATGTAAACTCTCCGTATTCTTGCCAATATTTGCATCATCTAATTTGTAGAGATTAAAAGAAATAACACCAAAGACGAAAAAATATCATGGCCATGATTTCCAGTGAATGTGTGAAATAAATACATTGGTATGGTAAATGCATATAAATCTAAATGTAAACATTTCATTACCGTTTAGTGCTGTTTAGTTTAGTTTAATATTAATATTATTATTATTATTATTAGTTTAGTTTGTATGCGTGTGCATTGAAGGTTCATGGTGGTAAAAATATACTTAAAGTTAACATAAAAACAGCTTTCACTACGCATTGAAACTTCTACAGTGTGAAAACAGAAGATTTAGCTGGAAGTTTATTTCATTAAGATTATGAAAAACAAAATTGCATTCACGGAAACATGCATAAGACCAACATTGTTTATTAGAAAGTAAATAGCCATGTTGATTTTTTTCTCTCTTACAGAATCAAATTAAGATAATGACTTGACTGCAGTGTGAAGAAGGTGGGATGTATCTAAAGGTCAGAGGGGTCAAAGGTCAGAGGGATAATTAGAGACCCAGAGGGGTTCAGTGTCAGCATGTGTTATAGCGTGTGTGCATGCGACTGGTGATGTGGGTTTCTCTGACAGAAAGATGGGGTCACGGGGTTTGGCATCTATCACAAGTGATCGCATCAGTGACGACAGCTAGGCCAGCAGTTCCCCAAATGCGCGTAATTGTCATTGACCAGCGGTGTCACGATTCTTTAAGCTCTGATAGCTGCACACGCACAGTCGACCCTGTGTTGGATTGGTTTACTCAGGTAAAAATTAAAGCATTAAGTCACAAGAGTCCTTGCAGTGATGTGATTACTCTATAGTTCAGATGCAATGCGATCACAGATGTGTAATATATTTGTTTGTTATAGCAGCTTCAAACACAGCTCAGATTTTTTGCATTGAAGTATGTATAACTTGCATTATATAATGTGCCATTGTCATAAAACATCCAATAGGGTGACAAACATGCCCAATCATTTTGCCGTCTGTAAAAGAAACAACATTTAACAGTTATTGTATCTTTTTCTTTTTTATCAAGTGCCTTTATACCTATTTGTCTCCTTCATCTAGTACATTTAATTTAATTATCTTTTACTAATTTTGTTTTCCAAGCTTAAGCATTACGAGTGCCTAAAAATGTCTGGTATTTATTTATTTTATATTTTAAATTATTATAATTATTACTAACAAATATTTTGAAAACATAAAGAAAAGTATTTTTAATCTTCAGAGTAAGATTTTAATGTTCAGAGTAAGAAGAGATTGTCTAAATTTCCCTGCATGGTGAAATTACTTTTAATCATTATAAATATTTACTATATAATTTCAATACATCAGATTTGCTTCCATGATATAAATATATTCACTCATTACTCAATAATGTTACTCATAACTACTTAGGGCCTCATTACTGTATATATAAATATTATACATTGCATTTTTGTATTGCCATACACTCAGAACCAGAATATGTCCAAATATGGCCAAATTGCTGTTGTTGTTTTGAGTGGTGGTGATGATAGTAGACTCTTCCTCTCTGATAGGTTGTCTGGATGTACTCTCACTCTCCTCCACTCTCATACACACACTCACGCGGTCATGAATCAGACTGCAGCGCGTGAACCTCTATTTAGGTTTGAGTATGCGTCACACAGGGCTCTAGAACGCTCCATATCTGCGTCACGGTCTCAGCTCTGTTCGAGAAGGACTGTTTTTTTTTTTTTCATTTTTCTGTGACATAGACAGGTTTTATAATCAGTCCTTTTGCTCCTCTGCAGTGCTGCCCACCCCCTCTGCACTGCCACAGAAATGACCAGAAGGCTGTTCTGTACCGCTTCTGTCCTCCCCCGGCTCTAGAGCAGCATCACGCGCTCATGACGCTAGCATCTTTTACGTCGTGCTCCTCTCCACGGTCACAGCATCACCCATACAAAAGACTCAAGGCTAAATGATTGCCGTTTCTCGTGCGCACAATTTTTCTCTGTGTTCATTCATGCTGAGCTGAGATTTTGATGTGGAGCGCATGGGGGAGCTTTTTCACACATGCATTAACATGCACTGCACAGCCTTGTAATGTGGAGAACAGCAGGGAGTGGTTCTACACATCATGTTCCTGTGCTTACGTTCACATAGTTTTTTCCACACGCAAAGCTTAAGCACGACTTGCATTCTTTAATGTTCCTCCATGCAAGGGTTTTGTCTTGTTCTGTCTCCTCTTCAAAAGCAAATTACCGGTATCTTCAGGGTTCACTGCCAGGAGCTCTTCATTAGTTCTAATAGAGTTGCACTTGCAATAGTCTCACAGAGGTTCTTGTTATTTCTTATTGTGTTAAAGGGAAGGGATAGTTCACCCCAAAATGAAATTTCTGTCATTAATTACTGACCTTCATGTCGTTTCAAACCTGTAAGACTTTCGTTCATCTTTGGAACACAAATAAAGATATTTTTGATTAAATCTGAGACTTTTCTGTCCCTCCATTGACAGCTATGCACTTTGACACTTCAAAAAGTTCATAAAGAGATTGTAAAACGAATCCATATGAATTGAGCGGTTTAATCCAGATTTAATTTAGTCTTTTATCCACATATAAGCATTCATCAGCGAGCATAAACAGAAGCTCAAACCGAACTTGCTTGACGACGCACAAGAACAATCTTCTCGCGGAAGCTCAAACGTGCTGCGTAACACGAGAATGGACCTCATTGGTTCTTGCAGAAGCTCAAATGTGCTGCGTAACACGACAATGAACCTCATTGGTTCTCGCGGAAGCTCAAATGTGCTGCGTAACACGAGAATGAACCTCATTGGTTCTCGCGGAAGCTCAAATGTGCTGTGTAACACGAGAATGAACCTCATTGGTTCTCGCGGAAGCTCAAATGTGCTGTGTAACACGAGAATGAACCTCATTGGTTCTTGCAGAAGCTCAAATTTGCTGCGTAACACGACAATGAACCTCATTGGTTCTCGCGGAAGCTCAAATGTGCTGCGTAACACGACAATGAACCTCATTGGTTCTCGCGGAAGCTCAAACGTGGTGAGTAACACGAGAATGAACCTCATTGGTTCTTGCAGAAGCTCAAATGTGCTGCGTAACAAGATAAATAACCTCATTGGCTCTTAAAAGTGATAAACATTGGTCAAAAACATACATTTACACAGAAACTGACCTCCAAAAATAACTTTTAAATGCCAACCTTATATTTAGCTAAACTGTCAGAGAACGGGATGCACAGGATTGTGGGATATCAAAGGCAGTTAAGGATACATCTGTGCTGCCTTCAAGAATCGATCAGATGAAGGTATCTTAGGAGACAGGAAGTGAAGCTAACATTGGATTCGGACGTGCCTTGATGCCTTCCTAGGAATGCATCCTCTGAAGCCGGCATTTCTCAGTTTACGGATGCAGCCAGAGTAGCGTTGGTGTGTGTCCAGGAACAGGGTTGGGAAACATTGTGTTAAAGTTTACCCAAAAATATTCTGTCATCATTTCCTCACCATCAAGTTGTTCCAAACCTGTATTTCTTTGTTCTGCTGAACACAAAAGAAAATATTTTGAAGAATGTCGGTAACCAACCAATTGATGGACCCCGTTGACTTCCATAGTATTTTTTTTCCATTCTAGTAAGCCTGTCAACTGTTATTCTTCAAAATATCTTCTTTTTTGTTCAGTAGAAGAAATTCATACAGGTTTCAAACAACTTGAGGGTTAGTAAATTATGACAAAACTTTCATTTTTGGTTGAACTATCCCTTTAAAGTACTCCAGGAACCCAGTGATAACTTTTACTATTGTGCTACAGGTTTGACATATTTTTTTTAGGCCAGCATTTTAGCGCTTCTAGTTCCATCGTCCTGAAGTCAATGGGTTTTGGCCTGAAATAAGGTCTGTGGTTTACACAATCTGAAGATATTTTCACGTTTTATTCTACGACATTGTAACTTTTTTGTTCTTGAGAAAGGCGATTGCTAAAACAATTTTTTGGTTCATGCCGAACAGGTAAAGTCATCTACTCTTATAAAATTTGTTACACCTGACTAAGTCGCACAAAAATTGCAGTGTTGAGAGAAAAAAACATAAATATGTCACTGGTGGATAAGTCACTTTTTAATATTACATTCATTAATCATGTAAAATAGCATTAAATAAAACATAACATTTACAAATAAACACCATGCCATTTTAGTTCCCCTCTGGAATTAAAAATAAAAGTATAAAACAAACATAACTTATAGTGGCATTTATTTATTATAAACACCAAGCATAATCAAATTTATTTAAAGCGAAACTGAAACTCCCAGCATGTGGAAAATGCGCTATACAAATTAGGCTCACGTGCCTCTTATCATTCAGCACAAATTCAAATGTGTGTGCTTTGCATGTGTTTTATATAAGTTGCAACATGTTTCAGATGAGGAAAAAATGCAACTTGTATTCCGTTACTGTGTGCTCTTATTTTGGAATATTTTGGTAATATTAAGCAATATCATTGACTTGACTGCATTGACACAATAGACCTTATTCACTGCAGCGCCATCTTTTATTTTTAATGGGAATGAAAGCGAGGCTGTGAGGGATAGACATACACTCTTCAGTGGGTTGTACTGTGACTTAATGCGTTTTTGGATTGTTCTGCTGACGTAACACTGTGTCCTGTTTCCTGCGGTGATGCTTTATAGCTGATTTTAACTCGTTCATAATTGATGAACTTTACACAGTTATTGAACTGAACTGAATCAACACTGAATTGACTTCAGCTGAACATCATTGCATCACTGATCATTATTTTCCTATTTATCACTGTAAAGCTGCTTTGAAACAATCTGTATTGTATACAGCGCTGTATAAATAAAGGTGACTTCACTGGTCTTTTTGGCAAAAACTACACTGTTAAAATGATTTTTCGAGGTTGTTAATTAAAAAGATTTTATGAGAAAATACAATTTCTACTAAATTTCACGTTTAATTCCATGTTACTTGCCATTTCTTTGTAATCGTTTGTGATATTTACTAGCCATTTCTGAAGTGTTTTTTTTTCTTCAGTGTACAGTTACCATGATACAATAAGAAAAAAGCATGATAAAAAGCCTCATCAGTGGGTTACATCACCTTAATTCCCAATCTGGGTCGTGACTCGCACGATAAGAAACACTGACCTACTTGACTATACAGTATGTAAAATCTCAGTGTGTTTACTTCCTGTTTGTGACTGTGTGCACTGAATAGGATGTTTGGATCAGACCTTGTGCCCTGACCCGTGGCCTCGGCGCTCTCACATGGCAGGTAGTGTGTTCAGCATGTTCTGGAGAGATATCGATTGGTTTTAGCAATCCTCGGAGGACATGTGTGTGTGTGTGTGTGAGAACGAGCAGAGAGGTCGCTTAGTATTAATAGCACACAGGAAGCTGAGTGGCCACTTGCTCAGCTCCCCCGTGACTGCGGATGTAGCGGATGGATGCTGTGGATGCCCGTTCTGTGACGATGAGGGATACTCAAAGCCTGCTGGGGGCTGTGGGGGAGGACAGGAAGTGTGACTGTGTTCAGAGATGACCTTAACATATAGGCGATACTCAGTGTCCTGGTCCATTACGATGAACACAGGCCTAGCGCTGCTTGTGTATGGTGTGTATGGTGATGATAGAAATGTGACAATTTTGGTTATTTGATCACTAGCTAATGTTATGACAACATAAATACTGGGATTTGCTGTCCTACACATAAAAGCAAGAGATAATAGATGACAGTGGTCTTTTTTTTACGTCGTATGTCATGCAATCATCCCTTCAGTGGTAAATCAATATTCACATATAAATGTGTTTATTTAGCAACATTGGTAGCACTTTATTTTATAGTCCTGTTTCGCATGTAGCCTACATACTATGTACTTACTGTAATGACACTAACTGGGTAATTACTAGGTACTAACCCTGAACTTAACCTTAAAGGGATAGTTCACCCAAAAATGAAAAAGCCCATGATTTACTCACCCTCAAGTCATCCTAGGTGTATATGCCATTCTTCTTTCTGACGAAAACAATCAGAGTTATATAAAAAAAATGTCTTGGCTCTTCCAAGCTTCATAATGGCAGTGAATGGTCGTTTCCAAAGTCCATCTATCCATCATAAAATTGCTCCGGGGGGTTAATAAAGGCCTTTTGAAGCAAAGCGATGCATTTGTGTAAGAAAAATATCCATATTTAAAACTTTATAAAGTAAAATAACTAGCTTCCGGCCAAACAAAGATACGGATTCCACTTAAGTGTATAGCGCAAATTATGCAAGTAATGCGACGTAGTGCTAATATTTACGCTACGCCATGACGCACTACGCTACTTCCGACGTCACAAGTTGCGCTTTACACTTAAGTGGAATCCCTATCTTCGTTTGGCCGGAAGCTAGTTATTTTGCTTTATAAAGTTTTAAATATGGATATTTTTCTTACACAAACGCATCGCTTCCCTTCAGAAGGCCTTGGAGCAATCGCGTGGAGCAATTTTATGATGGATAGATGCACTTTTATGGACTTCAAAACAGAAACGGCCATTCACTGCCATTATAAAGCTTGGAAGAGCCAGGACATTTTTTAATATAACTCTGACTGTATTCGTCTGAAAGAAGAATCTCATATACACCTAGGATGACTTGAGGGTGAGTAAATCATGGTCCATTTTTCATTTTTGGATGAACTATCCATATAAAACTGTTGTTACATTACATTACTCAGTGTACTCACTCATTAAAACATTACTCACTGTAAGTACATCGAAAGTGCATGTACTGTAAAATAAAGTGTAACCGCAACATTTATTGCCTGTGATGTCAAATATAGTCTCATGTAGCTAGGCTTTTGTATATTAAAATGTAGTCTGGTCTCTTTTGTGTGACCTATAAAGTGAGTGACATAGGTCCTTCTTATAATGCTTAGAGATGGAAATTTGAAATATATATATAATACATCCTCACCATTGGCAGTTGATTTTGTACCCTGTACTTGTATATAAAAACGCCACATTTGACATGTGCCTATGCAGTATCTGATGCCTGAAGTTGTTACTACGTCAGATGTGGCATTTTTATGAGGCTGGTTGTTTTTACTGGGTCTTTCATAGTGGGTGTTCGGAATAGAAATTGTCAGTTCATTTCAATTTCCTCTGTGCTTTATCAGCCTCTTAAACACTAGAAAATGGAAAGCAGTCATCAGTAGCAATAGTGTTGATGAAACCGAAGAAAAATATTCATTAATTGACATGCTCCAATCATAATGCTCAGTCATTCCTCTCTTCCCTGTGGCCCTGTTCAATTCCTCTTTCCCCTTCAGAGGGCTTCAGATCAGGTGTGACGTAAAATTTATTGAAATAGTGTCACTCAAAGGCACCGATGCTTCATGTGAACATCATAAAAACCTATTAAAAATCCATTTTTATGGCTCTTTTTAAGAGTCTTTTCGTTCCAGTCCATTAACAATATTCCATCAAGCTAGAATAGCACAGAGAATCCATATTTTCAGCATTTAGTATTTATGTGTATGTTTTCCAACCATTAGTGAAAATACAATACAGATCTAACAAACCTCTGACATTAGTGCAACTGGCTAGATTGCAAATAAATATATCAATTAAATGCTATATTCAATAATAACCTTTAAAGGAATGTTCTGGGTTCAAGTTTAGTGCACAGATGCTGTTGATTACAAAAGACAATGATTTCAATGGTCTGTAAAAGCAAATAAAATCACATTTGCATGAATGCATGGACGTATTCTGAAGGGTTTAAAATCAGACATTTACAGCTTATCTTATTGTCCTTTTTTAAAGTGATTTACTGCTCTATAGGCAGATAAACTTATTGTTATACTATACCAATGGATTCCTGCAGGTAAATATTGTTCAATATTTACTTTATTTTCAAATAGTCACTGGGTTTAGCAACTTTACATGCATGAGTCAAGTTGAGATATTACAAATAGAAAGTCTATTTATACCTTGTAATTGTAACATTTATAGCAATTCAATGTCTTGCCATTAGACTTCCACTAAGTGCATGACTTCAATTGAGTGTTGCCGTTGTTTTTAATTTAATGTTAGAATTGTATTTTATTTTCAGTTTGGTTTAGTTTTTGTTAGTTTTAGCTATAGCATTGTTAGTTTTAGTTTAGTTTTTTTTTTTCAGAGATTTTTATTTAAGAAATGTTAAAGTTAATTATTGCTAACTAGTGGCATTTTCATGTTCAATAATGTAAGTTTTTTTGTAATATACCATACTAAAATTGACCATTTTTGTTTTTAGTCACATTTGTAGTCATTATGTATTTCTACATTATGTAAGTTTAGCTTTCATGCTTTCAGTTTATCCCAGTTATGTTAGTTTTTGTTTTTATTTTTATTTCAGTTAATCAACATTTTTTATGTAGTTTTCATTTAATAACACTGCTGCAAGCACAGTTTATTGTTTTCACAAATCGATGAACTAATCATTTTTAATAATTGGTAATCAACAGCATGTCACAGATGCGTCTTGAGTTATATTGAACCCAAAACATTCATTTAAAGTGAATGGATGAACGTGAGGGTTGCGTGTTATTACTTACGGTCAGACTGCTCCTGTTCGTCATCCAGTCCCAACAGCTGTTTCACTCAGTCCTGTGTTCAGAAGACATCATCACAGCTGCTGGCTATTAATGGCCAAATACCCCAGAATGCACCTTGTTCAGCAGCCGAATCCGACTGCGCTGATGTCACTGTATATCTATGCTTTGAAGCCTGACCGAATGCCGTTTAAAGCCTGGTGTTGCGCTGGGGGCCGCGTGTCCACAGACAGAGGCAATCCCAGCCTCTCTAATGTTTTTGTCTGTGGGGTTTATGGGGTTTTCTTATCCTCACATTACACTGTTCAAGAGAGGCCATGTTTCAGGCTTTAGCGCTTCTTTGTTCTTCCTCTCTGGCCCCTGACAGAGGAGATACGGTGGCACGTGTTCGCTTGTTGTCACAGTCGGACAATGTGTCTGTGTTGCTCTTGGCGACTGGTTATTGAGTTTGGGATTTTCTTTTGAATTGTTCTCTTGAAATGCTATTTTAAAGTAACATTTCAGCTTATTTTCTATGTAGTGTGTATAAACAACATATGTGGCTTCATCCTTCAGATATGTGAAAATTACTGAGGCCTAGCAGATGCAGGGTTTAACAAATGGTTTCTTAAAACCCCTTCCTCAGCAAGGACCACTGGTGATCCTGATTTTTTTTTTATTTTATTTCATTACTAGTTAAAAACATCACACTCTTACTTAATCTGGACAATATTAGCTTTATTAGGATGGTTTAAAACCCCAGCTAAGATATTTGACCACTGTTTATAATTAAACTGGTTTTCAGTGACATTAATTTCTTAATTTATCCCAGGAGTGCAAAATAATTCATCTGTAACGTTCGTTATTTGGAATAGAAATCATCACTTATACAGCAGCCATTCATCTCATCTCCGGTTTATTTGTGTTCATATACATACAAATTCCACGATCCGCGAGGGATATTAGTCCAATGGTGCGCACATTTGGAGAAATAATGAATTATTATGAAATTTTTTTAAAATATTTTATAATGCAGAAACACATTTCTATTCAAATATACTTGAAATAAGCGATCAAAAATGCTAAAAACAGCTAACAGAGCTAGCGATGACTCTATTCTTCCTGACTCGAGTAAACAATGACATCAGCGCGATATGATTCGTTTCTAAATCTGTCAATCATCACGTGTCCAAAGTGCCTTGAAACGCACAGCAATATTCAATGTGTTGACATAATTTCCACTGCAACAGGAAGTCAGAGCGGGACATGCAGTATCGAGCAGCTGCTCCCCTCTTTTAAAATAGCCAATAGCGTTTCGTTTATATCACAGCCCGGCCAGAGCCGTTGAGCTCGGTGAAGCCGCAGTGTCCTCCTTATCTCTAACTGTTTCTCATCCAATATCCTCCATATTGCACTCCAAAACGTGAAACCAGACTTCATTCGCCCCAATGGAAAGCATATTTTCACTGTCTGAATTATTCCCTATCCCCTATATAGTGCACTAGAATAGTAAATGTGTGAGGAGTGACCGGTTTCAGCTGGAGCGTTAGCGTCTATTTATAGTGTAGAGGGGCAAGACGCTTTAGATTCTACAGAGCATTTGATTGGACAGAAAATCTGATGAGAAGCTGAAGTGTGAAGTGATGTCATCAAAACCAATGATCCATATTGGTGGAAGTGAGAGACTGTATGTTTTGAATGCTTATGTCTTCTAAATGTAAATTTTGTCATTGTTTTGGAGCACACTATAGCTAATAACAGTAAGGCTAACATATTCATTCTAAAAGCCAAAAAACGTGAATCTGTGAAATTGTTCTGTTGAGACAGGACGAGTGTTAGGTTGAGAATTATTTGATTATGTGTTGTTGCTGGTCATGAATTGAACTGATTATGACACCAGTCTCAGAGTAGGCCAATATATTAGACCACACCCTCTTACCAAAGCCCCACCCTCTTACTCAAATATGTAAAATTATTCACAGGCAGAGAACACTTCTGATTGGCTAAAAAGAGTATTTTGAGAGTTTTAACAGAAGTATGACAACTATTTCAGTGATCGCTGTTAAATAAAAGGGCTATTTTTTGTGTACTACCAACGCTATCTCACGACCAATTCGTACGAATTCGTACAAGTGATTAAAAGGTGGCTAATTTGTATGATTTGTCTAAACCCACGTGATTTAGAGGCGGGGTCAGGGGTAGGTCATTCGTACATAGGCAACTCGTAAAATATGTACGAATTAACAAACATTTTACGAATTCGTAGAAGTGAGGTCGTATGAATTCATACGAATTGGCCACCTCGTAAAATCCGTACGAATTGCCGTGAGATCGGGTTGGTACTACCACACAAAATAACCCTTTTGCAGCACCTTTAAGTGTGATTTCTCTATTGTCTGTAGTAATTGGTAGCCAGTCACAGATACTTTCCATGTAGATTTGAAAGAATCCTTTATTCCTTTAAGGATCGACATTGATACACACCGTATACATGCATATAGGATATTCAGTCAATGAGTCTAGATCGTGTGAATGTTTTTATTCTGATATTTTAAGCAGAAGTGTTGAAGTATTTACTTCCTCTTAGCAGCTGTTCAGTGTTTCTCATAGTCAGGATGGGAAGAACAGGTTTAAAAAAAAAAACTTAACTTAAATCCTCTGTGTTTAATTTTAACATGTATATTATACACACACACACACACACACACACACACACACACACACACACACACACACACACACACACACACCAGTATATTTAAATTAAACCCAGGGGATTTTAAGTTGTATTTTTTTTTATTACTTAATAGCTATATAATGTATCTAATTTCAGATACTATACCCCATTATAATCCACTTAAACCACCCTGCATCCATGGTGCATGTGATTTGTATGTTAGCGCCCCAGGGAACCCAGCAAACGGAAGCATCAGATTTCCCTTATCCAGTGAATTGCTCAATCCTCCTCCAGGAAGCAGTGATATTGATTCTTTTCCATGCTGTATTAAAAGTGCTGTGTGTCCTGAACACATTTTTATAACCAGCACTTCCTGCTACTGGTTTATTCATTTGATTCCCACCCGATCCATAATGCACCTCATCCTGTCTGTCAAACATGATTAATATGTTTTAGTGACATGCAAAGTAACCTCTACCTATGTTGAACGGCCCCAAGCCGGTGAGGCATGACCGTGTCGTCAGTTTAGATAAATGCGTCAAATGATCTGTGTGGTCACAAGTTGGTCTTAAAAAAAAAAAGCGTTGTCTTGAATGTATTAGCTGTGAAGGACTATTATTATTTTCCATATTTAAGATAAGATAACATATTAAAAGTATAAAAAACAAATGCTAATTATGTTGCTTTGTGTATCTATTTAATTATATTATGTATGCTAATTATGACTACACAAGTCACAATTGTCTAATATTTTTTGTCTTTTTTTTGCTTTTTAATTTAGTAAATACTGTATGTAAAAAAAAAATAAAATTAAAATTAAAATTAGGCCTAATTTATATTTCCCTACATAAAATAATTAATTTCAATCATACAAGCATAAACCTTTAGATCAGTTTTGTAAAAATGTGTCCAAACTGTATTAATTTATTCATTCATTTATTTTAATGTTTTTTTTTTATATATGACAAACTTGCTTTAGCCTTTTGCTGACAGACATCAGAACTATTGCTAACTATAGATCTTAAGGGAAAGGAATTTAAAAACCAGAATCTGAAATGTTATTTCAAGAATGAAAAGAGACTTTGAGGGCAGCATTTCTTTCATCCGCCAGATTCTGACAAGCGATGTGTCTTATGTGGAAAATGCTGCTCTGCGTTTACAGTAAACTCTGGGCATATTTTTAACGCATGTGTATTTTTAGCGTATGTGTTTTTCAGAGGGTTCATGGTCAGTGACCGTTTGCTACAGTATGTGGTTCCAATGTCATGACATCTTTTATAGGCATTTTTTCCTGTTGAAATGGAACGCTTGACCGTCTGTTGACTTCCTGTTTCTGCTTACGAGCAGTGGACTGAACACTGAGATCAGGAAGAAGGAAATGTACCTCCTTAGGGACGGGGAATGTTCTGTGATTTTACTCTTTATCCTCTCTCACCTGCTTATGTAACACATTTTTATATAGGCAAACTCGGAAACAAACAAAGAGCAGCTGGACAGGGAAGAAAGTCTGTTGTTTATTTGTATACATGCCGTGGAATTGAGTTTCATTATGCTGTGAGGACAGAGTAAACAGTTCTTATTCTTGTTAAGTAAATCTTCCATTTCACTGTAATTGCTTACAATGCATATTTATGCATTCTCAATGACATTTGACCTGTTTTAATGAATATTCATGTTTATGAATATTCATTCAAAAACCCATGCGTTTCATCTGAACGCTAGAATAAATCAAGAAGCTACACTGATTTTACCATGTTAAAATAACCGTATCGCTTGGTCTCAAGGCTTACAGCCTCTATAAAATGACTGCAACAACAATATGATAAAACATTGTAAAGTTAACTTTGATTTTTCACAAATCAAGTTAACAAATGTACACAAATTTACATAAACGTATAAATCGTAGTGTGTTAAAAAAAATCTTATTTTAGCAACTATCTGCCATAACATGACTGATTTTTCAAGAGTTCAATTCAAGTTTATTTGTATGCTTTTCACATTACATAGTGTTTTTCAATGTTACAATTCAGAAAGTATTCTGTTATCATTCAGAGATGAGTCTATCAAAGTAATGTCCATATGGGAGTAATACACAGCTATATTATAATACACTATGTGGTTAGTAAACATCATGTATTTAGTTAAGCAGACACAAAGGACATAGGCAGTAATTACAACTTGTGCTCGTAATGATTTCAATATAAAGATAATATTATAATATTTGATCGTTCTTTATGTCAATCCAAAGTTGGCGTCATTTGAAGTCTTTGTGATTGTCTGCGTCACCTGAAATCATCGCAAAAAGGTGATTTCTTACTGGGTCAAGTCAAAAGAGTCTGCACTCAAGTCTATGGGCCCTATCATACACCGGCACAATGCAGCGCCAGGCAAGTGTTTTTTGCTAGTTTCAGCCCGACGCAGTTATCATTTTCACGTCCTGCACCACGTTGTTTAAATAGCAAATGCATTTGCGCCTATTTGTGTGCCCGTGGGCTAAAATAGGCTGCACCATAGACCAATAAGTCAATGCCGCAATATTATTTTTTTTGTTATTTAAAGGGCACATTAGTAATATGTGGCGCGCATATAACGCTCGTACACTCTGCTTATTACACACACAGGGACGCCCAGCAGCACACAAACTAGCCAAATATAAAAAAAAGGATTACAGTGTAAAAGATTATTATTGTGTACATAAATATATGGTGGAATCTGGCTTGTCCTGTAGTAGATGGTCTGCTTGTGTGCTTTAACCTCGCGCACGGGCAGATCCGTTTCCTCTTTGGAGACGCGTTCAGTCTTTCCGCTTGCAAATTTCGCCATGTAAATAGCGAATCCGCCATGGCGCGAGCGCAACTGGCTTTTATAGGGAATGGGAGATGAGACTCTGATTGGTTTATTGCATGTTACGCCCAAAACACACCCATTACTCATTAAGAGAATAGAGACAACACTTTTAGACCAGTCTTAAACTAGCAAAAGTGGTTTCATACACGCCCTAAGTGCACGTGCACCGTGCACTTTAGACCATGAGCTTAGATCGTTACTATGTGTCTAATGTAAGTCAAAAGATTTTTTAATTTTTTTTAATCACAGATATGATTACTCATAATAATAACACCATGCACACCTTTCCTCAACACACTGCTTGACAGGCGTTTGTAGAGTGGTTTACAATGAACAAGGCTCATCCAGTCAGATTTTAGAGCCAGAACTATCAGTTTTATAAAATGTGATTTACAGTGAGCACTGCAGCCTGAGGGAGGCCATCATGGTTAATGGTGTTATCCACATAAACCACATCGCTGCAGGACATGTGTGAAAGACATGTAAAACTACAAGGATATCAGTATATCTTTCCATCCTGCCATCTCTGCCTCCGTCTTACTGCGGTTTGAAAGTCGATAGGCCCGTCCCAGTGTGGAGCTGGAGCGAAGGAAAATGAGTGGGCTGCTATATTTAGACTCTCTGGCAGGTGGACAGAACCAGAGCACATCTATATATAGAGCTGAAGGGAAGGGAGAGCATGTCACAGATGGGTATTCTGGGACGGCCCTGAGTGACGGTCTGACCCCGCCCTGGGGCTGCAGCTCTTCCTGTGTATCAGTCACCGTCCCGAACCGCTTCTGTTCTGGTGTCTGTCACTGCGTCTGGCACTGACGGCCGATTGGGCAGACGCTGTGTGAATTATTGAGCAGTTGGGGAGTTTCTGTGAGGAAAATGTTGTGCATATCACGTTTCACCTTGCTCATAAACCTCGGCCTTACTTGTGTTCCCGCTCTGGCACTCACAGCGCATTATCGTTCATTTATAATTTGCTTCACGGCAAAGGATTATGTGAAAGAACTAGACAAATTTTAACTTAACACAATTTTCCTCATTTAAATCCAAAAATCAGAAATAGAAATGGCAAAGTACATAGTCAAATCTAAATGTATTCAGACACCTTCAACATTTCTCACAGTTTATTCGCTATAGTTTAGAAAATGGTAATACAATATGACAAGAACACAGTTGATATCTCACAGGTTTTGGCCATCCTTTCTTTTAGACTGTAGTTGTCAGTTGTTAAATTTAAGTACACAATTAAATAATACTAATATAGCTCAACCAATTACCAAGCAATGCTTCATTCAGTCTGTGGTGTAAAAAAGTGGCATTAGCAGTTAAAGAAAAAATACTTAAGCAAAACATGGTCAGGACAAAGTGTCTGAACAGTTTTTGGTCCCAAATGTTACTGGTAGTCCACTGTATGAAGAATTTTTGGGTATAATATGTCCCAGTTTACATGAATGAACTATAGTGTCCTGCACTCACTAGTAAAAAAATATTAAAAAAATGATATCTGATGTCTGAATAATTCTTGGTTTGACTTTAGATCCTGTTAGAGTTGTGTAAATAGGCCTAATGCTGACAGAAAATGGACCATTGGGAACTTTTGGATTGGGGAGGTTTTGAACTTGGATTAAGATTAATAAGGATTTCTCAGGGATTAATAAAGCACAATAGATTTGATGTCATGTCAACACATGCAGAGAGATTAACACGCCATGCAGAACATGAACGGTGTGTCAGGAGCTGATAGTCAGTTCGGAAGGGTGATGTCTAATTCCCAGTCCTATAATCTCAGACCTTAAGAGAGGTGTCAAGAGCCGAGATGCTTCAGTCACATCCGTTTAGCGTGACCACTGGGGTCCAGTGTGGAAACGCATGGAAGAACAAGCCCTATAGCGCTGGATGTGTTTGTGATAAGATGGCGGCCGCTCCAGTGGTTACGCTGATGGGTTTTGTCCACATGCAGACATGTGCTGGTTCTAGATAACAACAGCTCTGCTCAAGTCAACCTGTCCAATTCATTCAGCTGAATACCTGCAGGGCAGAGAGGAGGAGGAGGAAGCCTGAGATGCACTTTACAATAATGGAGGCCAATCACATATTGAGATTCTATGACGTTTATGTTTTATGAATTTCAGAGGATTGAAATGGAAATTTTGGTTGATGCAGTAATTTTGTCATTTACTATTTTGTTATTTCATTGTTTTAATTATTTTTTATGAATTGTATAGAATGCATTAACCTCTAAGTCTAATTATTTCATTATATATTTTATTTATATATATTTTGTATATATTTATTTTATATAAAATACACTAATGCTCAAGAAACAAAAAAAAATTTACATTTTTTTTTTTTTAAATCAACAAGGATGCATTATATTGTTCAAAAGTGACAGGAAAGACATTTCTTTATCAAAGAGAACTTTTTTTTATGTATTATTCCAAAAAACAAACAAACAAAAAAAACGATAGTGTAAAACGGTTTCATATGTTAGCTAATATAGAATAGCCAATATTGTTAATCTACATAATTTTGCGATAAAAACCCCCCTGAAAAAAAGATGGAAAACTGTTCAAACAGTTTGAATTTGAAATACAAGCCTTGCTATTATCTGCAAACACCACTGGCCTAAATAGACCACACTGATCATTAAAAATATATAATAATATTTTCCAGTATTGAAATGGTCATTGATATACGATGCATTTGCTTATTATAGAATTTTTTTTTTTCTCACCATTCTCTGTTGCAAGCCATAAGGATGATGTGATTTTCCTGGGAAGAATATGTGTAGTAAGAGGCATTTACTCTAAAGCATTTTGGCATGAAAGTATCTGCCCTCTGAAAGCGACACGCAAGCACGCGTACGTACAGGCCAGCAAAATCACTCGGACTCCTGCTGACATGCACGCTCTCACAGTAATTACCCTCAGAATGCATTTAGCATGCATGCATACACACAAGAAACCACATACTACAGGCCGTACGTAGTAATAAGCATGCACGCAGATGCACTTCGAACCCTTTAATAATGCTCCCACAAGCTGTCTGTTCCTTTATATCTTGTCAAGTGAACACACAGTACTGTAAACATTGACTTACTCTCTCTGTGGCTGGATTTCATTACCTAGTGAACTGCCTATGTACAGTAGGCAGCATTGTAAGACTTTAAATAAATGCTCATGCTGAGAAGGCGGTTCCAAAATGTCTGCAGCATAATTTCTTTCTAAGATAGTTTCTCTTGAATAATTCTAATGTATCCTTCACAGAGAAGGCCATCCTAGAGTGCATTGAAAAGTGCTCAGTGAAAAACATTCATCCAAAAGGGTGGATGACTTGATTCAGGACTAAAATTGTTGATTATAAAAAATTTAATTAAAAAATTGACTGTTTTACCTAATATTTGTGAGTGTGTGTGTTTTAGTGTCACTCTGATAGTTTTAGTTTAACAGTCACAACTCTGCTCCCTTCACATTATTATCATACTATTCAAATTCTCTGTGAAGAATGAGCAGTTCACAGATTCACTCTTCTCTCATTTCAAATAACTTGAGATTAGCGCAAGATTTTCATACGAGACCACTTCAGTGAGGATGTGAGAACGTGACATGATTGGTGATTTGGTGTTAGTGAGGCCAGGAGGGAGTTCTCACCCTGTCCTAACTCCCCAGTATAGTGATGGGGACACCACACTGTCAAAAAAAGTACCGTCCTAAACTGAGGTCTTGACTCTCTGTGGTCATTACAAATCTCAGGATGTCCTTTGAAAAAGAGTAGGGGTTTAACCCTGGGAATCCTGGCCAAATTTGCCCATTGGCCACTGTCCATCATCATGGCCTCCTAGTAATACACATATATGATTGGTTTCATCACACTGTCTCCTCTCCACCAGTAAGCTGGTGTGTGGTGGGAGTTCTGGCGCAATATGGCTGCCATCGCATCATCCAGGAGGATCATGATGCACATTGGTAGTGGTTGAGGAGATGGTAGTGGTTGAAGCGAAGGTTATTATTATTCTCCTGGACAAAACTTTTGTGCGTAACTTGTCCTGCACTGTTTGTCATAGACCCATGAATGAGGTGTCAAATCGACCGGCTTATTAAGGAGAGGCGTGCTATGATGTTTCTAAGCAATTGGACCTACGATGTTCACACAGAGGACAAAAGCGGGCAAAAAAATGCCATATACTTGAATTGACGGATTGTTCATGAATTTGAATCTCAACTGTCAAATTTGTAAGTCGTAAGTATCAAATTACATTCAAAATCGGCCTTACGTCGTGTGTCCACCAAAGCGTTTTTAGCCAGCTGAAAACGCCGAGCTGTGGGCGCTTGAGAGTGTTTTGGCTGTTGAGACACTTTGCTTGTTATGATACGGAATATCCTGCGAAAGTGTTACTATAGTATCTAATTTCACACATATTTTGTTTCTGTGTTGATTCTTTATTAAAATGTCGTTACAATGTAACGCATTTTCTCTGGCTCTTGTTGTAAATTATTTTGTTCTGTTATAGAGCTGGTAAGTCCCGCCCATCCGTAAAACTCCAAGTGGACCTCTAGGTTGAAAAAGCGTCAATGCAAGTGAATGAGAGAAAATATTTATTTTCTGATCCCGTTTGAATTGTGCCATGAATGTGAACATATGTTGTCTGTGAATTTTTTATATAATTTCTCATGTAACGAGTTTGACAGCATATTGTATGATTCTTTGGCTAGCAGTTGTGGAATAGACATAACGAGAAAGACTACACGTCGCATATGTGACGTCACCGCATAACACATTTTCCCTCCACAAATCACGGTGTGATAATCTAAGGAATTAGATCGAGATGCCTGTGTGTTTTGTACCCAAATGTCACCATTCAAACAAAACAGGCTGTTCTTTCTTCAGATTTATACCACTTTTCTCGTCGACTGGCGTGGACAACGGCGGACATCTCCCCACTTGCGTACCTAAACCCTTCCACATGCCCAGACCTGAAGTGGTTTTCACCACGCTCAACTAGTTTGTCCTCTCCCTGAAGGCGGTGAAGTGCACCAAAGACAAAGGCATGTTTAGCGGGATCCGTGTGCTAGTGGTGGTGACGTATATCAAACGCGTCGAAAGCAGCGAAGAGTTGTAGTCCACAAAGTGCTCTCACACAAAGTCTAACCGTATGAAAATTATACCCGCTAAATTGTAGCATTCTTTACACGAAAAATTATATAACAAATTCACAGACAACATATGTTCACATTCATTGCAAAATTCCAACAGGATTAGAAAATAATTATTTTCTCTCATTCACTTGCATTGACGATTTTTCAACCTAGAGGTCCAGCGGGGTTAGCGGAAGGGGCGGGACTTACCAGCTCTATTATGCTTTGTTGTTGTCATCTGTTGACGTTGTACAAGCAGAATGTGGCGGTTGGTCAGTGTGGTATTAGTCCCGCCCCTCCTCCACTGTGATTGGACGGTTGGGTAAAAAGTGACAGTGCTGAGTGCTGCGTTTTACCCAAAGTTGAACATTCTTCAACTCTCGGCGACCTGTAAAAAACGCCGAACGCTCAGCGCTTCAGCGTAAAAAAGACGCTCAGCGCCTCGTTACTACGCTCATGGCGTTTTAAAAACGCAGCGCTCCCATTTAAAACAAATGGAAAAACACACCAGCCACGTGAAAAAACGCTTTGGTGGACACACAGTCGGGTAAGTGTCTTAACTCTCACACTCACAGACTTCCATTGAAAAATAGATGAGAGGGATGTGAATCAGAATATCATAGAGACTCGAGTCTTTTGATTTGGGCAGACATCCAGTCTATTAGTTTAATCCTGCTAATTGTCTAGCCACGCCCTAGCAACCATTCAGAGCATCCTAACCACCATCCATCGTACAGTGTGACATAAGACCGCTGATGTTGCTCAGTCTGCTGTGGCTTTTACCCAAGATCTCACTTGGGTCATATCGCACAATAATCTGACAAGCAACAGTCGGACAGATAACAAATGTGCAGTGGACTTTAGAAGGTATCTCAGTAGGTTATGAAACGGAGCATTTATCTCTCTTTCTTTCACTTTCATTCTGACATCCTCTGTAAATATTGCCCTGCCCAGTGGGTTTAAAGGAAAATGTCTCTCCTCTCTTTCTCCATTACATGCACTGTTAAAGTTTCAAGCACTGCAGAAGACCTGTTCCAATCAGCTCCTCTGTAATGACTGAGAAAACCCCACGCTGGGTGAATTAGTTGGAGTTTCTGATGGATTATGGAGGCTGATTGAATTGTGAGTAAGGAGGGAGTTGGGGGAGGGGTGTGCTGATGGGGGAAGGGTACGGTTAGCTGATCTGGCACAGCAGCCGGGTTTCTTCTGTGATTGCTTCAATTAGCTGATCGAGCCGCTGTCTCTCCAAATGGCTTTGGAGGGGTTGCCGTGGAAACGACGCCACGGCCCCATCCTCACCTCTTGCTTTCATCTCTGGAGGGGGGAGGGGTGGAAAGGTCCTTATGTGTTCGGTCACATGTACGTGGCAATTACAAGGTTCACCACAACAACAAAAAAGCGCCATAAACGTTGTCCATATGACTAGTACGTATGTTCCACATAAAAAGTTCATATCAACTGTGATATTAAAATTCTGGCCAAAAAAATATATAAGCTAATCATTATTTCCATGTTATGGCAAATGTTATTTTATCATTGAGATAATATTATAGTTTTTATTCATATTTTGAATTCGGTTTTATTTTTTTATTTTGATTAAATTTTTAGTAATCTTGTTGTTTTTGTCATTTATATTAGTTTTTTTATATGTATATATAGTTTTAGTTATTTTATTACACAAACTAAATGAAAATTAGAAATGCTGCCTTGGAAACGGGAAACTTGCTGAAATAATTTTTTCTTAAAGTTTTTTATTTCAAGTTAACATGTTTTTTTTTATTGGTTTAGATTTAGTTTAATATAATAACCTTAGTTATGGCAGATAACTGATAATTAATAGATATTAAAATGATGTAATATATAATTTTATTTTCTATAAACTATAATATTTTGTCCAAATCAATTAAAGTTAAAAGCTAAAAATGTAAATTCTACAAATTAATTGAGGCATATGATGTACAGTATGAGAAAAATATAGTAATTTTGAGTTTAGGTAAATATTATTAACAGTTATTCAGTTAAAGTGTTTTTAAAGATTACATTTAAGTGGGCATTAGATTATGGCAAAGGTAACCTAAATATAAAAATAGATTAAATGAACATGCACAATTAAATATCCAATGGAGAACGTACATTTTTCCTCCCTAAATTTCGTCACTCAAAAAGCTAGTAGAACTCAGAAGCGATTAATTATATTTCTAATTGAAAGTGAGCCATACAGATTTTTGAACAACATTATAACCACATTTTTATTTTTGGACGAACTAGTCCTTTAACGTCTGCAATTTACTAGATCTTTTTGCATGAGACAGAATATGTAATAATCTAGGTTTAGACTTTCTTATTAGACTTTTTTATTTATTGATATTTAATTGGCTCATAAAAAGTGTCGGTAAGCTGTTTTTTTATTGGATAATACTAATTATTCCAACCTATGACGTGCACTGATGAATCATGCTCAATAATACCAGGAGCAATTCTTTAAGGTCACCAGGGTCAATTCTGAGATCATGTTGACTTTAAGGATTTACAGGTGGAGGCCTAAGGTTAGTCTAAGGTGAGGTTACAATTATGCTGGCTTTATAAAATAGAAAGGTCCTTACGTGTGCAGGATCCGCAATGGAGTATTTGTGTTTGTTTGTGTGCTGGGCTTTGCTGTTAAAGGGATAGTTCACCCTAAAAAGAAAATTGTGTCATCATTACTCACCCTCATATCATTTCAAACCTGTATGACTCACTTTCTTCTGCTTAACACAAAAGAAGATATTTTGAAAAAGTCTATTGTGTTTTTCGTCCCTGCAATGTGGTCCAATTGACATTTTGACAGAAGGCGGCCATACAGATTTGGAGCAGCATAAGGGGTGACTAGACAATGACATAATTTTCCTTCTTGGGTGAACTTCTCCAAGCCTTCACATGTACTTTTGATCTTTGAGACACGTTGGTCACTTGATTGAAGGCCAGGAGTGACATATTAGCTGTGGAAGGTGTGAAGTATGATGAACATGTTCAGACAGCAGCTGTGATTCACTGCGATCCACTCAGACTGTGTGACTTCACACCCAACCGCACGGATTCACTCCAAAACACACCCCGTCACCTCTGCACTCATGACACCACTGTCAACAAATAGCAGACAATAACAGGTCATTGGGGAAATGTATAAAGAGAATTTATAAACATATATTTAAAAACACCGCAATTGCTCATAAAAATCTAATGAAAAGGCCGTTAGACCAAGTTTGGGGATTTTATTGTTTTTGAAACAACAAACATTTAGTGGAACCAGTGGAACTGTCATATTTGGCTGTGTTTATTTGATCAAAAATACAGTAAAACAGTGATATTGTGAAATATAATTACAATTTGAAATCATTTTATTAGTTAATATGTTTTAAAATGTAATTTATTCTTGTGATGGCAATGCTGAATTTTCAGCATCATTACTACAGTTTTCAGTGTCAGGAATCATGATCATGAGAAAAATGGTCCTTCAGAAATCAATCTAATATGCTGTTTTGCTACTCAAGAAACATTTATGATTGTTATCAATGTCGAAAACTTTTGTGCTTCTTAACGTGATATGAAGTTGGGGAAAAAACAGCATTTATTTCGCATTGAAACATTATAAATGTCTTTACTGTTACTTTTTATTCATTTTTATCAATTTAAAGAGTACCTATTATGACCTTTTTCAAAGTCTTGATTTTTTGTTTAGGGTCTGCTAAAATAGGTTTTCATGCTTGAATGTAAAAAAACAACAACATTTTTCACATAATTTACATTGCTCCTCTCTTCCCAGTCTGTCAGTAATGTTTAGTTCCTGTCTCAGCCCCTGCTTCTGAAAAATGCAATGTGCTCTGATTGGTCGGCTGGACCAGTGTGTTGTGATTGGTCAACCGCTCTGAGCATGTTTCGAACATGTCACACCCCTTTACCATAACCGGGAGTTTCAACACACAAATGCAACTCAATCAGGCCACGCCCCCTTTTTGTGAATGTCTGGCATCCACAAAAAAGGGGTGTGGTCTTATTGAGTTGGGTGGGAATTATTTAAATTAGCAATATTGTTGTGTATGTCGGAGTTCAGAAATAGTGATATTGGGAATAACTCCCTTTGGAGTGACTTTGTGATTTGTTACTTTGCAGACATTTTTTATGCTCAAACAACAACATTACACACAGAAGAATGTAAAAAAAATGCATCCGTGCTAAATTTCTATCACCCCAAATATTTAAACAGTAGTATATGCCTTTTCTGATTCTCAAAAGCAGAAACGTTTCTTAGAAACATCTCTATCTTTATATTATCTTTAACATTATCTTTGTCGATTGCATCACTTAAGAAATTTACAGTCGTTGTAAATCTATTTTCAACCTGACCTTGAGTTCTGAGCAATATATGAAGATATAATAACAAGGGCTGTGCCTCCGCTGACCCCAGATGAGCCTGAGTTAATGATGATCTCACTTCCTGCTGCTCTCACACTGGGCCAATCAGCCATGATATCCTCTCAGTCAGTGCCTTCATGGAAAACATGGACCTGAGACACACTTCCAGCATCTGACTGATGAAAGCAAGGCTAGATGTTATAACAGGTGCTGCAATATGAGAACAAAACATACATTTTGCAGAACCAGCTTTCCTGCCATAATTGGTTTGCTTATTACCCTTAAATATTCACCATCAGATGGTGGGTTGAATTCGGGTGTGTGTGGCTAGTCCTCACCTGAATAGTTTCGCTCTGAAAGAACACGAGGTCCTTTTTTGTCCTCTCGTAACCTCTGGCCGAGACTCAGATGTCTGTTTGTGTGTTTGTCCCACCCAAGTGCAATTATTGAGTTTATCTGATCAAGCAGATATTATGTTTATATTGTAATTAGCGGTGTTCTGTTCATTAGTATTGCTACTGCTCATACTTAACCATAAGTATTAAACACTATTGCATAACTATTTGTGCTACAGTCATGGATCATACCTCAAATCGTTCAGTAAATCTTTGATATTGCTTGGAAAAGTAAAATTTTCATCTGATGAATGATCAAATGGTCCAAAAGATCATTTAGACTTGGTGCAATAAACAACCACCCTAGAAACCACATAAATGCAAAAAAACACTCTAAACACCTCAGCAACTGCATAAAATATAAGCTAGTTTGACAAGTTCAAATATTATTTGATAATTTGTAGTTTTAAGCCTGCTTACTGGCTGCCAAGGTCTTAATATTTTCCAGACCGTCATAAATTCTCATAATTAAAGAAAAAGAAAATGCCAGAACTTGAATATTAATTTCTAACAGCAGGATGCTTGTTAAAGCTTATTCGTTGAATTATTTTATTGTTGCTTCCCTGCTGGTTTCTCTCTCTCACTATCTATCTATCTATCTTTTTTCACTCAAATAGACCCTCGCTCTTTCAATTACGTGTACAAAGACAGATTTTTTCTGTCTCTGCCTAAATCCTGTGGTGGTTCTCCGTGTTCCTTTCTCCTTGTGACAAGCCGCCAGAGTTTGAGAACAAGAAAACCTCCTATATTCATCAGGACGTCTTGCTCCATTAGAATGAGCTTATTTATCACCATGTTCTTTTCGCCGTGTTCCCAACTAACACGCCGCACCTCACCAGAGAGGTATTTTATGGGATCATCGTGACTTGTCCAGAACAGAAAGAAATATGCAAACATTTCTCTTATTTTCCTCGGTGACTTAGGAAAATTAGAAGAACATTTAAGCCCGTTCCAAAAACTTGTGAGCTGTGTTTTGCCTTACTTGTTTTAGTCTTTTATAAAAAGGTGATTGTCTCAGCTTTTTGCTCTTGCCCACATTCAAGTGTTGATAAAAAAAGAATGCATGAAGCTGTAGAATAAAACGGGGGGTTGTTTAAAAGCAGAGGGTCTGTTCTTTCTTTTGATATATTGCATATTCAGATATTCATACAACAAAATAGGCTATTGTGGGGGCCATGGACATTTTTTTTTTTTAAGCGCTGGCTGGGAAAGGGTTAAAAAAAATGTATTGATATTTTTGGCATTAAGTGAAATAGAATCATTTATGACAATATGTATAATAAAATAATTGATTTATAAAATTGTAACTAATCTTACTGTAATGGATTATGGGATTGCTCGTAAAGTAATTTGATAAAATACATTAAATGTATTATTGTTATTATTATTATTATTTATTTATTTATTTTCAAAGTTTAAATGTTATATTTAATAAAATGCAGTTTTATTTTATTGATATTTTATTTTTGGTAATACATTAAACATAATAATAATAATAATATATTTGTTTTTTAATGATAATTATTTTTGTGATTATCTTTTTTCTTGCCCTTCATCTTGCTGCAATGCATTGTGGGATTGCTCTTGCTGCAGAGAATTTATACAGTGCTGCTTTATGATTTTTACTGAATAAGGTGCCTTAATCAGCATAATAACGTTTTTTTTTTTTTTTTTTTTTTTTTTTTTTTTTCGGTTCTTTTGGTTCGGACCAACAACAACAACAAAAAAAAAACATTTAGCCCTGGTTCACTTAGCATTCACACTGTCATTTTTAAGACCGAACCTAAAGATCGACCATCCAAACCAATGCTGTGTGCTTTACTGTGCTGTTCGTGTTGTGTTCATATTTCAGTCGAACTGCACCAGAGTTTGTTTGGAAGCGGACTGACACCCATCTTTTCAGGGGTCTCGTTCCGCTTGTTTGGTGCGCACCAGGCAGCATTCACACTTATTCAAATGAACCGCATTAACAGAGCAATCGCACCAGGGTTCGTTTTAATCGAACCAAACATGCCAAGTGTGAACACACCCTTAAAGTGTAGACTCACTAGGTTTTGAAACAGAGCATTTGACTGTCGCTCAGCATCAGGACTCACATTTTAAATAATTGAGCAATTACAAGTTGAACTTCCCCAGTGAAACATGTTACTAACTAGAGCACAATAGCCCATGAATCAAGTCCTTTGTGAGATTAATTATCATTATCAACGCTTCTGTGCTCATTAATCTCTCGCTCACACACACCAGCCCATTTCCCACATCCATATGCTAAACCCTCCCTCAGTGGTCCAGTGAAGATCTTCAAGAGACCCAACCCCCATTACATCCATAACCTCCTCTCCATCGCTGGCTCACAGGGGCGTGAAACATTCCTCATCCCCATCTCACCTCCTTAACGTCCATTTCATAAGATCTATGGAAAGTTGACCTAACTAATGTAGTCCTGCTTATGTTTAAAACATACCTTGATTCATAAAGCATGTTTTTGGCTTTTTTTAGTATGTGCATCAAAACCCATATCATCCACACAGATCTCTATTTCCACTTTGTTTTGAAAGGACATTGCTTTATGTTTAAAAAAATAATAATAGCTTGCTCGCCGACATGTCTTCAAACCCTGTTCTATTTTCTATCTTCTGTGCAACACAGGAGAATAAACGATGCCCGAGCTGCCCTTTTCCATATATATATTTAAAAAAGTGTATGGTGATGCATACTGCCAAGCAACTACAAGGACAAAAACACTATAAAACTACTGTAAAATCAATCCATATGACTCATGCACTATATTACATGTAAGTATCTTTCTCAATGCGTCTGAAATCGCATATTCCCTGCTATATAGTATATGTAAAAATCAGTATGCCAAAAGAGTAGTATGTCCGAATAGTATTTAGATAACCTACTACTTCTGGCGAGATTCTGAAGTGTGTATACGATGGACACTTTACTATCCCATGAGGCCACGGGAGAAGATTTATGAATGGCAGTAAAGTGATGCAACTGATGCTGGTTGCTCACGTGACTGTAACAACATGGCGGATGTAGTACGTCAAGATTACATTCATTCTACCCGTAAATTGAAATGTAGTACCTACTCCGACAGTACGCGATTTCGGACACAGCGTGGGAGTTTGGATTGAATTGCCTAAAAAACACAGGATGCTAATTTGATTTGGAATAACAGGAAGTGGAATTGACTCTTTTTAAATTAAAATATATTTAACACAGATAATGCAAACTGAAAAATTAAGTGTTCTTCATTGTTTATTTATTTATTGTAAATGATCAAATATATAGGCTGTCCACACCGTATACATTTCTATAGGTGCCATTTCTTCCTTTCTCTATCCATAAGACTTCTTAAACTTTTTTTTTTACAACTTTCAAATAAGGATTTTTCAAGTCAACATTTGGTGCCCTATTTTAACAATCTAAACACATGGTCTAAAGCGCATGGCGGAAGTGCACTTTGGGCGTGTCCGAATCCAAAAGTTTGCTAGTTTAACGATGGGAAAAATGGTTGGCGCGCCCGAGCATGGTCTAAAAGGGTTGTCTGTATTATCTTAATAAGTAATGGGTGTTTTTGGGCGTAACGTGCAATAAACGAATCAGAGTCTCATCTCCCTTTCCCTTTAAAACACGTATTCGCTATTTGCAAGTTGAAAAACTGAATGCTTTTCTAGCGAACACACCTCGTTTTCAGACCAGCACGCCCATGGGCGCAAATGCATTTGTTATTTAAACAACATGGCGCAGGACGTGAAAATGATAACTGTGTAGGGCTGAAACTAGCAAAAAACACTTGCGTCGTGTCTGGCGCCGCATTGCGCCGGGTGTATGATAGGGCCCTTGAAATTTGTTTTGCTTTTCTAGTTAATTGCTGTTATATACATTTTAATTCTGCTGTATACATTCAAATTTGAATAGCAATTCTGCAACCTGTTTGTTACCTCAATTCAAATTTATTTGAATTAAAATTGAAAATGCATTCTTAGTTCAGTTTTAAATGGTGCATTAGCCTGTTAGGATCTTGACAGTATAAATCATCATGCAGTCGGAACTGTATGGAAAAAGGAAGTCAGATATTCAATATATCGGAACATATATTTGAATGTTTCACAGAATATAGGGTTGAAACACCACAAGGGTTAGTAAACGATTGAACTATAAGTTGCTTAATGCTTTAGAAGTCTCCTTTTTTTTAACTCGTCAAGTTTTGCACCAGAAAGATAGCACACACTCATGTGGTGTTGCAGCTTTTCAAAATAAAAAAAGTAGAAAGAATTATGACCAGCATGACCTTTTCGCAGTGACATGACATTGCTCAATGACATGACTGCTAATGTTCTTGAAAAAGTCCATGCTTTTTATACATAACAAGCATATTGCTGATTGCATGACCCTTTCCAAGAATCACCTGCACCGTTGAGCGTCACATGAAGTCGTCTTACAGTTGCTGACACCAGCATCAGTGTCCCGCTGGAAGGAGGCAGTGAAGTACTTCATTATTCATTGAGCAGCGGGCCTGACACGCTGTGGCAGCATTTTGACAACAGTCACAGCTGTTAAGAGGGTTGGGATTTGAGCAGAGCTCATCTGGCTGGCAGCGGACATGTAATTTAATGTGAATAGAGCATGACAGTGGTCACCGTTACAGGGTGAAAATCCAGCAGGTGAGCATAACGCTAGCGTCCCGGAGGAGCGGAGGCAAAGAGAAAGGCAGCGATATTCTCGCTCGGCTCTCCGGCATGCGTGATGATTGTACTCCCCCCTGGCTCCAAGACGTTTCTGCATTGCGCCTTCATGCATCCCGGGGCAAGTGGCTGCAGAATTTCATCGCTGTCACTTCGTATCCCCTTCCCGTGATTTTTGCCCCCTCCGCGCATGGAAATCAAGTGGAAGTATGTAACAGATCTTTTCAAATTGTCCCGCAATGTTTGCAAACACTCTGCATATTGCATATCACAGAGCCCAGAGAGCCTTAAAGGCTTATTTTACTGTATGGCACTCAGAAAACATCATTATTTCATGATAAACAGGAGTCCTGAAAAATCAGTATTCAGTTCCAGAATGTCGAATGGACATTTACATATATGGACAAGATAATTCCATGTTATCATTTCTGGTTTATGTATATATGTATATCTATTAGTTTAATCTTTAATCTTTGAGGGTTGCGTGTGTGTGTGTGTGTGTGTGTGTGTGTGTGTGTGTGTGTGTGTGTGTGTGTGTGTGTGTGTGTGTGTGTGTGTGTGTGTGTGTGTGTGTGTGTGTGTGTGTGTGTGTGTGTGTGTGTGTGTGTGTGTGTGTGTGTGTGTGTGTGTGTGTGTGTGTGTGTGTGTGTGTGTGTGTGTGTGTGTGTGTGTGTGTGTGTGTGTGTGTGTGTGTGTGTGTGTGTGTGGTTTATTTTAAATGTTTTATTATTAAAATATTAAGTAAAGTAATCTTTAGTTTTTATGTTATTGACAATATAAATATTGTCTGATTTTGCAAGTGTCACTTTTAGGATATGTGTAGTTTCTGCCTGTCAATCATAGCAGGAAGCTGAGGGTGTGAAGTTGAAAAGCCACATTCACCATCATAAATAGTTTTTAGCTTGTTTTGTAAGAAAGTTTTTTTTGCTACTGTTGTGTTTGACAGCACTGAGATGGCGTACTGCTTCTCTCTTGCTCTCTTTTTAATAACCACAGTCACAATAACTGTATTTGTAGATCAGGATGTTAGTAAAAGGACTTATTTAGTGAGAAAATAGTTTCATGGTTACCATTTTAGGGGCAGTCGTTCCAATTTTTTACTTTTTTACTTAAAGGGTTAAGTTCACCCATAAACAGGTTCGGATAAGCTTCTGCTAATGTTCGCTGATCAATGTTTATGTGTGAATAAAGGACTAAACTTAATCTGTTCATCATATAAAACGGTTAAGTCTCTTCAGAAAATTTGGACTAAACCGCTCCATTGCTCAACTGTTCTGTGGAGCAGCTTCTTAGACTGCTGGAGGTTGAGGACCACCCTGATCCAACTCCAGAACAACTCATCATTTTATGTAAGCAAAAGCCAGAACCCGTTAGCTCAACTCACAAAGACAGCCATAAATCCTTCTCTCTGTTTACCAGAATTATGAGAGACAGTTTCCAAGTCAAACTTTTCGGCTAGTAGTGGTTGACCATTATGGGTTTTGCATTAGTCGATGCCAATGTCAATACCCAGATAGCTGTGTGGATAATATAATACAGTACCAATATGAAATACAGTATCACAAAGTAACAGATGTCATGGAGCTAAATCAACACTTTTTTTTATTTTTTTCAAATAGATTTACATTTGTGCATTTGGCAGATGCTTGATGCTTTTTTTTATTTCCTGGGAATCTAACCCATGACATTGGCTTTGCAAGCTTCATGCTCTAGTGTTTGAGCTACAGGAATGTAATAATATATAAAAAACAAATCTAATAATTAATGATAATTATTAGATAATCTAAATAATAATGTAATAATAATCAAGTTTTAAAATTAAAGGGATAGGTCACTCAAAAATTATAATTCTGTAATCATTTTCTCACCCTCAAGTTGTTCAAACCCCATTTGAATTCCTCTCTCCTGCTGAACACGAAAGAACATATTTTGAGGAATGTCGGTAACCAAACAGTTGGGCCCCAATGACTTCCATATCACTATTTAGGATTTCAACAGCTGGGATTTTATAACACCCAGGCCAGGTTGTGTCTAGTATGGATCATGTTTAGGGCTTTAATGGTGACGCATGTATAATTAGAGAAACCTTTCCAGAGAGTGTCCCTAGAGATACACTGGCACCTGCGCTCTCATCAATACAAGAGCCATACGCTTACTGGCCCACTATTTCCAGGAAACCACGTCAGGTGACTTGTGGTAGTCATGGCATGTTTGTTTTGTTCCCAGTGTGTATGAATGCGCGTCTGATCTGTTTTATTTAACAAAGCCTGCACTGCTACCTCACATGCAACCTGCCATCTGTGCACAATCATGCATGAGAGCGAGCAACTGGCCTAAACCTCAACACATGTTATGGAGCATATACTGTGCATAAAACAAGACATTATGGACCAGTCGGGTAGACTCATATGGGTTTTATCTATCAAGCTGGGCTGAATTGCATTAACTTTGCATGTAATTTGTCATTTCTTGCAGATTTCTCTATCCATTTTGTGCCTAAGATACTGCTATGGAAATCACCATTACCAGGATGCATTTTTACTGGCATGTGGTGCGTTGGAACCACTTATTGTATCCTCATGCATCCTTATTGGTTGCACAAGCATTGACATGCATTATTCATCAGTGGCATGCTTTGATCTCAAAGGGTTGCAGATGCTATAGGGTTATAATCTGCCAACAAACTTGCCTGCATTTCACTTTAAGCTTTCATTGAGTCTCAGGAGAGCTGAGGATGCTCAAAGAGGCTGGTATATGGCACGGCAGAGCTAACGCTTAATTTAACCCCGATTAGAGGTGCTCTGTGCCAGAACAGAACTGACGTGGGAGGAGGATGTCTGTCAGATAGATCGGCCGCCGTGTGCAACAGCCGGTCTTTTAAGGTGAGAAGACCGGTTGTTCCATGTCTGTGGTTTCAGAACAGTTTTCCCTTAAAGAGATTGACCATGTGATTTGGTTAAAGGAAGTTGATCGTAGATCCGTGCTGCTGGGTGATTTGTGTAACTGGGTTAATGAGGGCATATTTTAACACTAGGGCCATTTATTATTGCAATTATCGCGCCATGATTCAAGGGTGTTGTGGGTGGTTGCCAGGGTGTTTCTCTTTGGTTGCTAGGTGGATGCTATGAGAATCTGATTTTTCAACCATTTTAAGTATGAACAGTAATAGTGATTCTTGCCTTAGAAAAATAAAACCGAGTGTGCGTCTACTCTCCCGTTTAAAGGTTTTGGGTTGGTAAGTTATGTTTTTGAAAGTTTCTTATGTTTACCAAGGATGCGTTAATTTCATCAAAATACAGCAAAAACTGTTTGAGGTTACAGTTTGAAATAACTGTTTTCTATTTGAATATATAATAAAAGTTTTATTTATTCCTGTATAGGCGAAGCTGAATTCTGAATCAGGATCATTACTCTAGTCTTCAGTGTCACATAATGCTTCAGAAATCATTCTAATATGCTGATTTGTTGTTCTATCCATCCATCCATCAAAGCTTGAAACGTCACTCATAACGCTCTCTGTTATAATAGGTCTAAAACCATATTTTGGACTCATTGAAGGTGCACCATAAACACCATAAACAGTAATAGAGTACATTACTGCAAAACACATATACATGGAATCTAAAAACATATAGGGCCCTATCTTGCACCCAGCGCAATTGACTTTGAACACCGACGCATGTATCATTCCTATTTTGCACCCGCGCACAGTGGACTTTTCCCTCCACAGACGCACGTCGGTAAATTAGGAAATAAACTTGCGCTCGCGGGGGCGGTTCAGCGCAAAGAGAAGGCGTGTTCCGGCGCAAAACTTCCATGGTGCTATTTTCCAGTTTTAGAAAGCAATTGCGCCATTGACCTGGAAAAAAACAGTCTAAAGACAGTGGCGCGTTGCGCGTTAGTGATATGGTATTTTAAGGGCGCGTGCATGGCCATAATGTTAACGCGCATCCACTTTGATTCTCTAATATAAAAAGATGCAGCAGTTTTCATTTTTGCAAATCATACATTATTACAAGGACCGTTAAGAGCGATCCGCCACGGAACAAGCGCGCCGGCTCTTAAAGGGTATGTGAGAGGACGCTCTGATTGGTTTATTTCACGTTACGCCCAAACCACACCTATGAATAATGAAGCTACTTCAGACCAACCCCTTTTAGATTTGCGTCGGGCGCAAGAGGCATTTATCGCGCTGGGAAAATAGCAACAGCGCCGGGATCCGCCCACAAAGTTACTTGCGCTTTGCACTTTGACACTTGCGTTTCAGATCGTCAAAATAGGGCCCGTGGTGTCTTATTTATTTATGACCACAATGTGTGGTTTTGTTTACAATGATAAATGTTTTTTTTTTTCAGGTCAAATACATTACCCCTTTAAAAAATAATGTAATTCATTTTAATGTGATCATAATTTCTTAGAGAGATTATGGGATGCAGTCATGTCGTGTATGGGTATGGCCTTCTTCTGACCCCAGTGGTTTGCCTTTTTGCAAAATGAACAAGCACAAGTATAGTCTGCACCTGAGGCCTTAAAATATAAACACGATGTATAACTGAACATTTTTATATCAAAAACTCAATTTTAAACCATAAATCTATTTGTGCACACCGTGTTCCTATTCCTATTGGCATGCATAATATTTCACCAGCAGGTAGATTTTTTCATGAGAACCTGCTGTGCAAAATAACTGCACATTCAGACAGCCAAATGTTACCCATAAGGTAACAAGGATGGGGGCTGGGAAGCAAACGCTCGGCCCTGTCTGCATCTTAGTTCTCCTCTCTCTCTTTCCTCTGGTCAGAGAATCTTTCTCTTAGAGAAGCCTGAAGGTTTCTGAATGTGGACTGAACTGAGGCAGGCGAGCTCTGTGTGATTGCTTTCATTAGGCAAGAGTTGAAGGGCACAAAATGGGGGTGATCAATTCATTTGACACACTTGGTGCTCTTAAAGAAGACTATGTTTTTGGAGGAATTTTAAAGGATCTTTGATAAATGGGCAAGATTTGCTTTATCAGTTTCAAAGCAGGTGGTAGCCACCAGGATCCACGTGAACCGGCACATATGATTTATGCATCATCGTTGGCACAGCGTGAGTGTGTGTAGTGGGGGGTGGGCTGTATATAGATAATTGCGTACTGAGGGAGGGGCTGAGCCTAAGGGGAATGAATATATATACATATACACACGTTCTGTCATGAAACTCTAGGTGGCGTAGGCTGATGCTGCAGGATGATTGCTCCTTAACTCAATCTGCTTGCCATCACAGCATTCTCTATAGGGAGCAGCAGCAGCATGTCTTTCTTGCTCACAGCACCGTGTCGTGTGGCGATGGCAAGTCTCGTACTGCAGCACCAGCAATAACAGCAGCAGCGTAGCAGATCTATTGCGCCAAGACCAAATATACCAACATTGGCATATCCATTACCATGCCAAAGCACTATGACAGTTGTCATGACAGAAATATATGTATGTTTGTGTGTATATATGTATTATTATTATTCATAAATAAATATATGTATGTATATCTATTAAAATAAATAAATAAATAAAATTGTCTATATATTTATATTTAATTCATAAATGTGTATATATAGGTGAAACGTGAAAAATTTGAATATCATGCAAAAGTTCATTTATTTCAGTAATTCAACTTAAAAGGTGAAACTAATATATTATATAGACTCGTTACATGCAAAGTGAGATATTTCAAGCCTTTATTTGTTATAATTTTGATGATTATGGCTTACAGCTTATGAAAACCCCAAATTCAAAATTATAATATTGTGAAAAGGTTTTCATAGCTGTAAGCCATAATCATAAAAATTATAACAAATAAAGGCTTGAAATATCTCGCTTTGCATGTAATGAGTCTATATAGTATAGAAGTTTCACCTTTTAAGTTGAATTACTGAAATAAATTAACTTTTGAATGATATTAAAAAAATTCGAGTTTCACCTGTAAGTAAAGAGGAACTGTGAATGTTGCATTGTCTCATGATACTTTTACAGTTTCATTTGACATCGGTCTCTTAATGTATTGTACGTTAAAAGGTAATTTTACACCTGCTCATTTAGGATATTGTTTTTTTTTTTCCATTGGCATAATGTATTTGCTCGTTGATCTCTTTGACAGGTCACATTAATTCCAGGTTAAGTGATATTACACAACAAAGTCATTTCATCAAACCTGCCCCAGCTTAATCCGTACTCTGTGACCTCTTGAAAAAAAGGAGTGTCTGCATTAGTGCAGGTTTTTTGCTCAGGAAATTGAGGTTAGCAGAAAATGGGTCACTGTAAGACTCTCGCTCTGTGTGTGTGGCCTACTGCCAGCGCCTGAGAATTGAAAGGAGATGCACAAAGATAATTAGCTGTTTGAGAACAGGAGACAACCGTGTTTCGTCTGATCCATTTTGAGCTCTGACATTGCCAGTGTAAGGGTTAACGTTGTTGTAAGCAATACCCATTTGCTTGAGTGCTATTTTGGTTGGAACTCTAGAGAGGATAGGAGTGCATTAAATCCTGTGGTGTTGCTATTACCTCAGAGGTAACTGAAGTTCAGATACTGTTCGGCTTAGGAGAGTGACCCCGCCATGATCAATTAGAGATTATGACTATAATGCAGTTTAAACACATCAAAATGTATTTAGCGTTTTAAAATAATGTTGTTTTTTAAACTCGAAGAGTTATAGTTAACTATATACACACACAAAATGCAAGTACAGTAGCACAGATATTTGTTTTGCAAGAAAATATTTCCAACAATATTGGATTTAAAGTGTACTTAAAATTGCTTTTAAAGATTGTTTTGGACTGTTTTGGACCACTAGTGAGCTGTATCACAATTGTAACACACCACAGATATTTGCTCTGTGAGAGAAAATAAAGGATAATTACTTCAAAACTGTGTTCAAAGTGCACTAAAGTTATTTTGCATTGGATGGTGGTCACAAGTTAGCAATATAACCCTTTTAATGTGCAGGATACACAAAAATAGAAAGTAATTTGCTTTCTAACCCACAAATATTTATTTTGCAACAGACTTCAAAGGGAAATTGCATTAAAATTGCATCAAACTCCAAAGTGAACTGGATTATAGTTGTTTTGAGCTGTGACCACTGCTTACCGTATTTTCAGGCATATATGCGTCACTTTTTTTCCCCTTTTTTATCTCTTTTTATTCCAAAGCGAATTTTATAATGCAGAGACATCAAGTTTATCTGTGTAGTCCATTTCCCACATGCCAATAGTTTAAATTTCGCTTTAAATAAATTTGTTTAGGCGTTTAGGTGTTTATAATAAATGAATGGCACTATCATTTGTTTGTTTTATACTTATTTGAGTGAGTGGAACTAAAATGCATTGTGGTGATTGTAAATGTTCTAAATGTATTTGACATTATATGTAAATAATAATACAAATTATCTATGTTTTTAAATACGGTAGTTAAATCACAATCGTAATGTAACACCCTCAGTGCATAAAAATAGGCCGCAGCTTGCTGACGCACTTGCTCAGCGCACCACAAATATTTGTTTTTCCAGAAACATGAAGTCTAGAACAAAAGAAATTTGAGTTATTTTCTCTACTGCTGATTTCACCACCCTCGACGTCAGTGGCACCTCTGCCTGTGATGTCAGACAGACTAAGGCCGTCCGAAGTGTTAGCAGGGTGCCTGATGTCTCAACCCTCCCCTATTTACAGATCCGGCAAATCCAGGCACCCAAACAACCCCATCCACCAGCTTTCATCCTCCAAATACTGATAAAAACAACTGTCTGACCACAGACGCGGTGGAATGTGCTTTGCAGCGTTTTCACAAAGGCAGACAGTCTCTCAAACAGCTGCTAATTCTCCCACAAATGCGTGAGTCTGGGGTTCACGAGAGGGAAAGCCTTGGAAGAAAACAACCTGGGCTTGTGTAGACGCTGATACCTTCATGACCGGGCTTTCTGTTACACCGGGCCCGGATCCAAAGCTGGATGAATTCTGGATGAGCTTAAACTTGCTGTCCTTTTTTCCCAATCTGCACGGACACATGTTTTTAATTACAGCGTGTATTTGGTTGAGGGCGAGGCGGAGAATGAATATGTAATGCGCAAAGGTTTAACGTCTGGGTCAGGATTGAAGTCTTTTAAGAAAGCCGAACATCTACGACCTGTTTGCATGCCAAACGCTTGTGGTCTTTCACCTACACACAACAAATCTCTGCTTTTGCAAAAGTGGTTTAGGGCTGTCTAAGACTCTGTCTGGCTGTGGCCTTCCTGTCCTACATTCATCATGTGTCTCATCACTGTTTTTCTTCTTGTTCCTCCCCGCCTGGCAGAACGCGTGAGCGTGTCATGAGGAGCAGACGCAGTTCTAAACCACCAGACAGTGTCTCACTCCTGCGCTGAATCACAAGCGAGTTGTGAAAGGGGAGCAGCTGGGTATCTGTGTGTGGCAGAGGCCTTACAGCTCATCCTTTTTCTTCTGTCTGCTGCAGAGTGAATCGCTCTCTACTAGGGGGAAGGAATCTCTGCGACTCCTTTTGGCTGAGCTCCTCCACCTGCACATACCTTCTCCATAATGTAACCGCCTGCAGGCACAAACCTCAGACTCCTTATTTTTTTAAATCAGGAAATCAACCAAATCTTCTCAACGTTTCCATCCCGTTGCATATAAATTATAGCCTGGCTCTACCAGACTCTACATTTCATTTGTATACAGAGAGTCTGGCCTCTCTCCATTGACAAGCGTTAACTTCCTTGAAGGCGGGTCCTCTGTTGAAGTTTAAAACTATTGGGTCTGCCCAGAGTCACTCTGGATCTGCCGTAACCAATCGCTAACGTTTGGTCGTGACGTATGACAACTCAAACTAGCGCACAACCTCAACGTCATCGTTCTCAGCCACTCCCTCTGTTCGCGGATTGGACCGGTAAAAAATTGACTGGAGAAAAGCCAAGAATACACCGCAAGCCCAGACATAGTACTGAAGAAAAATTTAAATTGGGCGGAAGTACGTAGGAGGGCGGAGCCAGGCTAAATAAATTAGAAATACCCCCAAATATGAAATACACTATGTGGTCTTAATAAATGTAATAGTATTAAAGCTAGATAATTTTGGAGGCTAACAATAGCAAGTCTGCAAAGCGTCATGAGAGACGGCGTTAAATTACCTCATCTCAAAGCATATAACATAATAATAAACATTTCGCCGTTGATACTGTTGCCGTAGATATTCATAAATATGAGTCTGAGAACGTGAACAGCTCCGAGTAGAACCTCACTGGTTGCCGCCTTGTAATTACGATTATTTTAACGATCTAAGCTCATGGTCTAAAGCGCACAGCGCAAGTGCACTGAGAGCGTGTCTGAATCCACTTTTGCTAGTTTAACGACTGGAAAAATGGCCGGCGTGGCCAGCGCATAATCTAAAAGGGTTGTCTCTATTCTCTTAATGAGTAATGGGTGTGTTTTGGGCGTAACATGCAATAAACCAATCAGAGTCTCATCTCCCATTCCCTTTAAAAGCCAGATTTGCTATTCACATGGCGCATATTACTAAAATAACAAAACAATATTTTTCCCCTACAGACGACACCATTGTCATGCCGATTAACACGGATCCGCGAAAATTACTAAAAATGCTGTACTATTCATGCCAGGCCAGTAGTTGGCGATGCCACTTTGTAAAGAAACACTACGCTCCTATAGACTGAACACTAATCCGCATGCGCATGAAGTCCATTTTTTCACCAGATTTCGCGTTTTCAGGCCCAAAAGTTGACGTTGTCGTGTAGATGAACAGCCTAAACGCATAGAAAGTTTAATGTTTTAGTTGAAAACGGTGTCATGTAAACGGCCCCTGAGACTTCCACAGAAGATATAGGTTAAAATCAGGGTCAAGCTGGAGCAGCAGTTGATTACCCTAGTTGTAAGCCAAAATGTTGTTTTCTAAATTAAATTTGACTTTTATTTATTTAATTTTATATAAATTAGTGATCAACCATAGTTTGTGATGGAAGAATACCGGAAGCTTGTATAGAGTTTTTAGAGGAAAAACATAATCTGCATGCATAGAATACATTCCACAATATACACGTTATTATATACAATTCCTGCTTGCTTTCAGTTATGATACTGCCAGTGTTTCATTTCTTCAGATGCAAAAAATGAGGTTTGGGTTGGTTTTTGAGAATGTGGCGCGCGGTTTGCTCCGGCCCATTAGAGCTCTGGGGTCTCTTTCCTCTTCTTAAGAGCACTACAAATCTGGCATCAAAACTCTCAAAGCTCTGGAGGGAAGGATAGATATCAAGGCTTTTGAAGGATGAGTGAGTGATAGAGGGAAAACCACATCACGGCACTTAATTCATCCCCTGCACAGATATAGAGCTAGGGCCGTTTCCGGAATGGACTTGCAGAGTGGTGGTATTCTGGGAAGTCAGCAGTCCGTCTGTTAATGCGGCCTGGCTGCTTGCCCTGAGCACATTCCAGGCGTTTGCCAATAAAATCGCAGGAGTCTGCAGTTTGTTGGCTTTCACCTTACCTCCAGGTCAGGCTGCTTTTACAAGCTCATCAATAACATTTCCCACAGCTTCGCTGCTATGGTTTAAGATCCTCAGAAATGATTCCGACTGTGGTATGATAAATATTGACCCTTGTGCTTAATGATGCATCAATTATGAGTACAGGAAAACAGATGCTGAGTATCATTCCTCACTCTGTCACATTTCAATGTAAAATCCAGCCAGATCCTGCCGTGTCGCCTCGGTAAACAGGTTGTTTGTCTGCTTGTTGTCTCGACTATTTGCTCCTTGCACACCATCCCGAAGCTGCTAATGGCTGAACCTGAAACTCGCTGTTGCTGGTGTTTTTGTTTTGAAAGTTTGCAGTTATGAAATGTGCGGTGAGCTGCTCTTCGATGTGTGAGAAACAGGATGAGGTTGGGTGCTGGCGTGTGGTTTCGGCTGACAAGATAACCCCGAGCTGAGGACAGGCCTTCTGAAAACCTCCCGAGATCTCTGCTGATGATGATTCGACCTCTTTCCTTGCAGTGATGGAAATGTTGATGTATCTGTAAAGCGTTTTAGAGAAGGAGAAAGGGAGATAAATTGAAGGAGAGAAAGGCTCTTAAATACCCAGCGGACGCACCGCGGGATCTTTCAAGAGAGCACTTTGGCAGCAAGAGATCAAGACAGAAATCCCAGCGAGGTGACCACAGGGAAGCCAATAAGAAGCTATTTTAGGTGACTCGAAAGCTTGATGAAGCTTGGCCCATTTACTGTCCCTCCATATGAAACTCAGTGCTGACTGAAACTGCACCTTATACAAATCCTCTGTACTTCAGGTGTGCAGTCTCGAAAGGATACAAGATACAGTAAATGCAAATAATACGATGCTAACAAACACATAATCGTACATATGGCTAAATAAATAGATATATCTACTTTTAGTGTGGGGGGAAACCCTTCCCATAATGTTGTTGTTGACGACAAAGGCTGTGAGTCACACTTTCTTTTTTTTACTTGACTTCAAAAATTGGGCAGGTTGCGTGACCTTCCCTCATTTTAAAAAGCATGTAACTCACTATGTGAGTGTGCATCAATATACAATTTCTTTTAATATGTACTGTAAATTTTGAATTATTTGGCTTAACAAATATTATATTTCATATGATAAGTATGCTAATACATTTTGGTAAATGATTTTTAAGGACATTTATTGTATTATTATTCTTGATTTCAGTAATTGGTTAGTTTGCCGTTTGATTTCGATTGTGAAAACCGCAGCAGAAGGAAATATCTGCCGTCATTTGCAGTCACAATGACTGCTTTGACACTATTACTCCATTCAGATATTTGTATCTCACAGACGGATCTTGTTGAATGTGTGGAAACAATAAAAACACTTATGAGATGTGATTTTACGCCATCCGATTTTTTGGACTACTTCCATATGTGATTCTAAATCAGGTGTGCATCTGATATCTGGTCATCAGTGCATGTGCCACCATTGGCAAGTGAGCAATAAGTAAAATAGTCATTAATATTTGCATACGCTACCGTTCAAAAGTTTGCAGTCTGTAGGAGTTTGTTTTGTTTTTTTTGGGAAAGAAATTAATTATTTTATTCAGCAAGAACACAATAAATGTGTCACGTGTCAGTAAATAACATGTAAATAATACTGTTCTTTTGATCTTTCAAAAAAAATACTGGAAATGTATCACAATTTCATCAAAAATATTAAGCAGCACAACCGTTTTCAACATTGACTATATTAATTTGTTTCTTGAGCAGCAAATCAGCATATTAGAATGATTTCTGTAGATTGGAGTAATGATGCTGAAAATTCAGTAACATTTTAAAATAAAACAGAAAACAGTCGTAATAATGTTTCCCACTATTACTGTTTTTACTGTATGTTTAATCAACAAAATGCAGCCTTGGCGAGCATAAGAGACTTCTTTCAAAAACCTTAAAAAATCTGATCAACTGATCAAAGGTAGTGTATATTTACATTTTAAATAAATGCATATAATATCAATTTAATTATATACAGTATGTATGTATAGAGTTGTACATAAGCATTTTTACACCACCGATCAAAAGTTTGGGTTTGATACGATTTTGAATGTTTTTGAAAGAAGTCTCTTATGATCACCAAGGCTTGCTTTTATTTGATCAAAAATGCATTTAAAACAGTAATGTTGTAAAATATGATTACAATTTTTGTATGTATTTGAATATATTTTCAAATGTAATTTATTCCTGTGATGCAAAGCTGAATTTTCAGCATCATTACTCCAGTCTTCAGTGTCACATGATCCTTTAGTAATCATCCTAATATGCTGATTTGCTGCTCAAGATTCTGTTTTAGGATTCTTTGATAAATAGAAAGTTTTTGTTTTGTTTTTTTTGTTTTCAATAGAAAGTTAAAAAGAACTTTACCTGAAATAGAAAGCTTTGTATAAAATTATAAATGACTTTACTGTCACTTTTGATAAATTTAATGCATCATTTCTGAATAAAAGTATAATTTCTGTACCAAAAACAAAACAAAAATCTTACTGACCCCAGAATTTTGAACGCAATCTCACTTTGTTTTTCAAATGACTAAAGTGATTCCTGATATACAGTCATATCTTTTGAACTCTGTAATGTCTAAAATGTCTCTGTAATGTTCACTCTTATTATATTGTGATAAAATAATGTGGCATGGAAATATACAGCATAGCAAGAATGACCCAACCCCGCTAATTACTCCCTTACGGTAATGTACTTGATCAGCACGTAAAACCACAGCTTGGCTTGTGTCCTGCTCCGCCAAACCTTGGAATTCAGAGACAGTGACTCAGACTGCATATTTCATAAAGTAAAAAAATCGTATCTGAAGTTTGGATGTGGAGACAGCTGTGCAGGGTCAGAAGAAAGCCTGGAGAGAGGGAGGGAGAGGAGAGGAGAGCGCTGAAGGACACCCTGGGAAAAGTGATCTCTTTCAGAAAGAATGTAAGCGGTTCCAGCCCATGATTCCAGCTCATAATGGATCACCTACCAATGGTTTCTAAGAAGTCGCGGCTCTGTGCTGACGGCATTTGAGAGTAATAGAGTGTGAGAAACAAGACTAGAGCAACAGTAGGGTTCTGGAGACACTCGTTTTCTCCAGAGAGAAACAGATTTTTAGCGATGACAACCTTTTCAAGACAGACCTGCCATCATGTGTAAATTGATGATTTATTTTTCTGTAGAATCCTCCATTTTTAATTAGCATGCTTAGTTAGTTATACTACCCATAATCCTGCATCACCACCTAATTGAATCTGATTAGTTATGTAGGCCTATTAGAAAAATACCATTCAAAAAGAAATTATTCAGCAAGGATGCATTAATTGATCAAAGGTGGTATTAAGACATTTCCATTTCTTACATTTCTATTTCAAATAAATGCTGTTCTTCTGAGCTTTTTATTAATCAAAGAATCCTGTATCACGGTTTCCCCAAAAATATGCAGCAACACAACTTGATCATGATAATAAATGTTTCCCTTATATTGGGAATATATTCCCATAGCCATTACATATTTAAAAAAGTAATATCCTATACTAAACCTAAACTAATCTTGACAAACTATATATCATTTGAAAGCTTACAATCTCTAGTTTACATATTTGGTGTCTGATTTTCAGAGGAGCTGTAATTTATCAATTTGCAACAAGAATATTTTCATACTTCTTAAGGCGTGTTCAGACCTTTATTTTGATATAGTGATGAACATGACAAATCATGAAAGAATGGTAGAAACCTCAGTTTGTTTTCATGCCAAGAGTTCAAAAGATAGCATCCATTCAATTATTTTATAAAAAAAGGTCTGAAAATGTTTTAAATATAAAGAAAAAAGAATAGATTCACCATTTGTGATGTGGTAGCGAGCCATAATGCACATACATGTTCTTCTTGTGTTTCTTAGAGGTTGAATTCATTTTAAAATCTGCCAAACTTTTGCCAAACCATCCTATATTAATAGGATGTCTACTTCATAAATTGTATGAAAATTGTAAAAAATAATGGTTCAGATCACCATTTCAAAATATGGAAATGACGGCGCCCTTATATGGCCAGTTATGTCAACTAGTGGAAAAGTTTGGAACTGCGGCCAAACTAAATCTCACTGAAAGCTTATTTTTTGAGATATCAACCTAACATTTTTGGCTTTGATTTTTTTGCATTTTTAGAGTCCTCCAGGTTTTGAAAATACATATTTTATATAAATTATGAATAATTAATTTTTTAACATTGTACATTTTCATAAACTCAAACTTCTATAACATTTTTTCTGTTTAACTTCCTTAATTTATTTCACTTCTACAAAAATCTGCCAAATGTCTTCTTTAAAACAAGATCAATCTTACATCTATATTCCAAAACATTCTTGAATTACAACCATTTAAGTTCGGAATGTGCATTTTCATGTCTATTTAAAAAAAAGGGGGTGCCGCTTAAGGGCAGCAAATCAGCACATTAGAATGATTTCTGAAGGATCATGTGACACAAGACTGGAGTAATGATGCTGAAAATTGAACTTGGATCACAGGAATAAATTACATTTGAAAATACATTTATTTTAATATAATATGTTATTTTAATTTGTAATAATATTTCACAATATTTCTGCTTTTACTGTATTACTGTAAGAGATTTCTTTAAAAAAACATTTTAAAATATTGCCAACCTGAAACTTTTGAACAGTTTTATGTATATTAATATTTTTCAATACATTTAAAATAAAATATTTTGTTTTTACTTGTAAGTTTTAATTAAGTCAATTTAATGTTTTATGGGATAAGTAATTTATTCCCTCATAAAATAATTTTATGAAGAATTTTAAGATGTATACTCTTGTCTTTTTTTTATAGTTTTTTAAATGTTTAATTGATCAAAGCTCAAGTCAAGCCCTTTATAGTTTGCTATGAAGTCTATGCAAATCAACTAATTCATTAGCCAATTAATAAAATAACATTTAAAGAATAAAAAAAAAAGTGTAAATTACTTTTGAATCTTTATTGAAGAATGAGAAAATGAATGGGAATAAATACTTCCAGAACAAAGGCTGAAAAAGTGTGCACTGCCGCCATTAAAAAGAAGAATGGTTGTTATAGTCTATCCTGGGTAAATATAGTATATTGTAATAGTGGTTTTGACATTTTCCAGGAATGTCTCTCCTTGTTATCAGTAACCTTGGCCGTTGCACTACTGATCGAAGGAAACATGTTTTCGAGGTCTTCCTCTGAATGAAAGCAGTTCCGAGTTGTTTTGCAGCAAACTGTGGCGAGTGTGTAATGCTTTCAACACACGACATCTAAGGCCCCATGCGTTTCCATTGAAATGCAGCACAGGTAAACCAAACGCCTGAAGCTGCACACATGGCCAGGACACAGAGATACAGCGCCGTTAAATCTCCCATCCCAGCCCCCCCTTCTCCTTTCTCGTCACTTTTTCTTGCTTCCCTGGAACGTGTGACACGGAGAGAGAGAGAAGCCGTGAGAGATAAGCACTGGGCTGTGACTTCCACTGAATTTCTCTGTAAGTGTCGGCTGGGCTGTTGAGTGGATGCAAACTGTGTGTGTGTGTGTGTGTGTGTGTGTGTGTGTGTGTGTGTGTGTGTGTGTGTGTGTGTGTGTGTGTGTGTGTGTGTGTGTGTGTGTGTGTGTTTGTGTGTGTGTGTGTGTGTTTGTTTGTGTGCCTCTTTGGCTTTGTTACCGTATACACGACTTGTGTTTACATGCTGGTGCGCTTACGCGGAATCTTTGTAGGTTATGAGCCTATGAAAAGGGCAAGAGGTCATGTAGTGCAGTGTTGATATTTTATACACAAGTGTGCGGCAAGCGTGAATATATCAGTCAACTAAAATAGTGTGTGTTACTAATTAAAAGACTGAGGGTTGTTTCTATTTTCTGAATATTGCAACAATGTATACATTTTTCTAAATATATCTTTTAAAAAAGGTTCAATTTAGATTTTAACTTGAGGATTGTTTCACACTTTAAAGAATTGATTATTGCAATACAATATTTAATTGAAAGAATTTATTAATTACAAGTTTTTTATGTTACTTTTTTTTTAATTCATTGTTTTGTCTTTCATTACTGTTTTATTATTTCAATTTAAAGTTTATCTTATCCAATATAGTGCACACTATTGGGGCATGTTGTCACAAAAAGTTTTCTTTTTTTCTGTGTGAATATTATATTAATATTAAATAATGCATATAAACATTATTATTATTTATAACTTATAAAAAATGTAATACAATTATATTATTCACTACTAAATATATTCAAAATATAATACAAATATAAAATTAATTAATATTCAAGACAACATCATCCTTTATTCAAATAAAAATTGGTTAAAGATTTTATAATCATATTCCGTAGTTGTGCTTGAAGTCGATGGATATGAAACATGCCAAATGTATATAATTTAACAACGTTTAGGGTCATTTAAAATCGACATCACTCTAACGGATGGTCATTAATTTTACAGTAGCCCTCTAGGCATGTTGATTGGCTATATGACAGTAACATTTCAACAACGTTTTTCTCGTTCTTTTTCCTGTTTTGACAGAGAGGATCTACTTTGTAAATAGTATTTTCATTGGCACTTTAGATCTGTCCTGTGGTGCATTGAGCAACACGTATAGTTTATGTTCTGATCAGGCATATAAAACTCATGTGCAACTTCTCACTGTGCCCTCGGGGATCTGTGCTAGCGTGTGTCAAACTTTCTTTTTGGTACAACTTGCTCTCGTTCCCGCTCGAATGTCACGTAAACGCCCTTGAATGCTCACCTCACCCTACCTCCAGGTGTGACTCTTTCCAAACGAACGCTTCTTTTGTCTTTTCTGCCAGTATTCTTGGCATTGAAATGTTCCAGAATAAATCAATTAAGTAAACCATAAACAGTATCCTTCATTTTCTTGGAAGTGGATTCTTTAAAACAGTGTCATGTAAACATGGATGTGAAACCGCTCTGTTCCCAAACCTGGCGAGTTGCCTATGCGGCTGTATTCCTGATGCGCAAGAAGCATTATGAATAAACTTCAATTGTATATATTTAAAGCACCCCAATACTATTATTTTAAAGTTTCCTAATGTTGTTTCGGAGGTCTCTTGCGATAGATTTACATGCATTTAATGTCAAAAAACCCTTTCATTTTCTTATTATATACATTGCAGCAGCATCTCTATTCTCACAGTGTCTGAAACGCTCCAATAAAGGACTCGTCTCTCTAAACTCCTCCTTTCTGAGAGCCCACTCCGCTCTGATTGGTCAGAAACTCAGTCTGTTGTGATTGGTCTACCGCTTACAGCGAGTGTCGGAAACTAAATGACCATTACCTGAAAATATTTGAATTTCATCTCCGGAGGCTTCCTCAGTGCTCAATACACAGTGATACGAACAGTAACAATGGTGTCGGTTTTACCATACCAGTTCGAGCGTGAGTCCTCGTGCTTTGGAAGTGCATGCAAAGTGGATTTGCTTCCGCAGCGCAGAAAACAGCGTCTTCTGGACATGTCGACAACACAAACCAGTCCAAACTCTTCCAGGCCTCACAACTACAGTGTTTAAGGGCGGGTCAATGAAGATTGTTGTGTTTATTAGATATAATAGATATTTATTATGCATTTTTTAGCATGCAACTCGTGTAAAACACACTCAACTGCTTATGTAGGAAGATAGGCAGTATAAGTTTTAGTAATGACTCATATCTGTAGCTCTTATTGACTCGTGATGTTTTCATTAGCTTGCATTCCTGTGGTGACAGATGAGTTTTGATGTGTGCATTTTAGGTGTGAAATGTCATTGTGCTCTGTCATTTTTACTTGCATCAGCATGTCATTGTTTTTATGTGTCCGTACATTTTTCTTTCTTTTTTTCTTTGTGTGATCGTCTTTTCTCTCTTTTTAATGAAAGTGAGTTGTAAAATAGTTGTTTGGGGTGGAGCAGAGCCCACGGGTGAAGGAAGCCAGGAGCTGTGTGCACGCTTTCATGCATTTCTCACATGCAGTCCTTTTCCCCCACATGCTCATTATGCACATTTTGTACATTTCTCACAACCCCTTCTTTAAAATGCCACATCATATCTTTGATAATACATTTGCATGATTACTGTGGGTAACCTGTTTGTCTAAATATGATTAGTTTCAAGTAAAAATATATGTAGTTATTAGTTTTGCTTTCAACTGAAATTTCTATCTACCTCATGTGACTCGCCTCAGTTGAGTTTTTTCTGTGGAGCGCAAAATGAGTTTTTATCAAAAACGAAAAGCTGCTCTTTTTCATACAACAACAAAATACATTTTAAAATAATAAATATATGTTTAATATATTTTTCTGTCTATTTTTGCATTGACATTAATTTCCAAAAAAATTATACACATTTTTCTCTAAAATTCTCATGTTACCATACAATTCAAAAGTTTGGGAATTTTAAGAAAGAAATTAATATTTTTATTATGCTAGGATTCAATTGTTCAAACGTGACTGTAAAGACTTTTACATCGTTACAAATCTATTCTACTTTAAAAACTTTCTTTTTATCAAGGAATCTTTGAAAAAAAAGAATCTGAGCATTTCCACAGAAATATTACATCTTTTTTCAACATGTTTCTTGAGCAGAAATTTAGCATATTAGAATGATTTCTGAAGGATCATGTGACACTAAAGACAGGAGTAATGATGCATATCATTCCAAAACGTTAAAAAATAATATTACTGACCCCAAATTTTTAAACCATATTGTGGAAAAAGTCCACAATTATTCACAATGATTCTAATTAGTGTAATGCAAAATAATTTAAAAAAGCATAGGTGCTTAATTGTCACGATAATGCCACAATGCAAAAATAATAATTTATTCAATAGTCCTTAAATAGGCTTTATATATTTTCTTTCCTGAACAATTCTTGACACTTTTCACTCAAATTGGTCTGATAGCCGCTTGTGCGTTTGAAAACAGTTCTGTTTGTTTTGGTGTATCTATGGCAGGGAGTTGTGCGTAACCGTGAGAAGTACACATGATGTGTATGCGTGTGTGTTTACTATCCATATTGACCCAGATGACTCATCCCAGCATCTAACCCCATAATGGCCTTTTAATATAGCTCTGACCGGTGCAGGCTTCTTTCAGCACGATAAAACATTTGTTTGTTGCTAAGTGCGCCTAGCAGCTGTTTAACAGTCATTGCTGTTTACAGAGTCAGAGAAGCTGTAATAGAGTCACTTCACCAGCCGAACCTCCACTCGCTGTCAGTGAGCCGCTCAGTTAGTATGTCACTGTGACACAGCTCTAACCCACACTTAATTCCAGTTCACTTATCTCGACCACATTCCCCAGGAAAGGGAACCGTATTCTTCTCTTTTTCTGTCTGCTTTCTGTTCTATAAAATCATATTGTTTTAGTTTTTACCAAGGGCGATAAGTTTGCATTGAACAAGTCAATGAGTTTGAAAGGAATGCATGACAAAAAAAACTACAAAAAAAACTTTGCAAATGTTTCTTCTTGAAAACTGTCTTTACCTATCTGTCTGTCTGCCTATCTATCTGTAGGCCTGTCTGTCTATATGTCTGTCTATCTGTCGGCCTGTCTGTCTGTCTGTCTGTCTGTCGGCCTGTCTGTCTGTTTGTCTGTCTGTCAGTGTGTGTATGTCTGTCTGTGTATGTCTGTCTGTCTGTCTGTCTGTCTGTGTATGTCTGTCTGTGTGTGTATCTGTCTGCCTGTCTGTCTGTGTATCTGTCTGTCTATCTGTCTGTCTGTCTGTGTATCTGTCGGCCTGTCTGTCTGTGTATGTCTGTCTGTCTGTCTGTGTATCTGTCTGTATGTCTGTCTGTGTATCTGTCTGTCTGTCTGTGTGTCTGGTTGTCTGTCTGTGTATCTGTCTGTCTGTCTATCTGTCTGTTTATGTCTGTCTGTCTGTCTGTGTATCTGTCTGTCTGTGTATCTGTCTGTCTGTCTGTCTGTCTGTCTGTCTGTCTGTCTATTTGTCTGTCTGTGTCTGTCTGTCTGTCTGTCTGTCAGTGTGTCTGTCTGTCAGTGTGTCTGTCTGTCTGTCTGTCTGTCTGTCTTCTGTTTATCAGTCTGTCTGAGCTTTTAGCTTTCAGGTCATCTACTATATTAGGTGTGACAGGATTGCATACCGGTACATGTACAACAGAGTGGTCCCGCTTGCACGTTCTGTTGGTCACCATGCTGCAGATCTGACCTGGTTCCCATCTTTCTTCACAGCGATTCGCATTAATCAGCATGGCCGCATTGTGCCACTCTTCTCAATCCTGTAAGTGTTGCGACGGAATGCCACGGCAACAATAGCGGCGTTCCAGGTCTGCTGGGCCCCAGGTTGCAGCACATGCGCCGGGCCCCACACCTGAACACAGCATCCAGGGACACTGTCCTCCCCTCCTCAAATTTATGTTAGACATACCTGCCGCTACAGGCTTAAAGGAGCGATAGCATATCTTCCTGTATGTTTACAAGTAACTCACAGAGATAAGTGCAGGTATCTGCAGGAGGTTAGACTCTATCTATCCATCCGTCCGTCCGTCCGTCTGTCTACATCCATCCATCAATCCATCCATCAATCCATTTATTTGAGCTTTTAGTCCATCTACTGTATATGCATAAAAATGTTTAATGATTTTTCAGGATTTTTTTTTTTCAGGAACGCAACGAACTTTACTGGCAACTGTACAAAAGATTACACATGTGTTTCCCATAATAGTGAGTAACAGTGAGTGATGTGCTTGAGATTTAAGGAGGTTTCACTCTGGACACTGTATCATTACGGAGCATTCCCTGCAGACATTAGGGAGGAGAGTGATTAGATAGGGAAATGATTTGAGCATGAATCAGCTAACGGTTCCTTTTGGAGGCACTCTGGGTTCTTTGTTTTCTTAAGGTCAGTTTCAACTCGACTTCCTACTTTTAAACACACCAACTCTTTTTTTTTTTTTTTATGAATCGAAGGCAGAAAAAGCCACTAGTGACTGTGGGCCATAAGAGAAAAGGAGAAAGACCGGGGCTTATATGGTTTACGAGTGATTTCTCTCAGGGCGATTATACGTTTAGTACTTTTTTTTAAATATCACTACACATTTCTATGGATTTACACAAGAAGTTTGCATCTGATTTCAATTTCTTTAATTAGGAAAGCAAAAACTGCACTTTGTTGTTCACTATAAAAAGTACAAAAATGAAGTGACATTCGCATTCGCAAGCCTGTTTAATGTTGACAAATATTGGGTGCGACTTCATTTTATACATCTGGAATTGCACGGAAAGTGGGCGTTCAGGACCAGAATGAGGTCAGGTGACTGAAGGGGAGGGGTTAAAATATAAGAAGGCTGAGGCTGTGTCGCATACTCTCTTGAGTAGGTACTTATTTTGAATAAGTACTCCTAAAAAAAGTACATTCTAGTAATCTGGACCGCATTTGCCATGTTAGCATTATCATCATGTGACCTACCAGTGTCCGTTACGTCACTGTCATTCACAAATGCCAAATCATGGGATAGTAAAGTGTCCATCGCATGCACACTTCAGAATATTGCCGGAAGTAGTAGATCATCCGGGTACTTTTTGCCAACTCTATGAGTACTGTGAATTCTGACATACTTTTTTCACACACTGTTTTTTTACTATATAGTTTGGAAGTATGAGATTTCAGATGCAGCGTTATGATGGCAGTTGAACAGGAAAGTCGTTTCAGAAGTAAAGAGATTTCTAAGAAATTTAGAAGACAAACATGTTTTTTCTTTGTAATAACATGCACTGATGAAGTACTCACGATATGACCAGAAACATGTATTAAAATAAGTTGGTGATTAAATTCGCTAACCGCAGTTTCTGCCAAAATACCATAGTTATCAAAGTAATTGTTATAGATAATCAGTATTGATATTCATAAAAAAAAAATGTCTTGGAAGCATTCAGAATATTTGTCATTCTGACTAAGTAATCACAGCAGTTCTGTATGAACAATAACTATAGTAACTTTGGTATTTTTGCAGAAAAACATCTGCAATCTTGTTTTTGTTATTATATTGCCGGTTGCCTCCATTGATTTGTGTGATTCTTGTCACTTCTTGACATGATATTTGCACGTTTGCTCTCAAGTTTGGCCTACTTTGAAGACTTTTAACATTTACAAGGAACAAGTAGTACTCTACATGGCTTTACTTTTACCATGTGTAAATCCATTTTACAGAATTCAGCCGATTTCACTCATAAAAAGCACCGAACATGTCTAAAAGATCAGCCGATTCCGTGTAGGTCTAACACATACTCTTTTCTCAAGCTCACACTGTTCTGGGCAGAACACAGTGGGCTTTGATGTCTTGTTCTTGCCTCCTATCAACTGGACATACCGTTCCCTCCATACTTGGAGCGTCCCAAAATTCTCCTTCCAGCGCTAATATATAACCATATAAGACAGAAGCACAAAATGTTTCTGGTTTTCATGTACCCTTTGTATCTTTCCAAATTCCAGATCTTTCTAAGGGACTGGGGATGACGTGACACACAACAATTGTGTGACTGAATAGTTATTCATCTGCATGTCAAAAGACAACAAGGTACACTGTGAACTTGAACTAGATAATAACCCGGTGGTTAAAGCGGTCCCATACAGTATGTGTGTGTGAATGTGAGATGCCGGTCACACACACACACACACATAGTATGTAATGTGTGCGTGTGCTCATTTTAAAGTGCCTTCTCTGTGCTGTTTTAAATGTCACTGCTTACTCAAGCTCTCTTCACCTCATTCAATTACTTTCTGCTTACACCCAAGTGAAACATACGTTAACATGGAGAAAGTGTGTGTGTGTGTGTGTGTGTGTGTGTGTGTGTGTGTGTGTGTGTGTGTGTGTGTGTGTGTGTGTGTGTGTGTGTGTGTGTGTGTGTGTGTGTGTGTGTGTGTGTGTGTGTGTGTGTGTGTGTGTGTGTGTGTGTGTGTGTGTGTGTGTGTGTGTGTGTGTGTGTGTGTGTGTGTGTGAGATCACCAATGCTGCATTATTTTATTTAAAAAATACTGTAAAAACATGCATATTATAAAATAGTATTACAGTTTACAATAACTGGTTGTATTTATTCCTGTGATCAAAGCTGCATTTTCAGCATCATTACTCCAGTCTCCTGTGTCACATGATCCTTCAGAAATCATTCTAATATGCTGATTTGCTGCTTAAAGGATTAGTTCACTTTTAAAAAAACTTTTGCTGATAATTTACTCACCCCGATGTCATCCAAGATGTCCATGTCTTTCTTTCTTCAGTCGAAAAGAAATGAAGGTTTTTGATGAAAACATTTCTCCATATAATGGACGTCAATGGGCCCCAAACGGTTCAAGGTCCAAATGACAGTGTCAGTGCCGCTTCAAAGGGCTTTAAACGACACCAGACGATGAAAAGGGTCTTATCTAGCAAAACGTTCGGTCATTTCAAAAAGAAATAAAAAAGTTTAAGTTTTATAAGCACAAACGCTCGCCTTGATCTGTTCTGTGATGCGCGTTTGTGACGTCACGTAATACGCAATTACGTTGAAAAGGTCACACTTCACCGAGTCAGTGTTTCCAAATGTGCGGAAGGAGGACCATATACACATATTCAAATGTCTTTGTGTCAGTTTATCGTTTAAAATGCCCATTTCGTGTGCGTATCCTGGGTGTTGTAATATTAAAAAGCCTAAAAGAAGATTTTTGTCAGGACAGAAATTTTTGTATATAATAATGTTTTTTCATAAAAGCGTGACCTTTTTAACGTAATTGCGTATGACGTGACGTCACGAACGCGCATCACAGAACAGAGCAAGGCGAGCGTTTGTGCTTATAAAACTTAATTTCTTTTTTAAATGACCGAGCGTTTCGCTAGATAAGACCCTTATTCATCGTCTGGTATCGTTTAAAGCCCTTTGAAGCGGCACTGAAACTGTCATTTGGACCATGAACCGTTTGGGACCCATTGACGTCCATTATATGGAGAAATGTTTTCATCAAAAACCTTAATTTCTTTGCGACTGAAGAAAGAAAGACATGGACATCTCGGATGACATCGGGGTGAGTAAATTATCAGCAAAAGTTTCTTATTATTATCAAGTTGTTGTGCTGCAGCTGCTGGTTAATATTTCTCTGGAAGCCATTTTATTCAGAAATCTCTGATGAATAGAAAATTATTATTAAAATGGAAATATTTTGTAATTTTGTAAATGCATCCTTGCTGATTTCCTGCCGTCGCAGTTCCAACTGTAAACGATGCTGACAAACAAAACAAAACTTACTGATAAACCTGATGTCCATAAATATAACTTTTTAATGCATAACTTACATGGTGTGTTTTTTTCGTCTAATTTTGGACCTTGTTTTTAATATAGCTCATGCAAAAAGAGTGGCAGAAAGTTCAATGATGATGAGTCCAGAGTGCCGCTGCTCCACAACTTTGGTCTCGTATGTTGGTCTGAATGGGGAGAGATGCATCTGACGGAGCCCAATACAAACATCTGTCTGTTTCACCTCTGCATCGCTCGAGTGAGTGTGTAAATGATCACCCCATGTCCTCACCTCTCTAACACACCGGTGATCAGTCTCATCTGTTTAGACTTTAGGCCGTGATGCACGACTGTAACAGACGGGCATTATCATCATCAATCAGAGAAATTATTTAGCAGTGCTAACAGTGCTTGCATTAATGGAGCATGAAGTATCAATAATTGAATAATCCTTTACTGTGGTATATACTCTCCTCCTTTTCTCTCTCGTGCTCAGCTAGGAAGAGGCAGAATGTGTTGGAATGTGGAATCTGATCAAACTTGCTGCGAGCGTGGAAGAGGCAGAGAGTTCATACACGATAAGAACTTGCCCCAGAGCAAAGGCCAGACTCCCCTCTTGCTCTCGAGCAGCTGTTTCACAGAAGCGCCTTACATAACTCGCAAGAACCTGCCGTAAAACTAGGGCAAGAAATATCCCACAGTCATCTGAAAACGCTCTTCTGATTTCAGCAAGCAGTTTAGAAATGATAGTGTCTTTAGGGACTATAGAGACACTATAACTCGGTTTATTTAAAAGAATTTCCAAAGGTAATTTTTGAAGTGTGATTGTATTGAATATATCTCACACACACCCAAACTGCACCCCTGGCACAGACTTAGTACTTCTAATATGTGTAAAAATTATGAATAATTATGACATTACTTAAAGGACAAGTTCGGTATTTTACACTTAAAGCCCTGATTACAGATCGTATCTGATGAAATATAACGGTTAAGATTAAAATTTGGACACATGCTCCTGTCCCGAGAATTTTAGTTTTATTTAGCTTTCCCCCCCCCCCACCCCCACAATGGTTGTCTATGTGCACTGGCAGATTCCTTCCTAAAACACATTAAACTTTCGTTTACAAAGACGTGAAACTCACCGAGTGGTCAGGGGTGTTCACTGATACGGGCCCAAAAAAAATCGCTGAAAAAGATGCTTTCCAACAGGTTTTATCGTAGTGTTTGTCCAACTCCATTGATTGTATTGAATGTGCTGTGTGAGGTACGTTATTCCTCCGCCGCTTCTTCTTCTGCTTCTTCTGTGTATTAAATGAAATGCCAGCGGTTTGCTTGCAATCGGCAAAGGTGCATTATCGCCACCAACTGGTGTCTATTATTCAAGCTCTCAACGGAAGAATCTGGGTGTGACGCGTTTGGCAAAATAGGTCCACAAACGCTAAATAAAACTAAAATTCTCGCGACAGCAGCATGTGTCCAAATTTTAATCTTAACCGTTCTATTTCATCAGATACGATCTGTAAACAGGGCTTTAAGTGTAAAATACCGAACTTGTCCTTTAAGTTTTGCATAACCAGTAGATTATTGAATTCAATTCAAATTTACTTGTATAGCGCTTTTCACAATACATATTGTTTCAAAGCAGCTTTACAGAAAATGCATTTCAGAAATGTACATACAAAAATACAGTTAGTTAATCATAAATTTAGGGCATAACATATCGCCGGCGTTGGGTCGTCTCGTCACTGGCGTCGAGTCGTCTCTTTGGGGCATCTGAAGTCTCCATGAGGGGCTGGATACATAACTGGAGCTGACGAACTCTATTTGAGTTATACAACAAAAAAGGCAGATGGGAAATAATTCGCGTAGCTGCTGTTCATAATATGAATGCATTTGATCTGATTTAACTGTAGTATAAAAGGTACGATGCATTATGTGAATGCTTGGCTAAAGAGATGCGTCTTTAATCTAGTTTTAAACTGGGAGAGCGAGTCTGAGCCTCGGACAATATCAGGAAGGCTATTCCAGAGTTTAGGAGCTAGATGTGAAAACGCCCTCCCTCCTTTAGTGGACTTAGTTATCCTCGGTACGACCAGAAGCCCCGAATTTAGCGATCTTAAAGAGCGCGATGGATTGTAGGGTGATAGAAGATCCCTTAAATACACAGGAGCTAAACCATTTAGGGCTTTATAGGTCAGTAGCAATACTTTGTAATTGATACGGAACTTAATAGGTAACCAGTGTAGAGATGATAAAATTGGTGTTATATGATCATATTTTCTTGACCTAGTAAGAACTCTAGCGGCTGCATTTTGGACTAACTGTAGCTTGTTTACGGAGGATGCAGGACAACCAGCTAATAGAGCATTACAGTAATCTAGTCTCGAGGTCATGAATGCATGAACTAACTTTTCTGCATCAGAAACAGAGAGCATGTTACGTAGCTTAGCAATGTTTCTAAGGTGGAAAAAGGCTGTTCTTGTGACATTTGAAATATGATTTTCAAAAGACAAGTTGCGGTCTAGTATAACACCCAGATCTTTTACTGTAGAGGATAAAGTAACAGGACATCCTTCTAGATTAAGGTTGTATTGTAAGAGGTTTTGTGGGCAGTTTTTTGGACCAATCAGTAATACCTCTGTTTTATCTGAATTTAATAGAAAAAAATTATGTGCAGTATGTGCAGGTGGAGGAGCTCAGCCAAAAGGATGTTCTTTCTAAATCATAAGGGATTTTTTTAATATACTTTCAGCAAACAGCAAAGCTGAAAACTAAGCCTGATATCTAAGGGTGTGTTCACACTTGGCATGTTTGGTTTGATTAAAACGAACCCTGGTGCGATTGCTCTGTTAGTGCGGTTCATTTGAATAAGTGTGAACCCTACCTGGTGCGCACCAAACAAGCGGGCCGAGACCCCTGAAAAGATGGTGTGGTTCTACTGAAATATGAATGCAACACGAACCAAAGACATGTAAACAAACCAAAAACGGGATGCAACCCTAGAAAGGACATAATGTTGAAGCACATGTTTTTTTATTGTCATAGTCGCGATGTTGCCAATCACTCAGGTTGAGAGCATATCCCTACACCTTTAGGTTCGGTATCTTTAGGTTGGGTGTTAAACTGCCTATGTGAACGCTAAGTGGACGAGAACTAAATGTTTTTTTTTTTTTTTCTGGTCTGGACCAAATGAACCAAGCAAACCGAATTACAAGTGTGAACAGAAAAGTAATATCACACTTCTCAGCAAGCCACATGATTTGTTGCTTCAAATGATAGGATGTCACAACGGGGCAGCCATTTTGAATAAGCTGCTGTGTGTTTGCTCTCTGTGATGTTTGGCAGTGAGGTCAGTGGCAGAACAAAGATGACGGAGTCATTCCGGCTGGATTAGATGAGAAAAGACAGAACCAGCAGAGATCACCCATGATGACGTGTGCTAAAAGATCCGATTTCTCCCTCTCCATCCTAGTCAATGCCAAGGTCCTGTAAACAATGTGTTTGTTTCCAGTACAGTTACCCCCCCCCCCCCCCCCCTCCTCCTCCATTAATGTGCATCCTCCATGCGTCTAATAAGTCAACAGAGCCTCTCGTCTGTGTTGATGCATCACGTTCCGTGTGGCCTGTCCTCGTGCTGACGTCCACAGTCATGAATGTAAACATGGACAGGGCTTAATTTCCAGTGCTCCTACGTCTTTGTTCCGTTGTAAGCGCTTCTGTTTTTTCCGAAAGGTTGCACGGTTACGTAGGACCGCGAGTGGGCGGGAGGAAAAGGAGGTTGGTGGATAACAGGAAGAAGGGGAACTTCTAAATCCGTGTTTGTGGATGTAATTAGACCTGCTATTGTTAGAGCAACGTGCTCGCTGTGTTTATATCCCGTTTGAATGGACAGGCACTTGGAGATGATGTTAAGAGAGGACGAGGAAAAGAAAATATCTTTATAATCTCAGTTGTTTCTGCTGGACACCAGTGAGATTGAACGGAAAGCAAATGAGTGTCCTGCTGCTCAGATTTATTTTTCTTTCCCACGCCGTTATGCGTTTATGATTACTTAATGGTTTTTACATTTTATTTTAAAGAAGTTGCTCTGAGAAAAAGCAGTTTATAGTCAGTGAAATACAGAGCAGAGTCCATTTATAATTTCTATTTGTAATGAGGAAATCTCTATGATCTTTCAAAATTGTATTAATTTGAATAACATTTTATTTTATAGCCTACATTATTTTATTTTATTGAATAATTTTAATTTCCATGATTCTTGGAGACCTTATTCATTTTTAAATTCCATACTTATTTTTAATAGCATGATTTTAATTTCCGAGACTTCAAAAAAAAAAAAAAAGCATTTTATTTCATTTTATTTTTTATTTTATTAAAAAAAAGTTGTTGTTTTTTTGTGTGTTTTTTTGAGTGATTTTAATTTCCACGATTTTTGGAGATTTTATTACATTTAATTACTCACCCTAATGTTGTTCCAACCCTGTTTAACTGACTTTCTTCTGTGGATCATAAAGTATATTTTGAAGAACGTTAGGGTCCAAACTAAATTAGACCCCACTGGCTTTCACTGAGACATATTTCAAAATATATTCTTTCATGTTCCACAGAAGGAAGAAGGTCAAACAGGTTTGGAAAGACCCCTTTAAGGCATACTCAGTCACACCTAGAACAAATATACCTGTTTTGCTTTATTGTGAGTTTTATTCAGCATTAAACTGAGTGCCATTTGTATTGTCAAATGGGCTGTATTCAGCTTTAAAGCATGTGAATAAATGCAGTGGTTTTTCGTTTCACTCTTGGTGTGAAAAGGTCTTTTGTGTGTGATCCATTTTGCTTTTCCGCTCATAGTATGAACAGGCCTTTAGTCTTTCGACCCTGCACCAGTATTTAAGTTTCTATGCTTCATTACCCCCAGTATGTGCTTCCTTATTCACTTATACAACAGAGAAAGCGAGGTCAATGCGGCCCTGAGGAAAATGAAATTCCCAAAGGAAGGCGAAGCCGAGGCATATGGCTCCCGCCGGTGCTAATCGATATCTTCACTGCAGCACACCACCCCGATCAATCACACATCGTGAAGGCTTGTATCTTCCAATAAAAGATTTGTATCGTTTACTTCTCCACCACCAATAGCTGTATCTTCCCTCCCAGATCAATAAGACTTTTCTTAAAGGGATAGTTCACCCTAAAATGAAAATTAGTCATAAATTATTCACCCTGGTAACGCCATATGCCCTTTCTTTTATTGACCACAAAAGGAGAATTTTAAAACAAATGTCCCGCTTGCACTCATCCATATAATGAATAGCGACCAGCATCAAGCTTTTTTTTAAAGGATGCTAAAGTATCACAGAAAAATCCCATGCGACACGTGACGTATATTCCAAGTGATCTGGGGGTATACAATATAAAATGTAATGTATTATTTAACGAAATCCTTGACCGTTGGTCTGTTGGCGCCTGCACAGGATTTCTAGGCATTGTATTTTGTGTCGTGCTTTTGTCCATTTTCATTTCTCACAACTTGTGTGCTTTTTCTGGGCGAGACAGACTGAACTGCGACGCTAACAGAGTCACACGAATGCACACGCCGCGTAGCCGTGCACTGCAGACCAATGGCCAAAGTCAGGATTTTCATTAAATACATTAAATTTGATACCATATACCCACAGAACACTTGGAATATATGATATATGTCGCGTGGGATCATTCTGTGATACTTTTGCGTCTTTTTTTAAAAAGCTTGATGCTGGTCGCTATTCACTGCCATTATGGACTAGCGCTAGCGGGACATTTTTTACAAATTCTCCTTTTGTGGTCAATAAATGAAAGAAGAACATACAGCATTAGAACAACACCTGGTTCCGGTTGCATAAACATAAGCCATTATGTTAAGACAGTGTCTTAATTTCTAGTATGTTACTCAGCGGCAGTCGGCATCAAATTAGGCCAAGCTACGTTTTTATGCAACTGATTTAAAAAAGCTATAACAGTCTTAATGATACAAAATTTGATGTCTAACTTGTAAGACTAGTCTTAGAGGTTTACGTAGACGGCCCCAAGGTGAGTATTTAAAGCTTAATGATCATTTTAGGGTGAACTATCCCTATAAGCCTTAAGCACACGGCTCTCACTGTTTTCACTGACGTCTGCTTCTCTGATGTATATTTGACTGCTGGGTGTGACTTCTGTCCTGGAGAAGCACCAGTCAACAGTTGGATTTTACTACAAGGAACTTCTGCGATGTTAGGGAACACCCTTTGATTGATACATGCGTGTTTGCTTATATACACGTCTCACAACCTCCTTACACGCAGGGACTTGCTTGGTTGGGCGTAAAGTGTGTCAGACTGTAAACATTCACGCGGGGGCTTCTCTTGTGTCGAGTGAATCCTGTAGGCATGCGGCTGTGAATGTTTACGGTGGGCGGCATGTTGAGTCAGAGGAAGAACGGCAACTAGTGAACAGATTTTCACATTAATAAATGCAGCAGTGAAGTTTAATCTTAAGTTAGAATAAATATCATAAATATCAGCCTCAAATTGATTATTTTACACAGAAACCAGGGTCCGAAATTAACTTTTTTTTTTTGTCACCAAAAGTGACACAATTCCCTTTGTACCTAAGAATGGAAAATTACATACTAATCTATTCAAGGCCTGTCTAGTTTATAGTTTAAGGTTTAGTCAGAGCTGTTGCTTGAATACTCGGGACTATGAACAAAATGAAGATATTCCAATCAACCAATCAGATTTGAAGGACAAGTTTACAGTTTATGTCAAGTTTAGGCATAAAACCAGAGTTAGGTGCTTCTACATCAGTGTTATTCACCTATATATTTTCCCTGTGATTTTAGGGATAGTTTCTAGGTAGGGTTGGGTTGGGTTTAAAGGGAGGGATATGGTTAGGACTAAATTTTCGGACAGGAATGTTGTTCCAGCAAAATATGTTGATCCAGGGACAAATCACGATGACCATAATCTAACATGGTAACTAACCAAATAAAATGTATTCTAGCAGAGTGTTAGTTATGTTTGATTTTTTTAGTAATTATAGAAAAGTTTGGGGTCAGTAAGTGTTTTTTGTTGTCGTTGTTTTTTAAGGAAATTAATACTTTCTTTTGAGCAAAGACATTAAATTGATCATAAGTGACAGTAAAGACATTTATATTGTTACAAAAGACTGTCCAATTCTCACGATTAACAAACTATAATCTATGACTTTTCCCTTAATAAACTCCTAATTACTTCTTCTTAATAGTTAGTAAGGTAGTTAAAGGGATAGTTCACTTTAACATGAAAATTCTTTCATCATTTACTCACTCTCAAGTTGTATCAAACCTGTATGAGTTTCTTTCTTCTGCTGAACACAAAAGAAGATATTTTGAAGAATGTCAGTAACCAAACAGTTAACTGGTCCCATTGACTTACATAGTAAGAAGAAGAAAAAATACCGGTATATGATTTAACCTTGAGCACGAGCACAAGCCTTTATTTATCAAATTCTAATTATCAAAGAATCCTGAAAAAATGCATCACGGTTTCCAAAAAACATTAAGTAGCACAACATTTTTCAAGATTGATAATAATCAGAAATGTTTCTTGAACAGAAAATCGGCATATTGGAATGATTTCTGAAGGGTCATGTGACACTGAAGACTGGATTAAAGGTGCGTTCAACTTCACACCATGTCTCAATTACCGTAATTAAAAGATTAAAATTCAGATGTGTCATTACAGGAATAAATTACACTATAAAATATATTTAAATAGAAAACAATTATTTTAAATTGCAATAATATTTCACAATATTACTGCTTTTACTGTATTTTAACAGTAGCGATTCTAAGTTTTTTTAAAACAGCCACAGAATTGATTTCAGTTTACTGGTTGTCAAGTATTAGTAAAAAAAAAAATTATGTTTAGAACATTAAATGCACATTAAACATAAAAAATAATAAAATGTCCCTGAAAATCAGTTCCAGGGGGCTTTAATAAAAAACCTTGGCATTTCAGACAACGACTCAGTGGGTCTGAATGGAAAATAATAGATCATTGTTCTGCTTTGTTCTTTGTCAAAGCAGTCCAAAATTACATCACTTAATCAGGGCAAAGGGAAAAAATCACAGTGCATGAATCTAGTTCAGACTCCACATCTGTTTCAATTCGGGAGCTGAAACTGCGATTGTATACGGTGAGGTAACAAAGCTTTCTGTTGCCAAACAATGTGATTGGCCGTTGCTTGGCAAGACAGTAGACAGTTGGATTCATTCATGATGCAAATCAAAAGGAAGTGTACAGCTCTCTCCCAGCGCATGTGGGGGTTTTACCATGAGGTTATGTTGAGTAATGGGTGACGGATCAGCTTCAGTGTTTTGACTCAGCTGGGCAGCTGTTATCACGAGGAAATGACTCGGAAAAATCCCCTTACCTAAAAATAAGACGAGCGCAAACACAGAGGCAATGGGTCAGAAGGAATACAGAGCAGAAAAACAAGATACCCATGTGATGGTGGTGCATCAGACAGGTGCTTTATAATCTGTTTGGCTAAAGGATAATTATAGCATGTTTATTGTGAGCAGATAAACGTGACTGACAAATGCACTTTCTCTTTCTGCCCAAGCAGAGAAGTGATATAATCCAGTACTGCTTCAGCAAATTCCTGGCCATCCCAAGCTGACTCGCATTGCAGAAGATAATTTGCCGCTCTGCGACCCCTGAAAGCGGTACAGCAGTGAGGGGCTATCACCAGATCTGCTGAAACGCTAGGCCAGGAAAGCCTGCCATCCAGTGCTTTACTGATAGGACACTATCAGGGACACAAAGCAGTGTGACATTCCTGACCTTGACAACAACTATCTTATGTGTTCTATTGTGCACAATTTTTAGACCCAGAGGGAAATTTTGTTGCACTTTCACAGATATGGAGGTGATTTATGTCATTTATTTGTCAAAAATACTTTCAATATGAGCCATTTACAGGTGGACTATCCCGGGAAAGGGTAAACATTGTGTCATGTGGCACTATCAAAACATTAGTCTGTTTGTTTGTGACCAGCACACTCAACCAATGCCATGAGTTGGGGGCGGGACTATCATTGACTGACAGTTGGCAGAAAGGGGAAACCTCATTATTTTTATAAAAATGTTTAAAATAGACAAAATATGAATAGTTGACATACAGTAAGAGTAATAAATTAAAAGTCTCTTATGCTTAACCAAGGCTGCATTTATTTGATCCACAAATATAGAGAAAACTGTCCAATTCTGAAATATATTTCAATTTAAATGTTTATTTTAAAAATTAAATGTATTCTTTAATGGCAAAGTTGATTTTTTTTTTAGCAGCCATTCCTTCAGTCTTCAGTGTCACACACTTCAGATATCTGATGTAATATGCTGCACTTGGTGAAAAAGAAAATACTATTATTATTATTATTATTATTATTATCAGGATTCTTCAATGGATATTTAAAAGAGGTATCTTTATAACATTATAAATGTCTTTATTGTCACTTTGAACATTTCAGTATGCCCTTGCTGGATCATTTCTTCAACTTCCAAAAAAAAAAAAAAAAAGCAATTCTTACCAAGCCCAAACTTTTAAACTGTTGTGTAAATTGTTTATATTGACTTTGGTGTTTTGGCAAATCTGAGCACAGTTTGAGACATTGTTGCGTTCCCAATAAAAAAATAATTTTAAAAATCTGAAAAGCAAGAGACTGATCAAAATGTTCAATTTAGTCCCTTTAACAATTATTAAAGTGATTTATTTTTGTCATTTTGATTTTTCTTTCCTATGGAGATGACTGCAGATAGCCATATATTCAAAGCCTTCCGATGATTCAGCTTGTTTATTTTTATATTAAATGAGTCATATATCCGTTATCTTCTGCTGTTGGCTGGTGTTATTTGCACATCAAACCCAGACCAAACAAACTGACCAAACATCTCAGGAGCAAAAGCATCTCATTTAATTACCCATCCTGCCCTCCATCTCTGGCTCTCCTGCCCAATAACAGAGACTATCCTGGGATGTGCTGTGAGCTCTCCTAAACCAAGCTCTGCTTTCAGGAGCCCACCCAAATTGAGACAAGTGAGGGTTCTTTCCTGAAGGAGGGCTGTGGAATGCCGGACAGGTATGTCGGTGACCTCTGACCTCATGTTTTTACTGACATGAAAGCTGACCCCATGTAAACCCCTTGCTCTTCAGTAGCCTTTCTCACAGGCTTTGAAGCGCACTCATGGTTTTTCCCATGGTTCCCCTCCCTCCAATCAGGATCTCAAGAGGTGGAGCAAGGGATTTGCACACTTAAAGATACAAGAGGAATGAGGTTTGAAGTTTCAAACTAGCACTTGAGTCGTCTTTATCATGGTGGGCTAATAAAAGAGCGCGCACTGGTGTCAGATGAGTCGGGGCAGCGGGCGGCTGTCACTCTCTCCTCTGCTGAGCCGGCAGCCACAGACGTCAATGCTGTCATACCTTCATGCAGCTTTATATTACATAGACCCCCACTGCGTCTCCATTTCAGAGCGCCTCTCGCTCTCACCTGCGCGGCCCATAATCAGCGCTGAAGTGCACAGAGAAGGTGACTCATTATAGTGTTAAACCAGCTCTATGAAATCAGCCTGCGCGAGTCTCGCTGGGGGGGGGGGCAGCGGTGCATTGAAAGATGACGATGTACGAGACTTAATGTGGATGTGAAGAAAGCACTATTCTGACATGCATAAAGCACTCATTTATGCCTGCGCTGAACTCGAACAGACAGCTGCCTGAATGATAGTAATCAAGCGCCGTTTGGTTATCTGTCGTTCCTTGACGTTCTGTTTATTTATGCATTCGATTTTATTTCTATGGTTTTTGCTTCCTGAAGCAAGGCATTTCTGAGTATTCTTCGTTTCGGCTCACCAGGGGGCTCGTGTCTTCATCTAAGAGAGTTAAGATCTCTGAGTCATCAAACTGAGCGCCAGCATTGTGATTGAACTGCTCAAAAACAAGAAAAGCCAACTTATGAATCACACGCATTAATTTGCAAATGTATGACTCACTGGCTTTTCACAATGGTAACGGAAGGAAAACGGAAGTGACGTTTTATGGAGCTGTTTTAAAACTAAAATCAAGGTCATTTAAATATAATACTGGTACAAGTTTATCAATCTCATATTTGCTCACTGAGACTGCATTTATTTGTTCCTGTGATGGCAAAGTTGAATTTTCAACATCACTCTTATTATCCTTCAGAAGTTATTATTTAAAAATAAATAAATAATACTTTTATTCAGCAAGGATACATTACATTTATCAAAAGTTACAGTAAAGACATTTATAATGTTAGAGTTCTATTTCAAATCAATTATATTCTTTTGAACACAAAAACTGTTGTCAACATTGATAATAATTAAAACCATTTAAAATATTGGAGCATGAATAATAATTGATAACACAATAATACTGTTTTTTCTGTATTTCGGTAAAAATAAATGCAGCTTTCATAAGCACAAGAGGCTTCTTTCAAACTTATTTCAAACTTTTGTGTAGTGTGTAATATACATTTTAAACAATGGTGCGATGTTGATATTTTGTTGTCTTAATGCAATGACATATGTGTGACGTGTTCGAATATAGAGGCTATTTGAGGCTATAGTCACTTCATGTGTTTGATCAATTCTAATATTATGCACATTCAATTTACTTGGCCACAAAATGTGTCTCCGCAGAACGGATATAAATACAATCTTCCCACACTATACAAATACAGAGTTGCACTTCCTTGATGATGCTAATGCCGAGGAGCAACATTCTCTGTTAAACGCCTTCTTTGGCCCATGTGGCAAATAATGTTTTTAATTTTTTAATTTCTCCATCCATGTGCCTCATCCACGTGTCATTTGCAGGGCTCCCGATCTTCTGTATACTGATGCTGTTTTGTTTGGGAGGAGTAAAGTTTACATATGTGGCCTGAACAACCAGATGCATTTACACTTGGTTGTCTTTGTGCATGCGTTTGAGTGATCAGATTACTCTCGGTCTCAAATGGGTCATTGAGGGCATTTACACTTGGTCTTTACTACTTATATAAGAATACATTCTGTAAAGACCATGAAGTGACCAGAAAAAACAACGAATACAGGTTTACATCAGTTGTTTTGTGTTTATGTGTATAACCAAAGGGCAGGGACAATGCAGAAGACAGGGAGAGCAAGACCCATTCAAACCATAATCTGCGCGGGAAAGCGAGGACAAGAGACGTGGGGGATGGGTCTCCAAGTCTTTTATCTCAAGTTTCCCACATCCTGCCGCCGAGTTTAAAACCGGCCACCCAATTTGAAAGAATGCCTGGTATGCGGCTCATTTCCATATAGCGACCGACATTGTTCTCCATCTAAATAAAGCCTGTTGACCGCCAATATAGAAGAAACAAACTTTGCGCGCTAATTTGAGATTAATGAGGTAATATAGTGCACGCGGTCTTCATAGACCTACTTCACATGACTGGAAAAAACAACAACAAAAGAGTTGTCTTGTGGGATGATGATGCATGTCTCATGTACAGAGAAGAGAAAGAAAACGTGGGTTGCATTAACACTGCAGAACTTTTTTTAAACGGAATGTTGTCTCTTCATCCCATGTGAAATGATTGCGATTCTTAATGCAGAGAAAACTTTGTTGCACATTGACTTTTTAACGGAAGCTAAATGTACTAAAGCTCCCTATCCTTTTAAAAGATTGTATGTATAATGCATCTATTTTTTTATGCTCGTCGTACCTATATGAATACTGTTCCGAGTCTGCAAAGGGGGCTTTGTTATATACACTCAGCCATGTGAATCATTCCTCCCTGTCTGCCCCACGCCGGCTCAACGCCCTCAAAAAAAAAGAAGCCTCTCGACTATTTGGCGCGTTTTGATTCCCGCCACGTCTACGTTTTCCTCTGTTTTCATATTTGATTGACCTTCTTCTGCAGAGGCAGGCGTATTACTCATTGGCTGAATCGTCTTTATGGGCGGGACTATTGTTGGCGTACTTGGAGCTACTAGTACTAACGTTACCCCCTCCCTTTTACTACTGGGTATATAACGGCTCTTGCCCCTCCTTCACGATTTAGAAAGCCGGGTATTTATGTCTGTAGCGCACCTCAGACAATAATATTTATCTTCGAAATATTAATCGTTTGTTTATTTTATATTCCAAACTGGAATAGACCTTGTGCGGTCGTTTAAAAGCTCGTCTTGAATCCACCCATCGAGCCTCGATGAGAAGGGATTTCTACAGGTTTATAGACCGGATCCTTCACGTAGACCTTCCCTACATCAATCTCTACGTTACACGACGGATTTCGACATCAACATTGGAATAACCCTCAAAAAGAACTCTTATTTTGGATTATAAAATGCTTCTATCGAAATTCAACACGTTTGCTCACATTTCCACCGTGGACATGCCGGCGAAAATCCAGCTTCAAGGTTAGTGGACGGTTATTCTCGTGCTCGCCTGTGTGCGTGTTGTGGTCTTGGGCTCGTTCACGTCAGCAGACTGAGTGCTGGGAATAGCGCGTGCGTCAGCTTTCGAATTATAACATAATGATATGACTTTTATCCATTCTTATGAATCTATCATATCTTTTATCGACAGTTAAGGAGAAAGAGCCATTCGATAAGGTGTATCAGGTCGGCTCTGTGCTGGGAAGCGGTGGTTTCGGGACGGTGTACGCAGGTTTAAGGATCGCTGATGGCGCGCCGGTAGGTTCCCTGAATGGGTTATTATTGTTTACATCTGCGTAAACGTTTACTATGTGTGTATATATTTATATCTCTATTTCATTTCACTGTTTAATGATGCATTTCTTATAATTTCTAGATTGCCATCAAGCATGTTGCAAAAGATCGTGTGACTGAATGGGGAGAGTTGGTGAGTATTCAATTACATAGGTTGTTTACATACTATTTGTATAGAAAATGTTTTTAAATGTGACATGACAGCGTCGCTAAAACGATCATGTCCTCCGTTTCCAGCCCAATGGCGCGCGCGTCCCTATGGAGATCGTCCTGTTGAAGAAGGTCGCCACTGGATTCCGTGGCGTGATCAAGATGCTGGACTGGTACGAGAGATCGGACAGCTTCATTATCGTCATGGAAAGACCGGAGGCCGTCAAGGACCTGTTTGATTTCATCACGGAGAAGGGCGCGTTACCGGAGGAGCTGGCCAGGAACTTTTTCCGCCAGGTTCTGGAAGCGGTGCGTCATTGCCACAACAGCGGCGTAGTTCACCGTGACATTAAAGACGAGAATATCCTCATCGATCTGCGGACCGGCGATCTGAAGCTCATCGACTTCGGATCAGGGGCATTACTCAAAGACACCGTTTACACCGATTTCGACGGTAAGAGCCATTTGCATGACCTTCAAGTCAGGGTTCCCACGGTCACGGAAAACCTGGCACGATCAGGGAATTTAAAATACGTGCTTGTCCTGCCTCGTGGACGTTAATGTTGTGAATATAAATGTTTATAAAAATAAAAAAAATCGATTTTTAAAAAAATTGGCTTAAAATGCGTTTTGGGTTCACAATGTATATAATTATAACATGAAATGCCTAGAAATTTCTGTGTTTTTTATTTATTTAGAATATATTTGAACATGGAAATTTGATGTTTATATGATGTGGGAACCATGTCAAGCTTTAGAAAGGGTGTGTGTTGATATATATGGAGGCAATAGTTTACGTTTTTAAACATGTATCAAACCAATTTGGCATTGGTCGGTTGATAAATGTGTGTTATGACACCCTTTCTTCGTTCACTCACGATGTTAAGCTAAATGAATCTGCCAGCGTGATGATTTGTTTATTTTTGTATAATGTGGCTTTGGAGAAAAAGCAATGCGCTGGGTTGTGGTTTTGGCGCCCCCGCCGGTGGGAAGTGGAATTATTACAACTCAAAGTTTGTAAACACAAGTCACATGGCAACCGGTTTCTCAACATGAGCGCGCCTTGTGTCACGCTCCCGCAGCACATGACTGTGCACATTAATGTTGTGCCATAGCAATAACGTTCAAACACTACACACCTTTTCCTGCCACACCTTTTTACTACACTGTTTGGTTTAGTGCCTCGTTTTCTCAGCTCATTAAACGAAGGGTTATATGCAGGTTTGTGTGATTGTGAGCTTAAGTGTTGCAGAATCATGGTTTTAAATGCATTTTTCTGTTTTTTCTTCTCTTTCCAGGCACACGTGTTTACAGTCCACCAGAGTGGATCAAATTTCACCGCTACCACGGTAGATCCGCGACCGTGTGGTCTCTGGGCATTCTGCTTTACGACATGGTCTGTGGGGACATCCCATTCGAGCAGGACGAAGAGATCGTACGCGGACAGGTGCTGTTCAGGCGGAGAATCTCCACAGGTAAGACCTGCTGATCATATGACGCCACCTTCAAGGAGTTTTATGGGTTTATTACCGTGCCGTAATCACACATCCTGTTCTTTTACAGAGTGTCAGCAGCTTATCAAGTGTTGCTTGGCCCTCCGCCCTGCAGAACGCCCGTCTTTCGAGGACATCATCAACCACCCTTGGATGCAGAGCACGGCGCCCCCTACAGACAACACTGAGATCAGGCTTCACAGCATCAGCCACGAGCATCAGCCTGCTGCTTTCCCAGCAGTCACTGTGTGCAAATGACTCTATCTGAATGCATACGTAGAGACTTTCCATTACAGCAGCAAACCCCCCGGGGGACCTGTGGACTGAGCAGTGCAAATAAAAAACATGTTATTCTTTTGTTTTTGAGCATTGCTGCTAGGTGGGAGTTCTAGGCTAGGCCAAAAAAAGGGAGAGGTCCACTTTTCAGTGAGATCTGTTATCTCTCGTCTCCTGCTCCCCTTTGGCTCAGGGTCCCAAAAGTCTGGCTCGTAGGAACCAAATGACTGTCAACACTGCTGTCGGACACGGGTAGATCGAGAAGCTCTTCGCGGCCAGTGTAGGGAGGAGCTCGGGAACACCCGAAGCGGCGGAGAGAAGTCGTGCTGTGATGACGGCTAGTCGATCTGCTACGATGGGCGGCTTTGGTGCGCTGTCAGGGCTGTTCCTTTAGGAAGCAGATCAGCCGAGCTTAATAATTTTAGTGCCTTCTGTGCAAGATCAAGGGTTTGTTTGTGTTTTTTTTTTTTTTTTGTGGAAATACTTGAATCGAGTAATAGCCACTGTAACACTCTACTCCTTAACCAGATGTCTTTTTTTACCTTCTTGCTTCCACTTTGCCTGCTTCTGGCAGGTAACTGTCGGTCTTTACTCTAATACGTCAGAGAGAGTAACCAAATCGACCTCACAAAACCTCTGCAGAACGAAAAGTCTTACCTCACTCTTTCAGGCCGCTGTTTCTTTTTCCTCTTCCTTTGTACTGAGTAACTCAACAACTACCACTCGTTGTCACAGATGCACAAAGCAATGCAACTACAACGTAAAAGACTACATTTTCTGCGTATTATTTTTGTTTATATTGTAAATAGCTGGGTCAGATGATGACTCAATTCCATGACAAGGCTGATGTGTAAATGATATTTATTGGAGTGTCTTAAACTTTAAAAAACCAGATCGAAGTGGAAGTATTTATTTATTTATTTATAGAAAAGCAATTTTCTGCAAAGTTTTTCTCATTCCACCACCGAAGGGCCCACAAATTATTTAAATGTATTTTTACCATATTTAAAGCCTTTTTTGAGAACGATATGTGTACATATTTTGTAAATAATCCTCAAAAGCACTTCCGTTTCTCGATGCATGGAGAACTGCTGATGGTAAACCATACCAGTCTGAAGTCGTGTTTGTCACATAATTTAAACTGTCTGCTGTGCAAATGTCCGAGAAAATGACCTCATGAATGTTTGAGGAGCGAGTGATTTGACATGGTTTCTTTTTCACCTTTAGTAGGCATGATTGCAACTTGGATTTTGTTTTTTGGTTTAGCCATGTAAATTATGTTTAGAAAGCTATTTTTTTACACAATTGTCAATAAATATTTTTTTAACATTCATTCTGGTTTCCCTGGCATGACTTGTGGTTTTAGATTCATTATGATTACTGCAAAATCAGTTGGTGGTCTTATAAACTGGTTTAAACGGGCAATCAGCAGATGCCATTTGAGAACCAGAGATGGACAGATTGCAGGTATTAGTTGTAAATCCATTTAACTAACTTTAATAACGCTCTTATCGTTTTATATTGATAGTGTATCTTTAATCTATGGTGATTATAACCACAGGGGTCCAGATGACTTAACTGGACTCCTGGACCGGATACATGCGATAGCTAACAGCAAAACATACTTTATCTGTGTTTTTGAAGATTGCGTCAAGAATGCTTTATATAGCATTAAAAAGATACCGTTCCTTTTTCCAACATATAAAGATACAGAGCTATACCGGTACATAAAGGCTGAATGAGTGCCGCTTGTTCTGTGGCCTTGGTTCCAGAAGGATTTTTCCCATTCATTTTTTTTCACAGGCATTTAAAAGAAATTGTTCATTAAACACTTCTGAGTATTAACCAAACCAACCAGCTCTGAGATTAATCACTACATAATAAATGTGAAACTTGGATTTGAAAATATATTTAAAAATAATAATTTATTATTATTATTTTTAAATATATTTTCAAATCCAAGTTTCTCAATGACTCAATGCTCAAATGACTGTAATTAAATTGTTGGCTTATAGTCTTTAATTATGTATGTTTATTTTTATATATATATATATACCGGTATATACATACATACACACTGTATATATATATACACTGTATGTTTATATATATATATATATATATACACACATTTTAAACACTATTTTCAAAAAACATAATTTACTGACACATTTAAGTCAATATTAACCCTTTGTAGTTTTTAGTCCATATTTATTATCTTCAAGGTCATTTATATGCTTGTGTTCTCTTAAAAGCTGATAAACGGTTTAAATATTTACAGTCTTCTAGGAAAACAGGGCAAAAATATTGACAACTTATCTTGCACTCAGGGGCGCATACAAATATTTACCCAATAAAATGCTCTCTCAAACCACCTGATTCCATTTAGCAATGGCAAATAGCAAAAAAAATCATGTTCAAAAAGGCACAAGCCCTTCAATACGGCCCACCCAAACTTAAAAAAAAAAAAAAGTCATAAAGAAAACCGGGCATGCCATTTTTGGCACTCGGGTAGGTCTGTCTTTAAAGAATTATCATCAAAAAATCTATTTATATGGATTAAATTATTCTTGAAGAACCCTACTGTCGTGCTCCATAAGGTTAAATATAATAATCTCTGCCAGTGAGCAGTTTAAGGTAAATCTTGTCAGAGAAATAAGCCTGATTTGTTGATTGATCTCTTATGCACCGTACCTCAGGACAGCATGGCCCCCAGCATGGGGCGTCCTGACCTGATCCCACTGCGGGCCCATGACTGCTGCTGCCCTCCCTATGAGGACACACACTGCCAAGCAGGGAACGTTCCTGTTAAGCCTTTCATTAATCCTCTCACAAAAACCTTCTCAGAGTTTACACCGCAGCTCTAAATGAGTTACAATGCGCCACATATGACCCGAGGCGCACCTGATCGCCCGGGATCCGCAGGGGTATGTAGCTAAACCTAACGTGGGCCGATTTAAGACGGAAACAACGCCTGATTCATTCACACATCCTGTCTCGAGCTTTGACAAATGACCAGAGCAGAACTAAAATAGCCAAACGAATGGATATGAATGCTATGGCACACAGCTCACTCTTAAAAATAACGGTTCTTTAATAGCACATTAGGTTTAAGAAGTAACCCTCTTTTTATCGTGATCATTTTATCTGTATAGTCTTCTTTGCTGAAGCTCTCAAATCTTATTTACATCCACAATCAGGTTCAAAAATAGTGTCAACGTCAGGTTTCATTTCATTAGAGATCTTACATTTTGACTTCTCTCTGGGTCTGTTCTTAACATAAAGATTGTATGGTGCATCAGTCATGTGGAGCACTTTTATTGTGTTTTTTAGTTTTTATCTTTGATCTTTTTTGCTTCCGTTTCTTTTTGGAGCTTGAAAGACGCTATGAAATGTTGAAAAGATCTGCTTGAAGATTCATGAAAAATTCTTCTTTTGTGTTCCACAGACAAATAAACAGCATTGAAACAACAGGATGGTGAGTAAAGAATTGCTGACTTAAAAAGTGGCCTTTGTACGGAGCCTCTAAAGGATGTGGTGATGGTAAAAAATAAAATAAAAAACGTGATAGGAGAAAAAAATTGACTTCAATGCTTTTGCATTCTCTCACAAAACTTTTGCGTTTCCCTAAAAAACTTTGCGTTTCCTCAGAAAACTTTAGCGTTCCCCAAGAAACTTTGTGTTTGTTCACAAAACGTATGCGTTCCCCTCCAAGAAACTTTGTGTTTCCTCACAAAAACTTTAGCGTTCCCCTCCAAGAAACTTTGTGTTTGTTCACAAAACTTTTCATTCGCCCCATAGCGTCGGCCCAGATCCGGCCCACATCTGGTACTTGTGGATTCCTGACATTGCTGTCAGGGAAGTTTGCTTTTGCTCACAAAACATTTGTGTTCCACTAGAAACGTATGCGTTTCCCCAAGAAACTTTGAATTTGCTTGCAACCCCTTTGCGTTTCCCTGCGAAAGTTTTGTTAACAATACTTTTGCATTATGCTCAGATTCAAAGTCGGCTCAGGAAATATGTATTTAAATTATTTTGCCTTCTCACACAAAACTCTAATTTCACGAGAAACGTGTACGTTAGCCTACGTGATGATTTTTTCTGTCGATATTGGAATGTGTCTCAAAATCAATCTGGCCAAAACTAAGTGGATGTGCAACGACCAGGTGGCCGACACTACCCTTCATGTCGGCCAGCATCAGCTCCAGCAAGTAGACAGCTATATCTACTTGGGCCAGGAGCTGACCACCGACCACAAGATTGGCCGAGAACTGGCACGACGACGCCGAGCAGCCTGGGTCAGTTTTGGCTCAATTGCCGAGACGGCCACCAACAGAGCCATTGACCCAGACATCAGGGCCGCCCTATTCAACAGCACCGTCCTGCCGGCCATGCTCTATTGGGCCGAGACCAGGACAACGACGGCGGCCGACCGGCTAAAGCTGGCCATGACTGAACTCGCAATCGAGCGCCGCATGATCGGGGTCCAACAGATCGACCACGTCCGCAACGAGCAGCTGCGGGCCATGACCAGGGTAGCCGACATGGTGGACCTGGCCAACAAGGCCAAGAAGCGCTGGGCTGGGCACCTGATGCGGCGGACGGACGAAAGATGGACGCGCGAAGTCACCGTCTGGTTGCCGATCGACATCAAGCGGCCACGTGGACGCCCTGCAACACGATGGCGCGACTCGCTACGACAAGACACAATTGGATGGGGCTCGCCCAGGACCGACAGACCTGGGCAGATCGTTGTGGTCTGCGCTGACCACCTTTGGCCGGCGAAGACAGACCGATTCTGGATTCTGGATTCTGGATTGGAATGTGAGAGAAGTACAAAGCCTATAATAAAGAATAGTTTAGCATCCAATTTTTTTAATTATTGGCTATATAAATATATAAATATAGCTGCGAGCAGCGATGGAGGGCCCAAGCCGGTGGCTAGTGTAACTAAAGGCACCAGGGTGGCGGTGACACCGGCTTGGGCCCGCAATCTCTGCTCGCAGCTATATTTTAAATTATTTTGCCTTCTCTCACAAAACTATCATTTCACGAGAAACGTGTACTTTACGTATGAGCTCCATCACTTTGTGGCCCAGGCGATAAGGAAATTAATTTCAGAAGTATGTAAGGTCTTACGATTAAAAAAAAAAAAAAATTCATGGTATCTTCTATGGCATCAGGCTGTAAAACCCATCTTGGAGCTAATAGGAACCTGCTTGTGAGAGTGAAACTGGCTGTGGAGAAGCTCAGTTCCTCAGTTTGGTTTGATGAATGGCAGTCAAAGGATGGAGGCGAGTGCCTCGCATGCAAACTGCTTTTAAATTGAGAGTCAAATAGCTGGCGAAAATTTGCAAGGCTGGAATCTATGAGGGAACATTTGACTGCTGAATCATCCCTGCTGCTGTTGCATAATCACCACAAAACAGTACAAGTTTCCGGGCAAATGCTCCATACAATATCTGATTATATACAAATCCAAGCTGAAAATCTCTGTTGACAAATCAAAAATGAAGCATATTGTGCCACCATCAACGTGTTTGACATGTGGTGGATTATTTATAGCGTTTATATGCAACATCTGTTCTATTTTTAAATACGACAGAATTTATAATCACAATTATATTTTTGTCATTTCTTTCCACAATACACCCGGAGGAATATTTGACTGCTCAGAAGATGCTCTTCATTGCTGAGATGTTCATGTATGAACTTTGTTTCAGATGTTTCTCCTAAGATCTCAAAGGAGAACTAAAAATAGACACAAATGACGTACAGCATGAGCGTAGAGGTGTAAAATTAATATTAATGCAGAGAGCAGAGCTCGGATGATTTGGTCTTGGAAGAATTGGATGAGAGATGTTTTTGTTCACTCTGACTATAGACTCTGAATCTGAGCAGTGTGAGACATTGCTGGGATATCAAATTAGACAGTTGTTGAAGTGTGAGGGGAAAAAAAGGTAAAAACTGTTAATTTCACATGTACAGCATCATTGAGGTTTATTTCTGAAACTCAAGAGGAGACACAATGAGATTACTGGGACTTTCGCACTTCCTTTAATCTAATTGCTGACTATGATGGACATTTAAGATAAAGAGATTTTCTTTGTGATTTCTTTACTACAATGTAAAAATGTGTCTGACAAATTACATCTTCACCCTTTATATAAATATTGTTAAAGCGGTGGTATAATGCCCTTTTCACAAGATGTAAAATAAGTAGTTGATGTCCCCAAAGTGTGTATGTGAAGTTTTAGCTCAAAATACCCCACAGATATTTTTATATAGCATGTTAAATTTGTCACTTTTTGAGGGTGAGCAAAAACGCACAGTTTTTGTGTCTGTCCCTTTAAATGCAAATGAGCTGCTACTCCCGGCACAGAGGGCGGAGCTTCAAGAGCTCGTGTAACTTTTACCTCACACACACATGCACTGAAAATGTAAAAATATTTAGCCTTTTATGTTCAAACCGAAGTCAGAAAGATGGAGAGACTCAAGAAGAAGTGACATGTAGAAGCAACATTTCTGAACGGTTAGTTTGTGAATGTATGTAGCTTATGTGTAGTTGTCTTCTAGTCATTGATTAGCATATTCTGTCTTGATAATCTATAAATCATGTTCTGGGGATGGGGTTTATGTCAATTTTAGGGTTGGTGATGTCATATCTCCCTTTGCTTTGAACTTTGAGCGTTGTAACTTTGCAGATGTTGTTTATGCTCAAACAGCAACACACTAACAAAAGTTAGAAAAGTTAAATCATAATCAACCACCCCTTCAAACGTTTTGTTAAAGTTTTTGTAAGCATATTGCGTATAGTTGTGCGTGGAGTCAGTTGTTTTATTTGTGATAACAACACAATGAAACATGCCAAAATGTGCGGTCATAATTTTTGGCCAGGATGTCAGACAAAGAAATTATGAACACTTGCAAAAACAAGAGAGGATTAAAGAAATATTAATAACTTTATTTTGCAGTCAACGATGCTTTTTCCTTGTGAGCTTTTTGTTATATGCATTTGTTTTTCATAATAAAATAAAAACGCTGTAGTGGCAAAATAATTTTGATATTATAATTTTGATTTGTTCTTACCTCATATTTAAAATATTGAATATATATATATATATATATATATATATATATATATATATATATATATATATATATATATATATATATTCTGTAGGATCATTAAAAACAAATATCTCCTCCAGGCATCACTTTTGGCTACTACTATAAATATATTGTATTATTATAATAATAATAAAAAATAATAAAATTCATATTATCCTAAATAAATTAAGCTGCACTAACAGAAATCATTTTATCAGTCAGATCAGGTATAAATAACAATTTAAGGTCACAACTGCACTTCTTGAAGTGTGTGTGGGAAATGCAAATGTGTTTAAATAAAATGTTTACAATTTCTTCCAACAAAATATCAGTCAGCATTTTCCAGTCTTTTGAAGCCGAGTGAATGGAAGCATGCATTATCACAATAATCAAACACATTATCTCATCTGACCCTGAACTTTCCTTTGCTCGGGTTAAGAGTTCTAGTTGCTATTCTGTTCACTCCCTCTCTTTCTCATTACGCTCTTTCACACTGCTGGGAAATGGAAAGAGAAACCCAGCTGGCTCAAAGCACAAGCTCTCCTCCCTCTCAAAGAACCGGATCTGTTAAGTAATCTTCCCACACACACATGCACACAGTTCGAACAACACCAAAACACTCGGGCGAGAGGGAATTGAGAGTGAGAATATTAATAAGGCAGCCGTGTTGTTGCATGTGTTCATAAATGACCCAGACTGTTTCAGATCTCTCCCGCACCTGCAGGTGTGTCTGTGTTTAGCTCACACAGGTTACACCTGGATAATTAATCCCATTGAGTCAGAGTTTCTGCTACACACGGCCACAATGATTTGGGCAAGGTCATTGTGCCCTCCATCTGATAAATAAACCTGTGTGTGTGTGTGTGTGTGTGCGTATGTGCGTGCGTGTGTGCGTGTGTGTGTGTGTGTGTGTGTGCGTGTGTGTGTGTGTGCGTGTGTGTGTGTGCGTGCGTGTTTGTTTACTCACGTGCCCAGCTGGATCCATAATCCCATATTCAACTGAGCAATAATCATGCACAATTGTCTGCACAAAAGCTGCATGATATTTTCTGTAGCTCTTGTCAAGGCGAGTAGCCTATTCAGTTATTCTTTAGACGAGTATAAAAAAATATATATTAAAAAAAATTGAAATTAGTATAGAACATACATTTGCTTTGATAGAGGGACGTGAACCATATTTAGAAACCAGAAAATCATAGATGCTTGAAATGTGGGGTTAGAACACCCATAGAAACTGCATAACAACACCCTGGCAACCACACATAACCTTATAATTGTTAAGACCAACCAGGTTTGCACAGACAATTCACATTTGGCCAGATGTGGCTATTTTGACTTATGGCCCCGTTCACGCCAAGGACGACTTAACGAATTATGATAACGATAAAGATATACTAAAAAAAACATTCTACATATATCCAGTTATATGCCCCGACCCCTCTAGCTCTCTCTAGGTCCTCTGTTGAAGTTTAAAACTATTGGATCTGCCCAGAGCCACTCTGGATCTGCCGTAACCAATCGCTAACGTTTGGTCGTGGCGTATGACGACTCAAATTAGCGCACAACCTCAACGTCATCGTTCTCAGCCACTCCCTCTGTTCGCCGATTGGACCGGTAGAAAATTGACCGGAGAAAACCAAAGAATACACCACAATCCCAGACGTAGTACTGAAGGAAAATGAAAATTGAGCGGAAGTATGTAAG